>NC_142489.1:70092764-70692764 GCF_049115385.1 Moschus berezovskii
GTGGCAAGGATACACAGAAGTACTGTACAAAAAAGATCTTCAAGACCAAGATAATCACGATGGCATAATCACTCACCTGGAGCCAGACATCATGGAATGTGAAGTCAAGTGGGCGTTAGAGAGCATCACGACAAACAAAGCTAGTGGAGGTGATGGAATTCCAGTTGAGCTATTTCAAATCCTGGAAGATGACGCTGTGAAAGTGCTGCACCCAATATGCAAGCAAATTTGGAAAATTAAGCAGTGGCCACAGGACTGGAAAAGGTCAGTCTTCATTTCAATCCCAAAGAAAGGCAATGCCAAAGAATACTCAAACGACCGCACAACTGCACTAATCTCACACGCTATTAAAGTCATGCTCAAAATTCTCTAAGCCAGGCTTCAGCAATATGTGAAGCGTGAACTCCCAGATATTCAAGCAGGTTTTAGAAAAGGCTGAAGCACACAAATTGCCACATCCACTGGATCATGGAGAAAGCAAGATAGTTCCAGAAAAGCATCTATTTCTGCTTCAATGACTATGCCAAAGTCTTTGACTCTGTGGATTACAATAAACTGTGGAACATTCTGAAAGAAATGGGAATACCAGACCACCTGACCTGCTTCTTCAGAAACCTGTATTCAGGTCAGGAAGAAACAGAACTGTACATGAAACAACAGACTGGTTCAAAATAGGAAAAGGAGTACGTCAATGTTGTATATTGTCACCATGCTAATTTAACTTATTTGCAGAGTATATCATGAGGAACGCGGCGCTGAAAGAAGCTCAAGCTGGAATCAAGATTGCCAGGAGAAATATCAATAACCTAATTGTCATCATGCTAATATAACTTATATGGAGAGTACATCATGAGGAACGCGGCACTGGAAGAAGCACAAGCTGGAATCAAGATTGCCGGGAAAAATATCAATAACCTCAGATATGCAGATGACACCACCCTTATGGCAGAAAGTGAAGAGGAACTAAAATGCCTCTTGATGAAAGTGAAAGTGGAGAGTGAAAAGATTGGCTTGAAGCTCAACATTCAGAAAACAAAAATCATGGCATCTAGTCCCATCACTTCATGGGAAATAAATGGGGAAAGAGTGGAAACAGGGCAGACTTTAGTTTCGTGGGCTGCAAAATCACTGCGGATGCGGATTGCAGCCATGAAATTAAAAGACGCTTACTCCTTGGAAAGAAAGTTATAACCAACCTAGATAATATATTAAAAAGCAGAGACATTACTTTGCCAACCAAGGTCCAGATTTGTAGTCATAATTAAGTCTATGGTTTTTCCCATGGTCATGTATGGATGTGAGAGTTGGATTGTGAAGAAAGCTGATCGCAGAAGAATTGATGCTTTTGAACTGTGGTGCTGGAGAAGACAATTGAGAGTCCCTTGGACTGAAAGGAGATCTAACCAGTCCATTCTAAAGAATATCAATCCTTGGTGTTCATTGGAAGGACTGATGCCTAAGCTGAAACTGCAATACTTTGACTTCCATATGAGATGAGTTGACTCACTGGAAAAGACTCTGATGCTGGGAGGGATTGAGGGCATAAGGAGACTGGGAGGACAGAGAATGAGATGTCTGGATTGCATCACCAACTCGATGGGCATAAGTTTGAATGAAGTCCGGGAGTTGATGATGGACAGGGAGGCCTCGGGTGCTGTGATTCATGGGGTTGCAAAGAGTCGGACTCAACTGAGCAACTGAACTGAACTGACCTGAAGGTACTGCCGGGCAAGCTCAGAGAACAAAGGACTGAGCGAATACCAGTGGAAAGTTAGCAGGATGTGGACAGTCCATCAACTGCAAGAGGAAGGCGGGTGGAAGCCAGAGCAAGAAAGGGGCAAACTCGGTCCCAGAGAAAGCATTCCCTGTCAAACAGCAAACAGGCTTTCAGTTGCTAACCAAGACTTCCTGGGATTCTGGACAGTTGACATCTATTGGGAGGGTGCCAGCTATAGATCATCTCCCTAGTGGAGACACATGGCACACGAGAAATGGTTCAGTCTATCACCCAGTAAACCAAGCATTTGGGACACAGGAAGTGATAAGACGCATTCACTGCCCAGGGAGTGCACACTCTCCAAGCACCTGGTTGCCTGACCTGTTCAGAAATGGGAAGGGTACAAAGAAAAACCCAACTGAGTCTGCGTCTTTGGGGAGTAACAGAGAACCTGAACATGAGTGACCTAGTTCAGGAAAGTGCACACCACTCGAGGCCTGCTCCCTGCAGGGTTATCTGGAGCCTGAGCAGTGTAGACTGGGAAATCTCACACACCAAAAGCAGGGGCAAATGCAGGGTGTCCAAGACACTGCGAGAACTCCCTCCACATGCTAGTGATATTTGTTTGCAGTGTTCCTCCCTCCACACAGCATGATTGAAAAAGTGAGACTAAATAAGAGCCCACATCTCGCCCTTATGTTAAGGTGGAAATTAGACACTGAAGAGACCAGCGAACAGAAGAAACCAACCTAACAGAAGGAACCACGTTTGAAGTGACAGGTGAAACAGAATAAACGCTGTAGATAACAGCAACTACACTGGAGGAGCCTTATATTGTCTAAGCTGGAATAATGAGCTATCTGAAACTGAACTGAGCCCACACTCTCTGCAACAGCGCCAGAGGAATTCCTAGATGTATTTTTACTACAATCATTTTTTTTTTTTATTTTTATTTTTAAAGATCTCTATTCTGTCTATAATTTTCATTTTTATAACATACTATTACATTACCCAAACCAAAAAAGTAGAGGTTAGACCATCAAAACTACAACATTAAACAAAAACAAAAGCAAAATCCCCCAAAGTATATTTTTTTTGTTTTCTTTTGCTTTAATATTGTATTTTTGAGAGTCCAACTTCTAATTTAGATTTTTAATCTTTGCTTTTTGGTAGCTGTTATCAATTTTTTACCTTTATGAATCTAACCTTAAGTATCCATTTTTATTTAGGAGTGTGATTACTCACTTGATTATTCTCTCCCCTTTGGTCTCTCCTTTTTCTACACCAGGTCGCCTCTATTTCTTCTCTCCATCTTCTCTTCTCTACCCAACTCTGTGAAATTCTCTGTGTATTCTGGGCTCTGGAGAAGATAGTACTACCTTGATCTATCTCTCTCCTTTTGATTCCCCTTCTTCTCCTCCATTTCACCTCTATGTCTTTCCTCCTTCTTCTCTTTTCCATATAACTCTGTGAGCCTCTCTGAGGGTTCCAGGCTGTGGAGAGCACATAGGGAATCGTTTACTGGCTCTATTGTTCTCTCCCTCTGTGATTCCCCCTCCCCGCCTTTTGTCATCTCGATCTCGCTCCTCCCTCTTCTTTTCTCCTTGTAATTCTGCAAACTTCTCTGGGTGTCCCTCACTGTAGAGAGTCTTTTCATTGTTAACCTAGAAGTTTTATCATTAATGCCGTATCGAGGTAGAAGTCTTGAGGCTACTATGAGAATAAGACTCTAAACAAGAAGCAGGAGGCTTAAGCCCAAAACCTGATAACACCAGAGAACTCCTGACATCAGGGAACATTAACCAATAAGAGATCATCCGAATCCTCCATACCTACACTAAGAGCAAGGGTCACCCATGAGCCAACAAGTTCCAGAGAAAGACATACCACACAAATTCTCCAGCAACACCGGAACATAGTTCTGAGCTTCAATATACTAGGAAAGGCTGATGGCTACCCTAATTACCAGGTGAATCTAGACAAACTGAAAAAATGTTGTCATTAAATCTTATCGCGGAGAGTCGGACACGACTGAGCGACTGAACTGAACTGAAATGAACTGAACTGAACTGAAAGTCTGTTAGTTTGAAAATTCTGTAATGAACTCATTTGCTAGCATAAACATATAGAGTATATCTCTTTGTCTTTACAATTCTTTAGAAGTTTCCTTATCATAAGCATCATCTTATGTCTTAGTATTCATTTACAAACATAATTTTTTTCCTTTCCTTATGTCTTTGTGGTGAGGATATCTAGACGAGTTAACAACAAACAAGCAAACAAAAACTGAAATCTGGTTTCATCTATATTATACCTGCACAACACATTTTTCTTAACCAGTTGCTTTCTGGGTTCAGGAGTCCTGTCTACTGGTGTGAACATGGTAAACAGATGCATATACAGCAGTACCAAATGGAAAGAAGAGACTCAATATTATTCAATGAGTTGTTTTCTCTCGAAATTCGTATGTTGAAGCTCTAACTCTCTGTACTTTATATTTAGTGAAACTGTGAGGATATTACAGTTACCTATTTTGAAATAGGACCTCTAGATTGGTAGTTGAGTTAATATGTTTGGCACTTTATAAGAAAAGCAGATCAGTCAGAGAGAAAAACAGAAACATTACTATGTGAAGACAAAGCCAGAAAATGGCCAGGAAAAATCCAAAAGAGGCCTCAGACGAAAACAAATCTGCTGAATTTGATTACTGCCTTGAACCTTAGAAGTTTGGAGCACATTTATTGAAGCTCCCTGGTATAGGACACTTTGTTATGGCAACTTTAGCAAACCAATATATGCACTTCTCTTGAAAAACATCTGTCAATACCAAAAGCATTCTCCTTTTCTTACATAAGTTTTCAGGGAATGGAAACTGGCAAAGAACTCACTTATCCATCCATTGATTACCCCCACAAAGTCCTAGTGCTCCCTAAGAGTTTTCATTCTTTCTTTAGAGATTCAGCTGTGTTAAAATTTATTCCTACTTCATGGTTAAAGATGACATAGGAAATATTAGAAATATCATAGTTTACAGGAACTGGTAGAAGAAAATAAACACAAGGGAAAACAGGCTGACATTGAAAATACACAACCCTCTCCACTTATCTTTTCCATACATCATGTTTAATTCCCCAGGATAAAAGTGGTAGTGGCCTAGGTTTTGCTTCCTATTGCTTTGGGGAAATCACAAAGTTGTGAAGTTGTGGTAACCATGCCAACCTAAACATTCCCAAACCAAGACACTAGGCTGCAGTAGCAATGGGGCAGCCTAGAGGATAACAAATCCTCCCAAACCGTTGGAGCCACCTTGCCATTTACACCAGACAATTGGCCAGGGATATTGGCATCAGCATCTCTATGGCAGGATTTGTGGTTTATGACTGCCACTCTTATCACCAACCCTCTAGATGCCTGAGAAGCCCAAGAGACCCCCGTTCTAGGTTTTAGACTAGATATCTTAAATAAACAGGAATAAAATTCAGTCCAAACTGAAGGGCTCCAACCAAAGGAGATGCATAGATGGTCCTCAGCCACACAAAGGGCTGTTATGAGCAGCAATACCACAGCTCCAGGCAAGTTCACCATTAACACCTGCAGCCCATGCTAGACACATATCCCCAGTATCAATGGAGAAAATAGATTTGAAGTCCACTATCAACTAGAGGCCACATCCCTGGTAGTTCAGATGGTAAAACGTCTGCCTATAATGCGGGAGATCTGGGTTCAATCCCTGGGTAGGGAAGATCTCCTGGAGAAGTAAATGGCAACCCACCCCAGTACTCTTCCCTGGCAAATCCCAATGATGGAGAAGCCTGGTAGGCTACAGTACGTGGGGTCCCAAAGAGTCATACACGATTGAGCAACTTCATTTTCACCAACTAGAGGGGAAAAAAAAACACAAAACTTCTTGACCTTCTATCTTAGTCAAATTTAAAAGACAGAGTCTGCGCCCCAGCACATCATGCCCAAGACATACATAATTGATAATATTTGTAGGTAACAGTACCAGGTAGAGGACACCTTGGATCTGTCGTACAACCAAAGTGAAGTAATATAGAAGAATTTAGTGCCAGTTTCAGAGAGAAAATGGTCATCTCCCAGATGACCATAGGATTCAAATCACTAAAAAGGCAGTGCAGGTTCCCTCTATGGAACTTAATCAAGAAGTTTCAGTACAGGCCTGTTTGCAGGTTCAAATTTCCATTTCTCAAATGTTTCCATTCAATCTTCTGACAGCTCAAAATATGGACAATATACATGCACTCTTGGAAGATGATTAAGACTGCAAGAACACAGAACATTTCCGGGGCAAGCGACAGAGAGTGCTACAAGTCGTTGATTAGATGGAAGAAGATGGACAGCAGAATCAAACAGAGATTTCAGAGCTTAGATCTGACTGTTTGATTTGGTGGGAACAATGCCAAACCTGCCTGCAGACCTAGAGATGCTTTTCAAATAGGTAACAAACTAATGTGATCTTTGGCCTCAGCCAAGTTTAACAATCTTCAGACCTCAGAATACTATAGTAGACCAAGTTCAGTGCCACCACTTAGAAATTCAGGGGATAGTATTTTTTGGGTGGGGGACTTGTAGGAGACTTCTCTATCAGATTTGTTCCAACACACAGCATACTTAATAGAGCTGGAGCCATGATTCACCCATAGATGACACGTCTCTCAGAAATATTTTAATTGAGTTATCTTCATTGGATGATTCATATCTTTGTGACTCCCATGGACTGCAACATGACAGGTTTCCCTTTTCATTACCAACTCCTGCAGTTTCTCAAACTCATGTTTATTGAGTCGGTGATGCCATCCAACCATCTCCTCTAGCCTGCAATATATTCCGGGTATCAACGTCTCTTCCATTGAATTTGAACTTTGCGTCAGCTTCAGTATCAGTCCATCCAATGAATATTCATGGCTGATCTCCGTTAGGATTGACTGGCTTGATATTCTTTCAATCAAAGTGACTCTCAAGAGACTTCTCCAACACCACTGTTCAAAAGCATCAGTTCTGCACTCAGTTTTTTTTGTGGTCCAACACTCACATACATTCATACATGACTACAGGAACAAACATAGCTTAGACTCCATAGACATTTGTTGGTAAAGTACTGTGTCTGTTTTCTAATGCACTTTCTAACCTTATCACAGTTTTCCTTCAAAGGAACAGGCTCTTTGAAATCATGACTACAGTCACCAACTGCAGTAATTTTGGAGCCCAAGGAAATTAAGTCTCTCATTGTTTTCATTGTTTCCACATCTATTTGTAATGAAGTAATGGGACTGCATGCCACAATCTTCATTTATTGAATGTTGGATTTTAAGACAGATTTTTCAATCTCGCCAAGAAGTTCTTTAGCTAAATTTCATTTTCTGCATGAAGGGTGGTGTTATCTGTATATTTGAGGTTATTGCTGTTTCTACCAGCAGTCCTAATACCATATTGTGCTTCATCCAGTTCAGCATTACGCATGATGTACTCTGCATATAATTTAAATAACCAGGGTGAAAATATACAGCCTCGTTAACTGCTTCCTTGCAAGTTGGAACCGGTGTATTGCTCCTTGTCTCTTTCTAACTGTTGCCTCTTGACCTATATACAGATTTCTCACAAGGCAGATAAAGTAGTCTGGTATTTTTGTCTCCTTAAGAATTTTCCAGTTTGTTCTGATGTACACTATCAAAGTCCCTGGCATGAAAAATGAAGTAGAAGTAAATTTGTGTTCTCTGGAATTCTCTTGTATTTTCTATGGTCCAGTAACTATTGCCAATTTGTTTTCTTGTTCTTCTGCCTATTCTAAATTCAGCTTGAACATCTGGAAATCATCAGTGTACTTTCTCTTGTAGACTAGATTGGAGAATTTGAGCATTACTTTGATAGCGTGTGAGGTGAGTGTAACTGTGAAAATTTCAAAATGTTTTCTGTGACATTTCTTTGAAATAGGAATGAAACTGATGTTTGCTTGTCCTGTGGCCACTGCTAATTTTTCCTAACTGGCTAGCATATTATGTACAGCTCATTATTTGGGATTTGAAATAGTTTAGCTGGAATTCCATCATCTCCAATAGCTTTGTTTGTAGTGATGCTTTGTAAGGCCTTCTTGACTTCATATTCCATGATAGCTAGCTCAAGGTGAGTGATCACACCACTGTGGTTATCATAAGATCTTTTTTCTAAAGTTCTTCTGTGAATCCTTGCCACCTCTTCTTAACACCTTCTGCTTCCTTTAGGTCCATACCCTTTTGTCTTGTCCTGCCCATCTTTACATGGGATATTCCCTTGTTATGTCTACTTTATTGGAAGAGATCTGTAGCTCTTCTCAGTCTGTTGTTTTCATGTGTCTATTTATATTTATCACTTAGGAAGGCTTTCTTAGCTCTCCTTGTTATTCTTTGTAACTCTGCATTCAGATGGACATATCTTTTCATTTTGCCTATCGTCTTTCCCTCTCTTCTTTGGTAGAAAGAAAGAAATTTGAAAGTCCTCCTCAGACAACAATTTTGCCTTTTTGCATATCTTCTTCTTGGGGATGATTTTGATCACCACATCCTGTACAGTGTTATGAACCTCCATCCATCAATCGTTCATATTGGGCACCTAGCAGCCTTGGGAATTCACCGTTCAGTGACCTTTCTTTTTACCTTTTCATTCTGTTCAAACCTCACCGAAGAGGTTTGACCTTAATGTATCCAGTAGACCATGTTTCATGAGAATTCCCACCATGACCTGACCATCTTGGGTGGCCCTACATAGGATGATTCAGAGCTTCATTGAGTTAGACAAAACTCTGTCCAAGTGATCACTTTGGTAAGTTTTCTGCATTTGTGGCTTCCATTTTGTCTGTCCTCTGATTGGTAAGGATGAGAGGCTTATGGGAGTTTCCTCATAATATTTCAATTACAAAATCATAAACAACAGTCCTGGAATTTTTTTTTTCTTTGAATACTTCTATACTGATACAAAACGAAGAAAGTACACACTTGTAACTCCCATTTTTGTATTAGATATTTTTTCTAATATTCCCAACTGTACCAATGTTGCTGAATGACTTCCTGATACTTAATATAGCCTATTTTATAGTAACTCCCCCTGCCATAGCAGAAACACTCAAATAAATGAAACAAAGATGAAATGCAAAAGAACAGACAAGCCAACTTCTGAAGAGTGTTGCAAATAAAGAAAAGTCATGGGAAAGTGAGCCATAAGTTGGCAGACTGACACAGTAGTGTGGGGAAAACTCTGGAGAGAAATCAGCAAAACTTGTAAACAGATCATTTGTCATCAGTCCGGCTCTCAGTCATGTGTGACTTTTTGTGACCCCAAAGATTGCAACATTCCCGGCTTCCCTGCCTATCAGCAACTCCCAGAGATTTCAGAAACTCATGTCCATTGAGTCCATGATTCCATCCAACCATCTCATACTGTGTTGTCCTCTTCCCCTTCTGCCTTCAATCTTTCCCAATATCAGGGTCTTCTCCAGTGAGTCAGTTCTTCACATTAGGTGGCCAAAGGATTGGAATTTCGGCTTCAGCATCAGTCCTTCCAAAGAATATTCAGGACTGATTTCTTTTAGCAAGCACAGTTAGAGTCTTCGGCAACCACACAATTCAATTCTTCAGCGCTCAGCTTTTCTTATAGTCCAACTCTCACACCCATACAAGACTACTGTCACTTGTCATAAGTATCAGTAACTTCCTATTTCTCCCATCTAATTCTCATTAAGTCTCTTCCTTCATAATTATCCTGCCTACATATTAAGATCCTGCTGGATTCCAAATCTAAATGACACATTTCAACTTCTTCCTTAGTCTCATGACAGGATTATTTATGGCCTTATTGGTCATCTCCATTTGTTTTAGTCTACCAATCAGTTAATCCCATTACTTCTGACACTAGGAAATATAGGAATGTGAGGGGCATCCTTTCATCTTCTTCATGTCATATTCATCTTCTTCTGAGCCTCCAGATACCTCCATCAGTACTTCTTATATGTTACTCATTGAGACAATTGTGACCACACTTGATGTATCTTATAAAACTTATTATAGTATGAAAATGGGAAATATACTAAAATCCTGGGGAAACTTCACTAATGCTTGAGAACTCCCTCAGAAACGGGACTCTCAGGCTTCCTCATACATTCTCTGGCAAGGTCTAGAGGCTGAGTGAAAGAATATTATAGAGATTCACCTTCTTGTATGGATGAATTGTGGAATAGAGTTGAATCTAAAACCTCTTTAACTTGTGACATAAAAGTAGGCATGACAGCATGCCAAAGACAAAAAACAGAGCCACACACACTTAGAGAATATTTCTAGTGGCTCTCTAGTGATATGACAGACCCGATCATGTCTGTCATTAAGGAGCCTGGTCCTAGATAAGGAAGGGATATATATGGGTCTCAGTGTTGTCATTTCTTCTCAATTCCAGAGATTTCCATTGCTCTAGAAAAGGGAAAATTTGTTCGAGGCTATTAATCCCAAATCAACGAAGCAATATCCCAATTTACCAGATCCCATATAGCCAAAGCAATATAGAAATCCATATTTCTGCTAATAGGAAAGAAATTCTAAAACATCAGTGAAGAAAAGGAAACAAACCTATTGCCAAAAGGGAGGTAATTTGTTTGTTTTGTTTTAGAAAAAGAAACAGTTCAGTTCAGTTCAGTCACTTAGTCGTGTCCGACTCTTTGCGACCCCATGAATCACAGCACGCCAGGCCTCCCTGTCCAACACCAACTCCCAGTGTTCACTCAGACTCATGTCCACAGAGTCGGTGATGCCATTCAGCCATGGGCCGGCATCTCTCGCATCTGCATCGCCAGGGACGGTATCTCTAAAAGAAACAGTAGTGTATAAAAATTCACAAAGATAATTTAGAGAAAAATGCTTACTAACTTCAGGGTGCACCACATGGAGACCTATTAAAAAGAAAGACAATTTGTATCTGAACATAAGTAAATGTGTAAGTGTGTGTGTTCTGTCCTGTGTGACTCTGCAAAGCAATGAGTGCAACCCACCTGCCCCTTCTGTCAATGGGATTTTCCAGGCACGAAACCTGGAGTGGGTTGCCATTCTCTACTCCATTAAGTTAGGCATGTAAAGCTGAAGAAAAACATTACCCAAGCATTTTATTGCATCTTTTTCAAGATAAAGCAAACTGTATAAGCTCTTGGCTCCAGACAGTGTCTGCATTTCCAAAGTTGCACTTGTGAAAGAGGCAAGTTTACACGCTTGTGGACTGGGATGAGTTAAAATATAGAAGAGACCAAAGCATAACAGGTAAATGTTTAACAATCTGGATTACTTCACAATGTTTTGAGTCCCATATTTTAGCTCTAAGCCCCCAAACAGAATACATTCCATCCTTTACTGTTTCAACATTTCAAGCAGGAGACAAAGGTAAAATGATGGAGTAGAGTGCCAAGAAGTGGGTCATAAATCTGTGTATCTGACTCAGTAACTTTACTGCATTTTCATTTATATTTCTAGAATTCACCTCCAAGAACTTCCTTCTAACTCAAATAATGCTGCAGACCTTGTGTAGCCCTGGTGATTGCAGTAAAGGGGCCAATGAGATAGTGACACTGATTATCCCTCAGGGCTCCAGGAATAGGACAATATATCCAGTGTTGATCTTTGTTGTAGGAGATGCTAGAGATCAGACATTGGCAAGTCCCAAATGGGCACAGAAACCATAGGAATGCAGAACCAGTTGCAGATTAAGAAATTTAATCACTTATTCCTCCTGGACATGGTTTACAACAAGATCAATAAGTATTAGACATGTTATTAGTCTTCGTATCTTTCACTAAAGTATGAAGTACAGGTTGGTGCTGGTTTAGAGAGGGTCTGGGTATACACAGAAGCATCAGTGGCCATGAGGTAGTGATGCAGGGGCCTGTTGGTGTCAAATTCAATTAATGTATAGCTGAGGAAAATAAATCCATATTGTAGCATGCTGCTAGAACTATGCAGAACTAAGACTGCTGGTGCTATACTTCAAGGATGGCTTCAACATATCCCCCACTAGGTCCTACGACCTATTCCATATTTTATACTATCCCTACAAGAAATGTTCAGGGAGAAGAAAATACAACTAGTGTGCTGCCATGAAGCTAGAGCTAATGTATGTGCTGGAGTACGGACTCACCAAGAAACACCTTTTCCATTGGTACTACAAATTCCACGTAAGCTGAAAATAGAGCGTTCCAAGACTAAAGAAGATAGAGTCATCAAATCTGTGTTTATTAAGATGTTTATTAACATCTTAACTGCACAGAAGAGGCATCAGAACCTAACACGACTCCACTTAAGCATTTCTCATGAATTTCACTACCTATATGATAAGACATTTCTAATCATTTCTGTCATTCCTGCTCACTGCTCATGTCCACACATGACCAGTCATTCAGATACCTTTAAGCTTCATGTTTTGTTCTTCTCATATTCTGTGCCTTGTCAATGTCCTTCATTTTGCCTGAATTGTCCTTCCTTTCTTTTAATATTTTTCCTACCAAATCTTGATTTTTTTAAAGTGGAGATTTCAAAAGAGATAAAGAGGATATAAAAATGAAGAGGAACGTGAAAAGGCTATCTTAAAATTCATCTTTCAAGAAATGAACATATATTATCTCGTCCTATCACTTCATGGCATATACATGGGATTCAAAGGATACAGTGGCAGACTTTATATCCTTAGTCTCCAAATCGCTGCAGATGTTGACTGCATCAGTGAAATTAAAACACTTGCCCCTTGGAAGAAAAGCTATGACCATCCTAAATAGCATATTAAAAAGCAGAGAGATTAATTCCCGACAAAAGTCCATCTGGTTAGAACTATGCTTTTCCCAGTAGTCATGTATGAATGTGAGGGTTGACTATAATAAAAGCTGAGCACAGAAGAACTGATGCTTTCAAAATGTCCTGTTGGAGAAGACTCTTGAGAGTCCCTTGGACTGCAAGAAGATCCAACCAGTCCATTCTAAAGGAGATAAGTTCTGTGTGTTCACTGGAAGGACTGATGCTAAAGGTGAAACTCCAATACTCTGGCCACCACATGCGAAGAGCTAACTCAGTGTAAAAGACGCTGATGCTGGGAGGGATTGGGGGCAGGAAGAGAATAGGATGACAGAGAATGAGATGCCTGGATGGCATTACAGACGTGATGGGCATGATTTTGAGTGAACTCTGGGAGTAGGTGATAGATAACGAGGCCTGGCGTGATGTGATTCATGGGGTCACAAAAAAATAGGACATTTTTAAGGCACTAACATTTTCCCTTTCTGGTAATAGTTTGGTATTGGTGGCTTCCTGTAAAATGCTATGGTCCAGAGGTCAAAGGTAGATTCTGACTCAGGCATGCAATAAACAGGAAAACCAATGAGAAAAAAAAGAAAAAGAAAGAAAGAAAAAGAGAACTCACCCAGTTTGGCTTTCTGGCAAAACTACAAGATTATTTCTCTTTAATATTGTACCACGAAGGTTCCTTTAAAAATTAGGTATCCTTCAACTTTACAAATCCTTGCCACTAATACCTGTAAAAGACTTCCTATTCTGGAAAACTGCTTTGGTCACATGAAAGCCTACTCATCTGAGAGGTAAGAATGCATTTTTATTGGTAAAATTTTGACAGGAATAACATGGAAGCAAATGACTGAATAAAAAGTGAGATAAAGTGTAGTACAATTTGGTTTCCAGTTGAGATTATACCTGCTTTATCACTGCGTTATCTTGCTTCTGTCATTCCATGTCTCCTGAAAATCCTCATCATTAAGTCCCATGAACAGCAATCATGGACACTGATTTAAGGGATTGTTATGGAAAACGTCGCAGAGAGTAGGACACGACCAAGCGACTGAACTGAACTGAACTGAACTGAACTGAACTGATGGAAAACGTTCCCACCACAGAATAGAAAATACATATCATTTATCAAAATAGGAAAGCAAAAAACTTTCATACACAAGCATCAATTTCTGTTAACGAAAAATGTTCTTTGTGACATTTACTATCCCTGATACACACCTATGAAATACATAAGTCATTGTAAAAAATGCTTTCCTTACAAAATCATGACAATTTTTTTAGCTCTTCTTGGGAAGGAAACCCAATGTTGGTGATTTTAATTTGTAAACTATATACTACTTTTTCAGAGGGTTAGGATCTTAAGAATCTTGTTTCCATACAGATTTTCTTAAGATGAACTTGTTTAATATACGTGTTTCTTGTTGATTCCATAAGTCCTTATTCAGACATTTTTTTACTCCCTAAATAGAGACCTCAACTCCTGAAGCAAGGAGAGTAAAGTCAGAAGGAAAAATAGATATGGGATATGATAGTTAATTCCAATCGGAGAACACAATCTATCAAAGAAAATTGAACAGCTCAACTAAAATAGTAATCTTATAACAATCTGTAAAGTCAGAAGAAACTTCATGAGTAATTTAAAATCATATCTCTAAGACCATTAACAAAAAGATAAAAATCAAGGGAAGCAGAAGAATGGCAGATGCACAGGCAGTGAGACCAAGAAGAACAGAACACAGAATGGAAGTTCAATGTGACTGAATAAAACAGAGTTAATTGAACAATGGGAAGACTGAGAATTACTAGCTTAATGTGAACAGAACAGTGTCAGAGTCCTGATCTCTGAAGAAACAGGATTTTGCCTCAGTAACAGGTACCACACTTGACCACTCATGAGCTTTTGCGTAGCAGAATTTTATCCAAGAATGAAACAGGACAGAGAAAGCTTCTGACATAGACATCAGAATCGGGACATAGAGTGCCCCTGACTAGTCTAAGCAAGAGAGCTATATACTACTTAATTTTGTTATAACAATAAATCCAAAGAATGTCTCAAGGTTGTAAAAAAGTTTACCAGACCACTTCTACAATTTACATTTTAAAGTAACAGGATTAGAACTTACCAGACCCACTCCTGTAATATATACATCCTAATATCAAGTTTAGTCAGAATGTTTTCAAGAAGGAGAAACTGTTCCCAAGCAGGATACAATATTGTTATATAATACTTACTAAGAAATATAGGAGAAAAATTAAAATATAAAGCTTGTCCTTTCCTACTCCTTGAGAATTCCAAACATCTATCTCCTCTTCGAGAACCGCAAATTCTTTCTCCTCCTCAGGGTCTCTGAACTTATCATTCCACCTAGGAATTAACTCTCTCATTATCCCCTTTTCTTTTAAGAATTATGTTGCCAAGGGAAAAGGGTGTCATTTTCATTCCATAGCTACTTCCTGATGTGATGGGGCTTCACACCTAAATTTATCAGCATCTCTTCTAACCGTCATATTGAGAGTCTCTAGACCAGAGGCCCCAAATAATAGTTTGGAGAGGCTGTGGCAATTGTAGGAGCCTGTTCACTTGTAACTTAAAAACTTTCACACAGTTAGAAACAAATCAGCTTTAAAGTTAGAGATGAAAGACAAAATAGTCGTTAAACCAAATTAAAACACAATCAAAATTAAGAGTTACATTATGTCCATAGTTACATGACTCCATTTTAGGATTTTTAGATGTCCCCAGGTCAAGAAAAAGTGACATATATTATTGTTGTTGTTGAAGGTATTCACAGAGTTGAAGTCCTTTCTTTGAAGTGATGAATCCCACCATGGGGAACCCCCTTCACTTGATGAGGAGTTTGAAAAGCTGAAAGCTGAATCACAGAGTTAATTCTAAAGCTTTAGGATCTATGTCAATAGCTGTGCATAATAATGTCTGTCATTGAGATAATCCCCTTTTTTGGGCGGGGGCAGAATGAGCCTTCCCTAAAGGTGTGGGTACATTTAAACCAACAGTTTTGTGTTTCCTGAGTTAATTTATGTAGATTCCTCTTAATGATGCCATTACCCTTTATCTACCTTTCCTGAAGATTGGAGTTGGGTAAATGATATTGTATTCCTAAAACTTTTGACACTCCTTGAGTTACAACAGCTTTAAAAATAGGGTTGCTCTGAATTGTAGAGTTCAAGATCCCACTCACATCATGAGAAGTCAGTACACTAAGATTTTGTTCATTCCTTAAACTCAGGCTGTAATGGATGCAACGTTTGACGTGAGAATAGGTCTTTGAGTGTGGTCTATGAGGTTGGTAATAACAGGAACAGCATTTGTGCTCGACCCATACATTTCCCATCAGCCCACTCCCTAATATTCACATTATTGTTCATTTTAAAAGAAAAGGTTCCATATTCATGAAAACAGTGGCCTGGAACTTGCGCAGCATATTTACCCCCCAAAGGGATAAAGGAGACTCTGGCATCATTAGGAACCCATGAGGAAATAACACAGAGTTATAGTTTCATCTTAATGTCAGGAAGCAACAGTTAGAACTGGACATGGAACAACAGACTGGTTCCAAATAGGAAAAGGAATACATCAAGGTTGTATATTGGCACCCTGCTTATTTAAATTCTATGCAGAATACATCATGAGGAACTCAGGGCTGGAAGAAGCACAGCTGGAATCAAGATTACCAGGAGAAATATCAATAACCTCAGATAAGCAGATGATACTACCCTTATGGCAGAAAGTGAAGAGGAACAAAAAAGCTTCTTGATGAAAGTAAAAGAGGAAAGTGAAAAGGTTGGATTGAAGCTCAACATTCAGAAAACTAAGATCATAACATCTGGTCCCATCACTTCATGGGAAATAGATGGGGAAACAGTGTCAGACTTAATTTTTGGGGGTTCCAAAATCACTGTGGATGCTGATTGCAGTCATGAAATTAAAAGACACTTACTCCTTGGGATGAAAGTTATGACCAACCTAGATAGCATAATAAAAAAGCAGACATTCCTTTGCCAAACAAGTTCCATCTAGTCAAAGCTATGGCTTTTCCAGTGGTCATTATGAATGTGAGAGTTGGACTGTGAAGAAAGCTGATTGCAAAAATTGATGCTTTTGGACTGTGGTGTTGAAGAAGACTCTTGAGAGTCCCTTGGACTGCAAGGTGATCCAACCAGTGCATTCTAAAGGAGATCAGTCCTGGGTGTTCATTGGAAGGACTGGTGCCAAAGTTGAATCTCCAGTCCTTTGACCACCTGATGTGAAGAGGTGGCTCACTGGAAAAGACTCTGATGATGCTGGGAGGGATTGGAGGAAGGAGGAGAAGGGAACGACAGATAATGAGATGGCTGGATAGTATCACTGACTTGATGGACATCAGTTTGTGTGAACTCCAGGTGCTGGTGATGGACAGGGAGGTCTGGCATGCTGTGATTCATGGGGTCACAAATATTCGGACATGACTGAGCTACTGTACTGAACTGAACAGAACATAATAGCCTTTGGCTCATCCTGATAGCTTTAGTATAATAGTGGATAGGAGGAAAGTGGACCATGGGGCTTCAGTGAGCACAGAGAAACTTGCCCTGTTTTCCATAAGGTATCAACTGATTAGCTCCCACAGAGTGCTTAATACCTGGTGTTCCTCAGATGTTATTAAGATGGGGTCATGTGTGTGGTCCCAATTCTCTTGAGAGTCTGATGACTGGGGCCTATACCTCAGAGGTAAGTCTCTTCTCTTGTGTGGTTCTTTGCAGATGAGACAGGGAGCCAGAGGTGCCTTGGATGCCTGAGGGGAAATCTTGTTGAAATATCCCTCCTTTCCTCAGGAATAGCAAGCCCAACCCTTTTCACCTGTGTCCCTCTGGTTATTTTTCTCAGGTTGTTTCAGAGCCGTTCTAATAGACATTGTTGGGGCTTCAGGCTTTTGCTGGATTCCCCCCCACCTCTATTTTCCTCCTCATATTCTCTACTATAATATACCATCTGAAATATCTATAACAGTTTTCCTAAGGTTTAATTTGGCCCAAATACCTGTTTGCATAACTAATGGCAGACATCTGATGTAAAATGAGTGAGAAATCTATGTTTAAAATTATTTCTCCCTCTGTAATATTAAAGTGAATGTCAGTAAAATTATGGGGAGCTTCCCGTAGTCTATTTAGGAATGTACCAGAATTTCCTTCTCTCCCTATTCTATGTCAACCAATTTGGCATAATTTAAAGTCAGTGGGTGGGGCTGGGGTGTCATCCTAAAATGGCAGAGGAATAGGACTGGGAGACCAATTTCTCCCCCAAAAATCCAGCAAAAGAACATTTGAACGCTGAACAAAGTTCACAAAATAATTTCTGAACACTGACTTGAAGACATCAGGTACCCAGAAATGCTGCCAATTTTCTTCAAAATGAGGTAGGGCAGAATATAAAATAAAAGGAGTGTTAGCGGTGGGGTCGCTAAAGGTCGGACACGACTGAGCGACTTCCCTTTCACTTTTCACTTTCACACACTGGAGAAGGAAATGGCAACCCACTCCAGTGTTCTTGCCTGGAGAATCCCAGGGACGGGGGAGCCTGGTGGGCTTCCGTCTATGGGGTCACACAGAGTCGGACACGACTGAAGTGACTTAGCAGCAGTAGCAGCAGCGATGGAGAGCCGTTCTGGCAAGGGAATCTTAAAGAGGAAAAAGTTTCCAAACACCAGGAAACCCTCTCTCCAGCGTGTCTGTCGGGAGTTTTGGAATCTCAGAGGGCAATGCACCTAGGAAAAAAATACATACAGACATATATACATACATAAAACCCACAGGTTATATGCCTACGCCAGACACTTGCATCCATCACCAGGAAGAGGAGGCTGAATAGGGAGGAGTGGGCTGCATTGCTTAGGATAAGGACCAGTCTCAAATGTCCTGAGGGCAATCTGAGGGGGTGCGAAGAGAAAGGGAGAGAGAACTATCCCGGAAAAGCGCTTACCTGAGATACTGCCTGGCCCACTCACAGAACAAAGGACTGAGCAAATACCAGAGGAGAATGTGCCGGATGTGGACCAGCCCATCCACCTCAGGAGGATGGGGCAGGAGGGTGGTAGCCAGAGCAAGAAAGGGGCAAACTCAGTCCCAGAGACAGCATTCCCTATCAAACTGTGGACAGTCTTCCAGTTGCTAACCAAGTATTCCTGGAATTCTAGACAGTTGAGTTCCACCAGGAGTGCCACAGCGTGAGATCAGTACCCCAGTAAAGACACAGCAGAGATGGTGCACACTGTTACCCAGTAAACCAAGAGGCTGGGACCGGGAAAGAGATAGGCGATCTCACTGCCAGGGAGAGGACACTAGCCAAACACCTGGTTGTCTGAGCTGTTCAGGACTGGGAAGTGTAACAACAACAACAAAAAAAGCCCAACTCAATCTGCAACTTTGGGTAGTAGCAGAAAACCTGGATCTGAGTGGCCTAGACCAGGAAAGTGCACGCAACTCGGGGCCCGCTCCCTGAAGAGTAATCTGGAGCCTGAGTAGTGTAGACTAGGAAAGCAAACAACGAAGAGCAGGGGCAAACCCAGGGTGTCCAAGGCACTGCAAGCACTCCCTACACACGCCAATGATATTTGTTTGCAGTGTTCCTCCCTCCTCACAGCATGATTGAAAAAGTGAGCTTGAATAAGAGAACACTTCTCGCCCTTATGTTAGGGTGGAAATTAGACACTGAAGAGAGCAGCGAACAGAAGAAACCAAACAAACAGAAGGAACCACGTTGGAAGGGACAGATGAAACAGAATACCCCCTGTAGATAACAACAACTACACTGGAGGTGTACTTTAGATCTTGAGAACAAGATCTAAGCTGGAACAAGGAGCTATCTGAAACTGAACTGAGCCCACACTGTCTGAAACAGCTCCAGAGAGATGTATTTTTACTACTTTCATTTTTTTTCATTATTTTTTAAGTCCTCTGTACTGCCTTTATTTTTCATTTTTATAACATATTATTACCTTACCCATGCCAAAAAAGTAGAGGTTAGACCGTCAAAACTAAAATATTAAACAAAAACAAAAACCCCAAAATATACTTTTTTTTCTTTTGTTTTTTAATACTGAATTATTGTGAGTGCAACTTCTACTTTAGATTTTTGATCTTTCCTTTTTGGTAGTTATCAATATTTTACCTTTACGAAACTAATCTTAAGTACGCATTTTTATCTAGGAGTGTGATTACTGGCTTGATTACTCTCTCCTCCTTTTGATTCTCCTTTTTCTCCACCAGGTAGCCTCTATTTCCTCCCTCCACCTTCTCTTCTCTACCTAACTCTGAGAATTTCGCTGTGTGTTCTGGGCTGTGGAGAAGATAGTAATACCTTGATCTATCCCTGTCTTGTTTATTTCCCTTTTTCTCAGCCATTTCACCTCTATCTCCTTCCTCCTTCTTCTCTTCTCCATATAACTCTGTGAGCCTCTCTGAGAGTTCCAGACTGTGGAGAGCACATAGAAAATAGGTTACTGATTCGATTGCTTTCTCCCCTTGTGATTCCCCCTCTCCGCCTTCTGGTCACTTCTATCTCCCTCCACCCTCTTCTCTTCTCCATGTAATTCTGCAAACCTCTCTGGATGTCCCTCACTGTGGAGAGTCTTTTCATCAATAACCTAGAAGTTTTATCATTGGTGCTGTATGGATGTAGAAGTCTTGAGGCTACTGTAAGTAAAAGACTCTAAACCAGAAGCAGGAGGCTTAAGCCCAAAACTTGAGAACAGCAAAGAACTCTTGACTTCAGGGAATATTAAATGATAAGAGATGATCCGAAAACCTCCATTCCTACACTGAAAGCAAAGATGACCCAAGAGTCACAAAGTTCCAGAGAAAGACATACCACACAAATTATCCAGCAACACAGGAAAATAGTGCTGAACTTCAATATACAGGCTTCCCATAGTCACTCCAATCGCATAGACATCTCAAATCTCACTACTGGATACTTCATTGCAATCCAGAGAGAAGAAACCCAGTTCCACCCATAAGAACACCTACACAAGCTCCACGAATCAGTAAATTAGCAGCAATCAAACACAAAGAACAGATATTAAAATCTCCATGGGAAAAAAAACAAATAACACACAAGGGGATTCCCATAAGAATATCAACTGATCTTTCAATAGAAACTCTTCAGGTCAGGAGGAATGACAGGACATATTTAAAGTGATGAAAGAGAAAACCTACAACCAAAATTACTGTACCCAGGTAGGATCACATTCAAATATGAAGGAGAAGTCAAAACCTTTACAGACAAGTAAAAGCTGAGAGAATTCAGCACCTCCAAACAAGCTCTTCAACAAATGCTAAAGGATCTTCCTTAGACAGGAAAAAGAAACGGTATATACACTCGAACCACAAACAACAAAGTAATTGGCAATAGGATATTAATATCAATAATTACCTTAAATGTAAATAGGTTGAATATCCCAAACAAAAGACAATCACTGGAAGAATGGATACAAAAGCAATACCACGATATATCCCCTCTACAAGAGACCCACTTCAAAATACGGGACATAAAATAGTGATCGAAAATGAAGGGCTGGAAAAACATATTACATGCAAATGGAGACCAAAAATATAAAAAAGCTGGAGTAGGAATACTCATATTAGATGAAATAGACTTTAAAATAAAGACTATGAACAGAGACTAAGAAGAACACTCTATCATGATCAAAGGATCACCCCAAGAAGAAGATCTAACAATGACAATCATATACGGACCCAACATAGGGCACTGGACTATGTAAGGCAAATGCTAACAAGTATGAAAGGGGAAATTAGCAATAACACAATAATAGTGGGAGACTTTAATATCCCACTCAAACCTATGGAAAGATCAACTAAACAGAAATTAACAAGGAAACACAAACTTTAAATGCCACCATTGACCAGTAGACCTAGTTGATACCTGTAGGATATTTCACTCAAAAACAATCAATTTCACCTTTCTCTCAAGAGCACATGGAATCTTCTCCAGGATAGATCATATCTTGGTCCATAAATCTAGCCTTGGTAAATTCAAAAACAATTAAAACCATTCCAATCATCGTTTCTGACCACAATGCAGTAATATTAGATCTCGATTACAGGAAAAAAAAAAATGCCAACATATGGAGGCTTTTGAATAACTAAAAAAATCACAGAGGAAAAAAAAAAGAAAAATATGCATAGAAAGGAGTGAGAAATGAAAACCCAACAACCCAAAACCTATAAGACACTGTAAAAGCTGTGCTACGGGAAGGTTCATAACACCACATACTTACCTCAAGAAACAGGAGAAAACTCAACTGAATAACCGCACTTCACACTTAGTTCAGTTTAGTAGAGTTCAGTCGCTCAGTCATGTCCGACTCTTTGCGACATCATGAATCACAGCACGCCAGGCCTCCCTGTCCATGACCGACTCCCGGACTTCACTCAAACTCATGTCCATCAAGTCGGTGATGCCACCCAGGCATCTTATACTCTGTCGTCCCCGTCTCCTCCTACCCTCAATCCCTCTCAGCATCAGACACTTCCAGTGAGTCAACTCTTCGCATGAGGTGGCCAAAGTATTGGAATTTCAGCTTTAGCATCAGTCCTTCCAATGCACACCCAGGATTGATCTCCTTTACAATGGACTGGTTGAATCTCTTTTCAGTTCAAAGGACTCTCAAGAGTCTTCTCCAGCAACGCAGTTCAAAAGCATCAATTCTTCAGCGATCAGCTTTCTTCACAGTCCAACTCTCACATCCATACATGACCACGGGAAAATATCATAGCCTTGACTAGACAGACATTGATTGGCTAACTAATGTCTCTGCTTTTTAATATGCTATCTACGTTGGTCATAACTTTCCTTCCAAGGAGTAAGCGTCTTTTAATTTCATGGCTGCAATCAGCATCTGCAGTGATTTTGGAGCTCCAAAAAATGAAATCAGACAGTGTTTCCACTGTTTCCCCATCTATTTCCCATAAAGTGATGGGACCAGATGCCATGATATTTGCTTTCTGAATGTTGAGCTTCAAGCCAACCTTTTCACTCTTCTCTTTCACTTTCATCAAGAGGCTTTTGAGTTCCTCTTCACTTTCTGCCATAAGGGTGTTGTCATCTGCATATCTGAGGTTATTGATATTTCTCCCAGCAATCTTGATTCCAGCTTGTGCTTCTTCCAGCCCAGCGTTCCTCATGATGTACTCTGCATATAAATTAAATAAGCAAGGTGACAATATACAGCCTTGACGTATTCCTTTTCCTATTTGGAACCAGTCTCTTGTTCCGTGTACATTTCTCACTGTTGCTTCCAGACCTGCATACAGGTTTCTCAAGCAGCAGGTCAGGTGGTCTGGTATTCCCATCACTTTCAGAATGTTCCAGAGTTTATTGTGATCGACACAGTTAAAGGCTTTGGCATAGTCAATGAAGCAGAAATAGATAATTTCCTGGAACTCTCTTGCTTTCTCCATGATCGAGCGGATGTTGGCAATTTGATCTCTGGTTCCTCTGCCTTTTCTAAAACCTGCTTGAACATCTGGGAGTTCACGGTTCACATATTGCTGAAACCTGGCTGGGAGAATTTGGAGAATGACTTTACTAGTGTGTGAGATGAGTACAATTGTCCGGTAGTCTGAGCATTTTTGGCATTCCTTTTCTTTGGGATTGGAATGAAGACTGACATTTTCCAGTCCTGTGAACACTGCTGGGTTTTCCAAATTTGCTGGCATATTGAGTGCAGCACTTTCACAGCATCATCTTTCAGGATTTGAATTAACTCCATTGGAATTCCATCACCTCCACTAGCTTTGTTCGCAGTGATGCTCTCTAAGGCCAGCTTCGCTTCACATTCCATGATGCCTGGTTCCACGTGAGTGATCATACCATCGTGATTATCTTGGTCTTGAAGATCTTTTTTGTACAGTTCTTCTGTGTATTCGTGCCACCTCTTCTTAATATCTTCTACTTTTAGATCCAAACAATTTCTGTCCTTTATCGAGCCCATCTTTGCATAAAATGTTCCCTTGATATCTCTAATTTCTTGTAAAGATCTCCTGTTTTTCCTATTCTGTTGTTCTCCTCTATTTCTTTGCATTGATTGCTGAGCAAGGCTTTCTTACTAGCTATTCTTTGGAACACTGCATTTAGATGCTTACATCTTTCCTTTTCTTTTTTTCTTTTCGCTTCTCTTCTTTTCACAGCTATTTGTAATGCCTCCTCAGACAGCCAATTTTCTTCTTTGCAATTTTTTTTCCATGGGGATGATCTTTTCCCTGTCTACTGTACAATGTCAAGAACCTCCGTCCAGAGTTCATCAGGCACTCTATCTATAAGATCTAGTCCCTTAAATCCATTTCTTACCTCCACTGTATACTCATAAGGGATTTGAATAAACTTCACCTCTAAAACAACTAGAAAAGGAATAAATTAACACCCCAGGATTAATAGAAGGAAAGATACCTTAAAAATTGGGGCAGAAATTAAAAAAGAAAGAAAAGAGAACATAGAAAAAAAGAAAGAAGGAAAGATGGTTCTTGAGAAGATAAAAGTGATAAACCATTAGCCAAGCTCATCAAGAAACAAAAGGGAAAAATGAAATCAACAAAAATAGAAACAAAAATGGAGAAATCACAAATGACAACACTGAAATACAAAGGATCATAAGAGAATATCAGCAACTATATACCAATAAAATGGACAACTTGGAAGAAATAAAAAATTTGTAGAAAAGTCTAATTTTCCAAACATGAACCATGAATGAATAGAAAATCTTAATAGATCCACCACAAGCAAGGAAATTGAAACTGTAATCAGAAATCTTCCAGCAAACAAAAACCAAGGATCAGTCAAATTCACAGATGAATTCTCCCCAAAATGTAGATAACAGCTAACACCTATCTTACTCAAATTCTTGCAGAAAATTGAAGAGAAAGATAAATTTCCAAACTCATTCTATAAGGCCACAATCATCCTAATAATAAAACAAGACAAAATGAATAGTGAAGTCGCCTTGTCGTGTCCGACTCTTTACAATCCCATTGACTGTAGACCACCAGACTCCTCCTCCTCAACAAGTAAGGGAACAGGATAAATGCCCACCAACCCAAATAAAAGAGGAAGAGATAGGGAAACTACATGACAAAGAATTCCCAAAAAAATGATACTGAAAATGATCCAAAATCTTGAAAACAAATGGAGCTTCAGTTCAGTTTAGTTCACTTTAGTCGCTCAGTCGTGTCCGACTCTCCGCAACCTCATGAATCACAGAACTCCAGGCCTCCCTGTCCATCACCAACTCCCAGAGTTCACTCAAACTCATGTCCACAGAGTTGGTGATGCCATCCAGCCATCTCATTCTCTGTCATCCCCTTCTCCTCCCACCCCCAAACTTTCCCAGCATCAAAGTCTTTTCCAGTGAGTCAACTCTTCGCATGACGTGGCCAAAGTATTGGAGTTTCAGTTTTAGCATCAGTCCTTCCAATGAACAACCAGGACTGATTTCCTTTAGAATGGACAGGTTGAATCTCCTTGAAGTACAAGGGACTTTCAAGAGTCTTCTCCAACACCACACATCAAAAGCATCAATTCTTCGGCGATCAGCTATCTTCACAGTCCAAATCTCACATCCATACATGATCATGGGAAAACCATAGCCTTGACTAGACAGATCTTTGTTGGCAAAGTAATATCTCTGCTTTTTAATATACTATCAAGTTTGGTCATAACTTTCCTTCCAAGCAGTAAGCATCTTTTAATTCCATGGCTGCACTCAGCATCTGCAGTGATTTGGGAGCACAAAAAAATAAAATCGGACATTGTTTCCACTCTTTTTCCTTTACTTCCCATGAAGTGATGGGACCAGGTGCCATGATATTTGTTTTCTGAATGTTGAGCTTCAAGCCAACCTTTTCACTATCCTCTTTCACTTTCATCAAGAGGTTTTTGGGTTCCTCTTCACTTTCTGCCAAAAGTGTAGTGTCATCTGCATATCTGAGGTTATTGATATTTCTCCCAGCAATGTTGATTCCAGCTTGTGTTTCTTCCAACCCAGCGTTCCGCATGATGTACTCTGCATATAAGTTAAATAAGCAAGGTGACAATATACAGCCTTGACCTAGTCCTTTTCCTACTTGGAAACAGTCTGTTGTTCCATGTACAGTTCTGACTGTTGCTTCCTGACCTGCGTACAGGTTGCTCAAGAGGCAGGTCATGTGGTCTGTTATTCCCATCTCTTCCAGAATGTTCCACAGTTTATTGTGATCCACACAGTCAAAGGCTTTGGCGTAGTCAATGAAGCAGAAATTGATGTTTTTCTGGAACTCTCTTGCTTTCTCCATGATGCAGCGCATGTTGGCTATTTGATCTCTGTTTCCTCTACCTTTTCTAAAACCTGCTTGAACATCTGGGATTTCACGGTTCACATATTGCTGAAGCCTGGCTTGCAGAATTCTGGGCATGACTTTACTAGCGTGTGAGATGAGTGCAATTGTGCAGTAGTTTGAGCATTCTTTGGCATTCCCTTTCTATGGGATTGGAATGAAGACTAACCTCTTCAAGTGAACACTGTTGAATTTTCCAAATTTGCTGGCATATTGAGTGCAGCACTTTCACAGCATCATTTTTCAGGACTTGAAATAGCTCAACTGGAATTACATCACCTCCACTAGCTATATTCGTAGTGATGCTTTCTAAGGCCTACTTGACTTCACATTCCAAGATGTCTGGTTCTAGGTCAGTGATCACGTTAATCTGACTATCTTGGTCCTGAAGATCTTTTTTTGTACAATTATTCTGTGTATTCTTGCCACCTCTTCTTAATATCTTCTGCTTCTGTTAGGTCCATACCATTCTGTCCTTTATCGAGCCCATCTTTGCATGAAATGTTCCCTTGGAATCTCTAATTTTCTTGAAGAGATCTCTTGTTTTTCGTATTCTGTTGTTTTCCTCTATGTCTTTGCATTGATCACTGAGGAAGGCTTTCTTACCTGGAGACAAGAATTGAGAAGATGCAAAAAAGGTTTAACAAGAAGAAATAAAAAGTGTCAATATACAATGAATAATACAGTAGATGAGATCAAAAACACTCTGGAGGGAACGAACAATAGTATAACGGAGGCAGAAGATAGGATAAGTGAGATAGAAAATAGAATGCTAGAAATAAATGAAACAGAGGGGAAAAAGTAAAAGCCAATTAAAAGAAATGATGACAATCTCAGTGACCTCTAGGACAATGTTAAACTCCTCAGCATTCAAATCATACGAGTCCCAGAAGAAGAAGACAAAAAGAAAGACCATAAGGAAATACTTGAGGAGATAATAGTTGAAAACGTCCTTAAATGGGTAAGGAAATAATCACCCAAATCCAAGAAACCCAAAGAGTACCAAACAAGATAAAACCAAGGCAAAATATCCCAAGACATATAATAATCAAATTAACAAAGATCAAACACAAATAACAAATATTAAAAGCAGCAAGGGGAAAAAAAAAATAAAGTAACACTGAAGGGGATTCCCGTATGGATAACAGCTGATCTTTCAACAGAAATTCTTCAGGCCAGGAGGAATGGCAATACATACTTAAAGTGTTGAGATAAAATAAGCTACAGTCCAGATTGGAGAAGGAAATGGCAAAGCACTCCAGTGTTCGTGCCTGAAGAATCCCAGGGACGGCGGAGCCTGGTGGGCTGCCATCTATGGGGTCACACAGAATTGGACACGACTGAAGTGAGTTAGCTGCAGTAACAGCCCAGATGACTGTACCCATCAAGGCTATCATTCAAATATGAAGGATAAATCAAAATCTTTTCAGACAAGCAAAAGTTGAGAGAATTCAGCATTACCACATCACCCCTAGTGCTAAAGGACCTTCTCTAGACACAAAACACAGAAAGGGTGTATAAAATCGAACCCAAAACAATAAAGTAAATGGCAATGGGATCATACTTATCAATAATTACCTTAAATATAAATGGGTTGAATACCTCAACCAAAAGACAAATAGTGACTGAATAGAAACAAAAACAAGACCTTTATATATGTTGTCTACAGGAAACACACCTCGAAATGAGGGACACTTACAGACCAAAAGTGAAGGGCTGGAAAAAGATATTTCATGCAAGTAGAGATCAGAAGAAAGCAGGAGAAGCAATATTCATATCAGATAAAATAGACTTTAAAACAAAGGCTGTGAAAAGAGACAAAGAAGTACACTACTTAATGATCAAATGATCAATCCAAGAAGATATAACAATTATCAATATATATGCACCCAACATAGAAGCACCACAATATGTAAGACAAATGCTAACAAGTATGAAACAGGAAGTTAACAATAACACAATGATAGCGGGAGACTTTAATACCCGACTCACACCTACGGATAGATCAACTAAACAGAAAATTAACATGGAAACCCAAAAGTTAAATGATACAATAGAGAGGCACGGGAAGATGGCAGAAGAATAGGAAGGGGCGACCACTTTCTCCCCAACAAAATCAGCAAAAGAACATTTGAATGCTGAGTAAATCCCACAAAAAAACTTCTGAATACTGGCAGAGGTCATCAGGCACTCAGAAAAGCAGCCCATAGTCTTCGAAAGAAGGTAGAAAATAGTATAAAAGATAAAAAGAGAGACAAAGGAGGGAGGGACAGAGCTCTGTCTTCGGAAGGGAGGCTTAAAAAAAAAGAAAAAGAGAGAAGTTTCCAAACACCAGGAAACACTGGCAAGTGGAAACTCAGAGGGCCATATAACTGGGAGACAAAAGACATAAATAATTAAAACTCACAGACTAAGTGCCCAGAGAAAACTCTCCAGGGAGAAGCGGCACAGACGCCCGCATCCCCCACTAGCAGTCAGGGGCTAGGCAGGGAGGCCAGGGCGGCGGCACTTAGAGGGAGAACCAGGTTTGAACGCCCCAACGCAGAGGGTGCGAACTTAAAATAGCGAAGCAGACGCTGCAGCTAAAAGGCAAAAACTCTGCTAAAAGCCCCATCCTAGGAATATTCCAGCCCTGCTCACAGAACAAAGCACTGAGCAGAACGAGCCGGCAGTGGGCGGCCCAGCCCCCAGCCCCCACCAACACAGGCAGTGAGGACAGCCAGTGCTGGAAGGGGCAGCCTCGACCCAAGAGAGGCTTCCCAAAACAAGCTACAGGCAGGCTTCCTTGCTAACCAAGACTTCTTAGGTTTGGGCCTGTCCATACATGCCTGAGAAAGTGCACCAGTTGAAAACCCAGAAAACCGAGCGGCAGGGACCAGGAAGGTGATAAATCACTGCAACTGCGCTCGCCGAAAGACTGGTCACCTAAGCTTCTCGGACCAGGGAAGGCACAAAACGCAGGCCCAGCCAAGTCTGCGACTTTGTGGGGCATCCGAGGACCTGAACCTGAGCCTCTCAGACCTGGCAAGTGCATATAACCCAGCACTGGCTGCTGATGGCTCCCAGCAGGGCAACCTAGAGCATAAGCAGCATAAACAGAGAAAACACACATGCCTCAAGCGGGAGCATTCCCAGTGTAGCCAAGACACGGCCTGCACTCCCCACAGATGCCAGGGATATTTGTTAGCAGCGTTCCTTCATCCCCACAGCATGACTGAACAGGTGAGCCAGGAAAAAAAAAAAAAAAGTGTCCACCACTGCATCACTGCATCCTGGTGTCAGGACGGGAATTAGACACTGAGGAGACCAGAAAACAAAAGAGCTTTTTCAACAGAAGGAACTACCTAGGAAGTAACAGAGGGAGAAGCCTTGAGCCTACTACAAGAATAAGACTGCAAACCAGATGTGGCGGCTTAAGTCCAAATTCTGAGAACACCAGAGATCTCCTGTTTTAGAGAACATTAATTGATAGGTACTCATCAAATGCCTCCATACATACACTGAAACCAGGAACCACCCAAGGGTCAACAAGTTTCAGTGAAAGACATACCACACAAATTCTTCAGCAACACAGAAGAATAGCCCTGAGCTTGAATATACAGGCTGCCCAAAGCCACTCCAAACCCATTGACACCTCAGATTCATTACTGGACACTATATTCACTCCAGAGAGAAGAAATCCAGCTTCACCCACCAGAACATCGACACAAGCCTCCTTAACCAGGGAACTTTGGCAAGTCACCCATCCAAACCCACACACAAAGAGGTAACTACATAATAAAGAGAACTCCACAAATGGCCAGAAGACGGAAAAGCCACCCTGAACACAGCAATATAAGCAAGATGAAGAGGCAGAGAAATACCCAGCAAGTGAAGGAACAGGATAAATGCCCACCAACACAAACAAAAGAGGAAGATATAAGGAACCTACCCAATAAAGAATTTCAAATTTTAACTGTGAAAATGATTCAAAATCTGGAAAGCGACATGGAGGTACAGATAAATAAAGTGGAGAAAAGGATTGAGAAGATGAAAGAAATGTTTAATAAAAAATTATAGGAAATATAATATTGTCAATATATAACGAATAATGCAATACATGAGATCAGAAACACTCTGGAGGGAACAAACAGTAGAATAACGGAGGCAGAAAACAGGATAAACGAGCTAGAAGATAGAATTGTAGAGATCAATGAAACAGAGACGGAAAAAGAAAAAAGAATTAAAATAAATGAAGACAATAATAGAGATATATGGGACAATAGTAAACGCCCCAACATTCGAATCATAGGAGTCCCAGAAAAGAAGAGAAAAAAAAAGACCATGAGAGAATACATGAGGAGATAATAGCTGAAAATTTCCATAAAATGCGGAAGGAAATAATCACCAAAGTCCAAGAAACCCAGAGAGTCCCCAAAAGGATAAACCCAAGGCGAAATACTATAAGGCACATATTAATCAAATGTACAAAGATCACACACAAAGAATAAATATTAAAAACAGTAAGGGAAAACCAACAAATAACTCACAAGGGGATCCCCGTAAGGATAACAGCTGGCCTTTCAGCAGAAACTCTTCAGGCCAGGAGGGAATGCCAAGACATACTTAAAGTGATGATAGAAAATAACCTACAGCCCAGATTCCTATACCCAGCAAGGATCTCATTCAAATATGAATGAGAAATCAAAAGCTTTACGGACAAACAAAAGCTGAAAGAATTCAGCATTACAAAACCAGCTCTACAACAAATACTATAGGATCTCCGCTAGACAGGAAACACAGAAAGGGTATATAATCTCGAACCCAAAACAATAAAGAAAATGGCAATGGGATCGTACTTATCAATAATCACCTTAAACATAAATGGGTTGAATGCCCCAACCAAAAGACAAAGGCTGGCTGAATGGATAAAAAAACAAGACTCCCATATATGTTGTCTACAAGAGACCCACCTCAAAAAGAGGGACACATACAGACTGAAAGTGAAGGGCTGGAAGAAGATATCCCATGCAAATAGAGACCAAAAGAAAGCAGGAGTAGCAATACTCATATCAGATAAAGTATACTTTAAAACAAAGGCTGTGAAAAGAGACAAAGAAGGAAACTGCATAATGATCAAAGGATTAATCCAAGAAAAGATATACCAATTAAAAGTGTTTCTGCACCCAACATAGGAGCAACGCAATATGTAAGACAATTACTAACAAGTATGAAAGGGGAAATTAACAATAACATAATAATAGTGGGAGACACTTTAATACCCCACTCACACCTATGGATAGATCAACTAAACAGAAAATTAACAAGGAAACACAAACTTTAAATGATATAAGAGACCAGTTACCTAATAGTTCTCATTAGGACATTTCACTCTGAAACAATGAATTTCAGGATTTCTCAAGTGCACACGGAACCTTTTCCAGGAGAGATCACATCCTTAGCGATAAATCTAGCCTAGGTAAATCCAAAAAAATTGAAATCATTCCAAGCATATTTTCTGACCACAATGCAGTAACATTAGATCTCAATTACAGGAGAAAAATTATTAACAATACAAACATATGGATGCTGAATAACACGCTGCTGAATAATGAACAAATCATAGAAGAAATCAAAAAAGAAATCAAAATATTCATAGAAATGAATGAAAATGAAAACAAAAACAACCCAAAACCTCTGTGACACTGTAAAAACAGTGTTAAGGGGGAAGTTCATAGCAATAGAGGCACACCTCAAGAAACAAGAAAACGTCAACTAAATAAACTAACTCTACATCTAAAGAAACTAGAAAAGGAAGAAATGAAGAACCCCAGGTTTAGTAGAAGGAAAGAAATCGTAAAAATTAAGACAGAGATAAATGCAAAAGAAATAAAAGAGACCATAGCAAAAATCAACAAAGCCAAACTGACAAACTACTAGCCAGACTCATCAAAAAACAAAGGGATAAGAAAAAAATCAATAAAATTTAAAATGAAAATGGAAAGCTCTCAACTGAAAACACAGAAATGCAAAGGATTATTAGAGAATACTATCAGCAATTATATGGTAAGAAAATGAATAACGTGGAAGAAATGGACAAATTCCTAGAAATGTACACCTTGTCAAAACTGAACCAGAAAGAAATAGAAAATCTGAACAGACCCATAACAAACACGGAACTAGAAGTTGTAATCAGAAGTTTTCCAGCAAACAAAAGCCCAGGGCCAGAGGGCTTCACAGCTGAATTCTACCAAAAATTTAGAGAAGAGCTAACACCTATTCTACTCAAAATCTTCCAGAAAATTGCTGAGGAAGGGAAACTTCCAAACTCATTCTATGAGGCCACCATCACACTAATCCCAAAATCTGGTAAAGATCCCACAAAATAAAAGAAAACTACAGGCCAATATCACTGATGAACATAGATGCAAAAATCCTTAACAAAATTCTAGAAATCAGAATCCAACAACACATTAGGAAGATCATACATCATGACGAAGTGGGCTTTATCCCAGGAATGCAAGGATTCTTCAATAACCGCAAATCAATCAACATAATATATCACATAACAAACTGAAAAATAAAAATCATATGATTATCTCAATAGATGCAGAGAAAGCATTAAACATAATACAACATCCATTTATGATAAAAACCCTCAAGAAAGTGGGAATAGAAGGGAAATAACTCGACATAATAAAAGCTATATATGACAAACCCACAGCAAACATTATCCTCAATCGTTAAAAACTGAAAGCATTTCACTAAGGTCAGGAACAAGACAAGGGTGCCCACTCTTACCATTACTACTCAACATAGTTATGGAAGTTTTGGTTACAGCAATCAGAGCAGAAAAACATGAAAGAAATACAAATTGGCAAAGAAGAAGTCAAATTTCACTATTCGCTGACGACATGATCCTCTAAACAGAAAACCCTAAAGACTCTACCAGAAAACTACTAGAGCTAATCAATGAGTACAGTAAAGTTGCAGGATATAAAATCAACACACAGAAATCCCTTGCATTCCTATACACTAATAATGAGAAAATAGAAAGAGAACTTAAAGAAACTATTCCATTCATTGTTGCAATGAAAAGAATTAAATACTTAGCAATATAGCTACCTAAGGAAACAAAAGACTTGTACATAGAAAACTATAAAATATTAGTGAAATTAATCAAAGAGGACACTAATAGATGGAGAAATATACCGTGTTCGTGGATTGGAAGAATAAATATTGTAAAAATGAGTATACTACCCAAAGTAATTTATACATTCAACGCAATCCCTATCCAGCTACCAACGATATTTTTCACAGAACTAGAACAAATAATCTCATAGTTTGTATACAAACACAAAAAACCTCGAATAGCAAAAGCAATCTTGAAGAAGAAGAATGGAACTGGGGGAATTAACCTGCCAGACTTCGGGCTCTACTACAAAGTCACAGTCATCAATAGAGTATGGTATTTGCATAAAGACAGAAATATAGATCAATGGAACAAAATCGAAAGCTCAGACATAAATCCACACACCTATGGACACCTTACCTTTGACAAGGAGGCAAGAATATAAAATGGAGAAAAAGACAGTCTCTTTAACTAGTGGTTCTGGGAAAACTGGTCAGCCACTTGTAAAATAATGAAACTAGAACACTTCCTAACACCATACACCAAAATAAACTCAAAATGTATTAGAGAGCTAAATGTAAGACCAGATTCTATAAAACTCCTAGAGGAGAACGTAGGCAAAACACTCTCCGACATAAATCACAGCAGGATCCTCCATGACCCACCTCCCAGAATATTGGAAATAAAAGCAAAAATAAACAAATGGGACCTAATTAAAATCAATAGCTTGTGCACACCAAAGGAAACTATAAGCAAGGTGAAAAGACAGGCTTCAGAATGGGAGAAAATAAAAGCAAATGAAGTCTCCAAAATATACAAGCAGCTCCTGCAGCTCAATTCTAGAAAAATAAATGACCAAATCAAAAAATGGGCCCAAGAAGCAAACAGACATTTCTCCAAGAAGACATAAAGATGACTAATAAACACATGAAAAAATGCTCAACATCCCTCATCTGAGAAATGCCAATCAAAACAATAATGAGATACCAATTCACACCAGTCACAATGGATGTTATCAAAAAGTCTACATGCAATGAATTCTGGAGAGGGTGTGGAGAAAAGGGAACCCTCTTACACTTTTGTTGGGAATGCAAACTAGTACAGCCACTATGGAGAACAGTGTGGAGATTCCTCGAAAAACTGATAATAGAACTGCCTTGTGATCCAGAAATCGCACTTCTGGGCATACACACTGAGGAACCCAGAATTGAAAGAGACACATGTACTCCAATGTTCATTGCAGCACTGTTTATAATAGCTGGGACATGGAAGCAACCTAAATGTCCATCTGCAGATGAATGGATAAGAAAGCTTTGGTACATATCCACAATGGAGTATTTTTTAACGGTCAAAAAGAATGCATTTGAATTAGTTCTATTGAGGTGGATGAAATTGGAGCCTATTATACAGAATGAAGTAAGCCAGAAAGAAAAACATCAATACACTGTACTAACCCATATATATAGAATTTAGAAAGATAGTAACCTCAACCCTGTATATGACTTGGAGGGAGGATATGGGGAAGATGGAGGTGGGAGGGGGGTTCAAGAAAGGGAACACATGTACACCCAGGGAGGATTTGTGTCAATGTATGGCAAAACCAACCAATATGTTAATGTAAGGTATTTTGCTTCCAATAAAATAAAATAAATAAAATAAATAAACAAAACAATGAATTAAAAAAAAATGATACAATAGACCAGTTAGACCTAATTGATATCTATAAGACATTTCACCCCGAAACAATGAATTTCACATTTTTCTCGAGAGCACATGGAATTTCTCCAGGGTAGATCATGTCTCGGTCCATAGATCTAGCCTTAGTAAATTAAAAAATAAAATGAAATCATCCCCAGCATCTTTTCTGACCACAATGAAGAAAGCTTAGATATCAATAACAGGAGAAAAACTATTAAAAATGCCAACATATGGACACTGAACAACATACTGCTGAGTATGCAACAAATCACAGAAGAAATCAAAAAAGAAATCAAAATACGCATCAGTTCACTTCAGTCGCTCAGTCGTGTCCAACTCTCCACGACCCCAAGAATCACAGCACGCCAGGCCTCCCTGTCCATCACCAAATCCTGGAAATCACTCAAACTCACGTCCACAGAATCAGTGATGCCATCCAGCCATCTCATTCTCGGTCGTCCCCTTCTCCTCCCGCCCCCAACCTTTCCCAGCATCAGAGTCTTTTCCAGTCAGTCAATTCTTCGCATGAGGTGGCCAAAGTATTGCAGCTTCAGCTTTAACATCAGTCCTTCCAATGAACACCCAGGATCGATCTCCCTTAGAATGGACTGGTTGGATCTCCTTGGGGTACAAGGGACTCTCAAGAGTCTTCTCCAACACCACAGTTCAAAAGCATCAATTCTTCGGCTATCAGCTTTCTTCACAGTCCAACTCTCACATCCATACATCACCAAGGGAAAAACAATAGCCTTGACTAGACAGGCCATTGTTGGCAAAGTAATGTCTCTGCTTTTTAATATATTATCAAGGTTGGCCATAACTTTCTTTCCAAGGAGTAAGCGTCTTTTAATTTCATGGCTGCAATCAGCATCTGCAGTGATTTTGGAGCCCAAAAAAATAAAGTCTGACACTGTTTCCACTGTTTTTCCATTTCCCATGGCGTGATGGGACCAGATGCCATGATCTTTGTTTTCTGAATGTTGAGCTTCTAGCCAATCTTTTCACTCTCCTCTTTCATTTTCAACAAGAGGCTTTTGAGTTCCTCTTCACTTTCTGCTGTAAGGGTAGTGTCATCTGCATATCTGAGATTATTGATACGCATAGAAAGGAATAAAAATGAAAACACAAAACTACAAACCTGTGGGACACTGTAAAAGCAGTGCTAAGAGGAAGGTTATTAGCAAAATATGCATACCTCAAGAAACAAGAACAAAATCAACGAAATAACCTAATTCAACACCTAAAGTAAGTATTAAAGGAAGAAATGAAAAACCCCAGGGCTAGTAGAAGGAAAGAAATCTTAAAAATTAGAGAAGTAAATGCAAAAGAAACAAAAGAGACCACAGCAAAAATCAACAAAGCCAAAAGCTGGTTCTTTGAGAGGGTACATAAAATTGACAAACCACTAGCCAGACTCATCACGAAGTAAAAGGAGAGATTTCAAATCAATAAAAATAGAAATGTAAATGTAGAGATCACAACAGACAACACATAAATGCAAAAGATCACAAGAGACTACTATTAGCAATTATATGCCAATAATATGGCCAACTTGGAAGAAGTGGACAAATTCTTAGAAAAGTACAACTTTCCAAAACTGAACCAGGAAGAAATAGAAAATTTCAACAGACCCATCACAAGCACGGGAATTGAAACTGTAATCAGAAATCTTTCAGCAAACCAAAGACCAGGTCCAGATGCTTTCACAGCTGAATTCTACCAAAAATTTAGAGAAGAGCTAATAACTATCCCACTCAAACTCTTCCAGACAACTGCAGAAGGTAAACTTCCAAACTAATTATGTGAGGTCAATATCACCCTAACAGCAAAACCTGAAAAAAACGCCACAAAAAAAGAAAACTACAGGCCAATATCACTGATGAACATAGATGCAAAAATCATAAACAAATTTCTAACAATCAGAATCCAACAACACATTAAAAAGATCATACAGCATGACCAAGTGGTTTTTATCCCAGGAATGCAAGGAGTCTTCAATATCCGCAAATCAATCAATGTAATACACAACATTAACAAACTGAAAAAAAAATGCATATGATTATTTCAGTAGATGCAGAGAAAGCCTTTGGTAAAATTCAACATCCATTTATGATAAAACCCCAGTTGAAGGCGGGAATAGAAGGAACGTACTTCAACATAATAAAAGCTATATATGACAAACACATAGCAAATACTATCAATTTTTAAAAATAGAAAGCATTTCCCTTAATGTCAAGGAAAAGACAAGGGTACCCAGTCTCACCACTACTATTCAATATAGTTCTGGAAATTTTGGCCACAGCAATCAGAGCATAAAAAGACATAAAAGGAATGCAAATTAGAAAAGAAGCAGTAAAACTCTCAGTGCTCGCCGATGACATGATCCTCTACACAGAAAACCCTAAAGATTGTTCCAGAAAACTACTAGAGCTAATCAATGAATACAGTAAAGTTGCAGAATATAAAATCAACACAGAGAAATCCCTTGCATTCCTGTACACTAATAAAGAGAAGATAGAAAGAGAAATTAAGGAAACTATTCCATTCACTGTTGCAACGAAGAAAAATAAAATGCTTAGGGACATATCAACCTAAAGAAACAAAAGACCTATATATAGAAAACTATAAAACACTGGTGAAAGAAATCAAAGAAAACACTAATAGATGGAGACATATACTGTGTTTGTGGATTAGAAGAATAAATATTGTGAAAATGGGTATACTACTCAAAATAATGTATGCATTCAATGCAATCCCTATCAAGCTACCAACAGTATTTTCACAGAGCTAATTCAAATAGTTTCACAATTTGTGTAGAAATACAAAAAAAAAAAAAAGAACTCAAATAGGCAAAACAATCTTGAGAAAGAAGAATGGAATTGGGGAAATCAACCTGCCGGACTTCAGGGTCTACTACAAAGCCACCCTCATCATGAATGTATGGTACTGGCACAGAGACATAAATAGAGATGAACGGAACAAAATAGAAAGCCCAGATATAATGCCACCCACCAATGGACACCTTATTCTTGACAAAGGAAGCATAATTTTCAATGGAGAAGACAATATCCTTAACAAGTGGAGCTGGAAAAACTGGTCAACCCCTTGTAAAAGAACAAAACTATAATGCTTGCTAATACCACACACAAAGATAAACTCAAAATGGATTAAAGATCTAAATGTAAGACCAAAAAATATAAAACACCTAGAGGAGAACATAGGCAAGACATTCTCTGACATAAATCACAGCAGGATCCTCCATTACCCACCTCCCAGAATAATGGAAATTAAAGCAAAAATAAAAAAATGGGACCTAATTAAAAATAAAAGCTTCTGTACAGCAGAGGAAACTATAAGCAAGGTGAAAAGAAAGACTTCAGAATGGGAGAAAATTATAGCAAATGAAACAACTGACAATTAATCTCAAAAATACACAAGCAACACCTACAGCTCAGTTCTAGAAAAATAACTCAACCAAACAATGGGCCAAAGAACTTAGCAGACATTTCTCCAAAAAAGTCATACAGATGGCTAACAAATACATGAAAAATGTTCAGCATCATTCATAAGCAGAGAACTGCAACTCAAAACCACAATGAGGTAGCATTTCAAGCCAGTCAGAATGGCTGCTATCCAAAAGTCTAGAAGCAATAAATGCTGGAGACGGTTTAGAGAAAAGGGAACTCTCTTATGTTGTTGGTGGAAATGCGAACTCTACGGGCACTTATGAGAAGAGTGTAGGTATTCCTTAAAAAACTAGAAAAATAACTTCCATGCAACCCAGGAATCCCACTGCTTTGCATACAGACCAAGGAAACCAGAATTGAAAGGGACACGTGTATCACAATATTCATCACAGAACTGTTTATAATAGCCAGGACATGGAAGAAACCTAGATGTCTATCAGCAGATGGATGGATAAGGAAGCGGTGGTCCATATATACAATGGAGTATTATTCAGGCGTTAAAAAGAATATATGTGAATCAGTTGTAATGAGGTGGATGAAACTGGAGCCTATTATACAGAGTAAAGTAAGCCAGAAAGAAAAACACCAATGCAGTATACTAACGAATACATATGAGATTTAGAAAGATAGTAATGATAACCCTGTATGCAAGACAGCAAAAGAGACACAGATTTATATAACAGTCTTTTGGACTCTGTGGGAGAGGGCAAGGTTGGAATGATTTGGGAGAATGGCATTGAAACATGTATATTATCATATGTGAAACGAATCACCAGTCCAGGTTTGATGCATGATACAGACTGCTTGGACATGGTGCCCTGGAATGACCCAGAGGGATGATATAGGGGAGGGAGGTGGGAGGAGGGTTCAAGATGGGGAACACATGTACACCTCTGGCAGATTCATGTCAATGTATGGCAAAACCAATGCAATACTGTAATCAGCCTCCAATTAAAATAAATAAACACATACATAAATAAAATATGTTTTTTAAGAAAACGTCTGTGGCAGGTTTGTACCCCATTACTGATCTTCTTTAGTGAAACTGTATTGACAAGGTATTGTTTGGAAGACGGAGAACCAAAAAGCACTTTCATCAGTGTTTTATAATTTTCTATATATAGTTGTATTGTTTCTTTAGGTAGGTATATTACTCAGCTGTTTTTTTTTTTTTTCTTTTTTGTTGCAATGGTGAATTGAATGTTTCCTTAATTTTTCTTTCTTTTTTCTCACTATTAATGTATAGGAATTAAAGGGATTTTTGTATGCTAATTTTATATCCTACAACTTTACTATATTCATTGATTATCAGTAGTAATTTTCTGGTAGAGTCTTTAGGGTTTTCTATATAAAGGAGCATGTCATCTGCAAACAGTGATAGTTTTACTTCTTGTTTCCCAGTCTGCATTCCTAGTATTTCATTTTCAGCTCTGATTGCTGTTCCCAAAATTTCAAAACTATGGTGAATAGTAGTGGTGAGACACCCTTGCCTTGTTCCTGACTTCAGGAAAATGCTTTCAATTTTTCACCATTGAGGATAATGTTTACTGCGGGTTTGTCAAATATAGCTTTTATTATGTTGAGGTATGTTCCTTCTATCCCTGCTTTCTGGAGGGTTTTTATCATAAATGGAGGTTGAATTTTGCCAAAGGCTTTTTCTCAGTCTATGGAAATAATCATATGCTTTTTATCTTTCAGTTTGCTAATGTGGTGTGTTATGCTGATTGATTTGCAGATATTAAGGAATTCTTGCATTCCTGGAATAAATCCCACTTGGTCATGATGTATGAACTTTTTAACATGTTGTTGGATTCTGTTGGCTAGAATTTTGTTAAGGGTAGATGTATCAATATTCATCAGTGTTATTGGCCTGCAGTTTGTATGTTTGTGAGTGTGTGTGGCATCTTTGTCTGATTTTGGAGAAGGAAATAGCAACCCAGTCCAGTACTTTTGCTTGAACAATCCCTTGGATGAGGAGTCTGGTAGTCTACAGTCAATGGGGTTGTAGAGTCCGACACGACTAAACGACTTCAATCTTCATTTTGTCTGGTTTTGGCATTAGGATGATTGTGGCCTTACAGAATGAGTTCGGAAATTTACCTTCCTCTTCAATTTTCTGGAAAAATTTGAGTAAGATAGGTGCTAGTTGTTATCTACATTTTTGGGAGATTTCCTGTGAATCCGTCTGGTCCTTGGCTTTTGTTTGCAGGAAGATTTCTTATTACAGTTTCAATTTCCTTGCTTGTGGTGGATATGTTAAAATTTTCTATTTATTCCTGGATCATGTTTGTAAAGTTAGACTTTTCTAAGAGTTTATCCATTTCTTCCAAGTTGTCATTTTATTGGTATATGGTTGCTGATAGTCTTATGATCCATCTTATTTCTGTGTTGTCTTTTATGATTTCTCTATTTTTGTTTCTAATTTTGTTGATTTGATTCTTGTCCCTTTGTTTCTTGATGAGCTTGGCTAATGGTTTGTCAGTTTTATTTATCTTCTCAAAGGACCAACTTTTACTATATATTGTTTCCCATGGTCTCTTTTCTTTCTTTTGTATTTATTTCCGCCCTAAATTTTAAGGTTTCTTTCCTTCTACTAACCGTGGGTTTCTTCACTTCTTCCTTTTCTAGTTGTTTTAGGTGTGGAGTTAGGTTATTCAGTTGACTTTTCTCTTGTTTCTTGAGGTAAGCCTGTAGTGTTATGAACCTTCCCTTAACACTGTTTTTACAGTGTCCTATAGGTTTGGGGTTGTTGTGTTTGCATTTTTCACTCGTTTCTATGTATATTTTTCCCTTTTAATTTCCTCTGTGACTCTTGGTTACTCAGAAGCCTGTTGTTTAGCCTCCATATATTGGCATTTTTAATTGATTTTTTTCCTATAATTGAGATCTAATCTTACTGCACTGTGGTAAAAATTGATGATTGGAATGATTTCAATTATTTTTTAATTTACCAAGGCTAGATTTATGGCCCAGGATATGATTTATCCTGGAGAAGTATCAATGTGCAGTTGATAAAAAGGTGAAATTAATTGTTTTAGAGTGAATTGTCCTATGGATATCAACTCTGTATACTGGTCCAATGTGTCATTTAAAGTTTGTGTTTCCTTGATAATTTTCTGTTTATTTGATATATCCATAGGATTGAGTGGGTTATTAATGTCTCCCACTATTATTGTGTTATTGTTAATTTCCCTTTTGATACTTGTTAGCATTTGCCTTACATATTGCAGTGTCCTATGTTGGGTGCGTATATATTTATAATTGTTATATCTTCTTCTTGGAGTGATCCTTAGATCATTATGTAGTATCCTTCTTTGTCTCTGTTCAGAGCCTTTATTTGAAATCTATTTCATGAGTATTGCTACTAGTGTTTTTGTTTTTTTTTTTCGTCCACATTTGCTTAAAATGTTTTTCCAGATCTTCACTTTCGGTCATTTTTATGTGTCCCTTGTTTTGAGGTGGGTCTCTTCCAGACAGCATATATTGTGGTATTGCTTTTGCATCCATTCAGCCAGTCATTGTCTTTTGCTTGGGATATTCAACCCATTTACATTTAAGGCAATTATTGATAAGTAGTATCCCATTGCCAATTACTTTGTTCTTTAGGGTTTGAATTTATATACCCTTTCTGTGTTTCCTATCTAGGGAACATTCTCTAGCATTTGTTGAAGAGCTTGTTTGGAGGTGCTGAATTTTCTCAGCTTTTACTTGTCTGTAAAGCTTTTGATTTCTCCTTCATATTTCAATATGATCCTTCCTGGGTACAGTAATCTGGGTTGTAGGTTTTCTCTTTCATCTCTTTAAATATGCCTTGCCATTCCCTTCGGACCTGAAGAGTTTCTATTGAAAGACCAGTTGTTCTTATGGGAATCCCCTTGTGTGTTATTCATTGTTTTACCCTTGGAGGTTTTAATAGCTGTTCTTTGTGATTGATCGTTTTTAATTTACTCATTCGTGGAGCTTGTGTCGGTGTTCTTATGGGTGGAACTGGTTCCTTCTCTCTGGATTGCAATGAAGTGTCCAGTAGTGAGTTTTGAGATGTCTATGGGATTGGTGTGACTTTGGGAAGCCTGTATATTTAAGCTCAGCACTATGTTCCTGTGTTGCTGTATAATTTATGTGGTATGTCTTTCTCTGGAACTTGTTGGCTCGTGGGTGATCCTTGCTCTTAGTGTAGGTATGGAGGCTTCGGATGATCTCTTTATCAGTTAATGTTCCCTGAAGTCAGGAGTTCTCTGGTGTTCTCAGGTTTTGGGCTTAAGCCTCCTGTTTCTGGTTTACAGTCTTATTCTCAGAGTAGCATCAAGACTTCTACCTCCAAACAGCATCAATGATAAAACGTCTAGGTTAACGATGAAAAGACTCTCTACAGTGAGGCACACCCAGAGAAGTTTGAAGAATTACATGGAGAAGAGAAGAAGGAGGAGGGAGATCGAGGTGATCAAAAGGTTGGGAGGGGGAATCACAAGGGGAAAGAGCAATCGAGCCAGTAAACGATTCCCTATGTGCTCTCCACAGTGTGGAACCCTCAGAGAGGCTCACAGAGTTATATGGAGAAGAGAAGATGGAGGAAAGAGATAGAGGTGAAATGGAGGAGAAAAGGGGGAATCAAAAGAAGAGAGATAGATCAAGGTAGTACTATCTTCTCCAGAGCCTAGAACACACAGAGAATTTCACAGAGTTGGGTAGAGAAGAGAAGGTGGAGAGAAGAAATAGAGGCGACCTGGTGTAGAAAAAGGAGAGTCCAAAGGGGAGAGAATAATCAAGTCAGTAATCACACTATTAGATAAACATGGGTACTTAAGATTAGATTCATAAAGGTAAAAAATTGATAACAACTACCAAAAAGCAAAGATTAAAAATCTAAATTAGAAGTTGGACTCTCAAAAATACAATATTAAAGCAAAACAAAACAAAAAAATATACTTTTGGGGATTTTGCTTTTGTTTTTGTTTAATGTTGTAGTTTTGATGGTCTAACCTCTACTTTTTGGTTTGGGTAATGTAATAATATGTTATAAAAATGAAAATTATAGGCAGAATAGAGATCTTTAAAAATAAAAATAAAATGATTGTAGTAAAAATAATTCTAGGAATTCCTCTGGAGCTGTTGCAGAGAATGTGGGCTCAGTTCAGTTTCAGATAGTTCATTTTTCCAGCTTAGATGATATAAGGCCCGTCCAGTGTAGTTGCTGTTATCTACAGCGTTTATTCTGTTTCACCTGTCACTTCAAACGTGGTTCCTTCTGTTAGGTTGGTTTCTTCTGTTCGCTGGTCTCTTCAGTGTCTAATTTCCACCTTAACATAAGGGCGAGATGTGGGCTCTTATTTAGTCTCACTTTTTCAATCATGCTGTGTGGAGGGAGGAACACTGCAAACAAATATCACTAGCGTGTGGAGGGAGTTCTCGCAGTGTCTTGGACACCCTGTGGTTGCCCTTGCTTTTGGTGTGTGAGATTTCCCAGTCTACACTGCTCAGTCTCCAGATAACCCTGCAGGGAGCAGGCCCCGAATTGTGTGCACTTTCCTGAACTAGGTCACTCATGTTCAGGTTCTCTGTTACTCCCCAAAGACGCAGACTCAGTTGGGTTTTTCTTTGTACCCTTCCCATTTCTGAACAGGTCAGGCAACCAGGTGCTTGGCGAGTGTGCACTCCCTGGGCAGTGAGTGCGTCTTATCACTTCCTGTGTCCCAAATGCTTGGTTTACTGGGTGATAGACTGAACCATTTCTCGTGTGGCATGTGTCTCCACTGGGGAGATGATCTCTAGCTGGCACCCTCCCAATAGATGTCAACTGTCCAGAATCCCAGGAAGCCTTGCTTAGCAACTGAAAGCCTGTTCGCCGTTTGACAGGGAATGCTTTCTCTGGGACCGAGTTTGCCCCTTTCTTATTCTGGCTTCCACCCGCCTTCCTCTTGCAGTTGATGGACTGTCCACATCCTGCTAACTTTCTACTGGTATTCGCTCAGTCCTTTGTACTATGAGCTTGCCCGGCAGTACCTTCAGGTCAGTTCAGTTCAGTTGCTCAGTTGAGTCCGACTCTTTGCATCCCCATGAATCACAGCACCCGAGGCCTCCCTGTCCATCATCAACTCCCGGACTTCATTCAAACTTATGCCCATCGAGTTGGTGATGCAATCCAGACATCTCATTCTCTGTCCTCCCAGTCTCCTTATGCCCCCAATCCATCCCAGCATCAGAGTCTTTTCCAGTGAGTCAACTCATTGCATGTGGAGGCCAAAATATTGAAGTTTCAGCTTAGGCATCAGTCCTTCCAATGAACACCGAAGATTGATCTTTAGAATGGACTGGATAGATCTCCTTTCAGTTCAAGGAACTCTCAATAGTCTTCTCCAACAAGACAGTTCAAAAGCATCAATTCTTCAGCGATCAGCTTTCTTCACAGTCCAACTCTTACATCCATACATGACCACTGGAAAAACCATAGCCTTGACTATGACTACAAACCTGGGCCTTGGTTGGCAATGTGATGTCTCTGCTTTTTAATATATTATCTAGGTTGGTCATAACTTTCTTTCCAAGGAGTAAGCGTCTTTTAATTTCATGGATGCAATCAGCGTCCGCAGTGATTTTGCAGCCCAAGAAACTAAAGTCTGACACTGTTTCCACTGTTTCCCCATCTATTACTCATGAAGTGATGGGACAAGATGCCACGATCTTTGTTTTCTGAATGTTGAGCTTCAAACCAACCTTTTCACTCTCCTCTTTTACTTTCGTCAAGAGGCATTTTAGTTCCTCTTCACTTTCTACCATTAGGGTGGTGTCATCTGCATATCTGAGGTTATTGATACTTCTCCCAGCAATCTTGATTCCAGTTTGTGCTTCTTCCAGCGCTGTTTTCCTCATGATGTACTCTGCATATAATTTAAATTAGCATGGTGACAATTAGGTTATTTATATTTCTCTTGGCAATCTTGATTCCAGCTTGAGCTTCTTCTAGTGCTGCGTTCCTCGTGATGTACACTGCATATAAGTTAACTAGCATAGTGACAATTTACAACCTTGACGTACTCCCTTTCCTGTTTTGAACCAGTCTGTTTTTTCGTGTAGAGTTCTGTTTCTTCCTGACTTGCATACAGGTTTCTCAAGAAGCAGGTCAGGTGGTCTGGTATTCCCATCTCTTTCAGAATGTTCCACAGTTTATTGTGATGCACACAGTCAAAGGCTCTGGCATAGTCAATGAAGCAGAAATAAAAGTTTTTCTGGAATGCTCTTGCTTTCTCCATGATCCAGTGGAAGTGGCAATGTGAACTTTGGTGCCTCAGCCTTTTCGAAAACCTGCTTGAACATCTGGAAGTTCACGGTACACATATTGCTGAAGCCTGGCTTGGAGAATTTTGAGCATGAATTTATTAGTGTGTGAGATGAGTGCAATTGGTGTGGTCGTTTGATCACTCTTTGGCATTGCCGTTCTTTGGGACTGAAATGAAGACTGACCTTTTCCAGTCCAGTGGCCACTGCTGAGTATTCCAAATTTCCTTGCATATTGAGTGCAGCACTTTCACAGCATCGTCTCCAGGATTTGAAATAGCTCAACTGGAATTCCATCACCTACACTAGCTTTGTCTGTAGTGATGCTTTCTAAGGCCCACTTGACTTCACTTTCCATAATGTCTGGCTCCAGGTGAGTGATTACGCCATTTTGATTATCTTGGTCTTAAAGATCTTTTGTGTACAGTTCTTCTGTGTATCCTTGCCACCTCTTCTTAATATCTTCTGCTTTTCTTATATCCACACCATTTCTGTCCTTTATCGAGCCCATCTTAGCATGAAATATTCTCTTGATATCTCTAATTTTCTGTAAGAGATCTCTTGTTTTTCCTAATCTGTTGTTTTCCTCTATTTCTTTGCATTGACCACTGATGAAATCTTTCTTATATTTCCTTGCTATTCTTTGGAATTCTGCATTCAGATGCTTATATCTTTTTTTCTCTCTTTTGCTTTTTCCTTCTCTTCTTCTCACAGCTATATGTAAGGCCTCCTCAAACAGTCATTTTGCTCTTTGCATTTCTTTCCCTTGGGGATGGTCTTGGTCCCTTTCTCCTGTACAATGTCACGAACCTTCATCCATAGTTCATCAGGCAATCTATCTATCAGATCTAGTCCCGTATATTTCTCATTTCTTCTTTATAATCATAAGTGATCTGATTTCGGTCATATCTGAATGGTCTAGTGGTTTTCCCTACTTTCTTCAATTTCCGTCTGAATTTGGCAATAGGGAGTTCATGATCGGAGCCACAGGCAGCTCCTGGCCTTTATACTAACTGTATAGAGCTTCTCCATCTTTGGCTGCAAAGAATATAATCAATCAGATTTCGGTTCTGACCATCTGGTGATGTCCATGTGTAGAGTCTTCTTCTCTTGTGTAGTTGGAAGAGGGTTTTTGTTATGTCCAGTGTCTCCTCTTGGAAAAACTCTATTAGTCTTTGTTTGCCCTACTTCATTCCGTGCTCCAAGGCCAAATTTGCCAGGTGTTTCTTGATTTCCTACTTTTGCATTCTAGTCCCCTATAATGAAAAGGACATCTTTTTGGGGTGTTAGTTCTAAAAGGTCTCGTAGGTCTTCATAGAATCATTCAACTTCGGCCTCTTCAGCGTTACTGGTTGAGGCATAAGCTTGGATTACTGTAATATTGAATGTTTTGACTTGGAAATGAACAGAAATCATTCTGTCGTTTTTTACGATTGCATCCAAGTCATGAATATCGGACTTTCTTGTTGACCATCATGGCTCCTCCATTTCTTCTAAGGGATTCCTGCCCACAGCAGTAGATATAATGGTCATCTGAGTTAAATTCACCCATTCCAGTCCATTGTAGTATGTTAGGTCTTTTTGCGGGATAGATCTCCCTCTCTTTCCACCCCTCATCCCCTTACCTAGCTATCACACAGTTAAAGTTGTTTTCTCATGATAGCTCCATCAGATTGCCCTCAGGGCATTCAGGCCTGGTCCTTACACTAAGCAATGTAGCCCATTCTTCACTGTTCAGCCTCCTTTTCCCTGGTGGTAGATGCGAGTGTCTGGGGGTACTTCTCTGCTGGGTGTTGTTGTTAGCCACATAATCTATGGGGTTTTTGTATGTATATATGTATATATGTGTTTTTCCTCCGAGGTTCGTTGCCCTCTGAGATTCCAAATCTCCACACAGATCTGCCGGAGAGAGGGTTTCTGGTATTTGGATACTGCTCCACTTTAAGACTCCCTTTCTGGGATGGATCTCCATCACTAACTCTTTTTTTCTCTCCTTTTATCTTTTATATTCTGTTCTACCTCCTTTGAAAAAAATTGACCCCATTTCTGGGTGTCTTTTGTCCTCTGCCAGTGTAAAGAAATTGTTTTGTGCAATTTGCTCAGTGTTCAAATGTTCTTTGAATGTATTTGTGGGAGAGAAGGTGGTCTCCCCGTCCTATTCCTCTGCCATCTTAGGATTGCACCCCTTACCCCCCACTGATTTTAAACTATGATAAGTTGGCTGACATTGAATAGGGAGACAAGGAAATTCTAGTACATTCCTACATAGACTACGGGAATCTCTCTATAATTTTACTGACATTCACCTTAATAATACAGAAGGATAAATTAATCTAAAAATAGATTTCTCTCTCATTTGGCTCCAGATGTCTTCCATAATTTATGAAAACAAATAATTGTACAAAATTAATCCTTAGAAAGTTATGACCAACCTAGAAGGCATATTAAAAAGCGGAGACATTATTATGCCAAACAAGGTCCGTCTAGTCAATGCTATGGTGTTTCCAGTGGTCAGGTATGGATGTGAGAGTTGGACTGTGAAGAAAGCTGATAGCCAAAGAATTGATGCTTTTGAACTGTGCGGTTGGAAAAGACTCTTGAGAGTCCCTTGGACTACAAGGTGATCAAACCAGTGCATTCTAAAGGAGATCAGTCCTGGGTGATCATTGCAAGGACTGATGCTAAAGCTGAAACTCCAATAATTTGCCCACGTCATGTGAAGAGTTGACTCACTGTAAAAGACTCTGGTTCTGGGAGGGGTTGGGGACAGGAGGAGAAGGGGCCACAGAGGATTAGATGGCTGGATGTGATCACCGACTCGATGGGCATGAGTTTGAGTGAACTCCAGGAGTTGGTGATGGACAGGGAGGGGTCGCAAAGAGTTACAACGGAGCTACTGAACTGAACTGAAACCTTGAACAACTGTTGCAAACATTTCAGATGCTATATCATTGTAAAGAATATAGGGAGGAAAACAGAGATAAAAAATTCAGCAAAAAACTGAAGCCCCAACAATGTCTGTTAGAACTGTCTGAAACAGCCTGAGAAAAATAATCAGAGGGATTCAGGTGAAAAGGGATGGGCTTGCTATTACTGTGGAAAGGATGGGCATCTCCAGAGGGATTCTGTTCAGGCATCCAAGACACCTCTGGCTCCCTGTCTTGTCTGCAAAAGACCACACTAGAGAGAGACTGACCTCTGAGATATAGGCCCCAGTCATAAAACTCTCAAGAGGATTGGGAGCACACAAAAGCCCTCATCTTAATAATATCTTAAGAACACCATGTATTAAGCACGGTGCGGGGGCTAATCTGTTGATTCCTTTTGGAAACCACGGCAAGTTTCTCTGTACTCACTGAAGCCTCTGGTCCAATTTCCTCCCATCCACTGTTATAATGGAGCTGTCAGGATGAGCCAAACGCTGTTATTTCATTCATCCATTAAGCTGCAACTCGGATTCTTTGTTATTTCCTCATGGGTTCCTAATAATGCCAGAGCCTCTCTTATCCCTTTGGGGAGGAATATGCTGATCAAGGTCCAGGCCTCTGTTTTCATAATATGGAACCCTTTTTTTAATATGGACAATAATGTAAATGTTAGGGTGTGGGCTGATGGTAAAAGTATGGGTCCAGCGCAAAAGCTGTTCCTGTTGTTACCAACCTCAAAGACCCTGTGTATACCATGCTCAAAGACCTCTTTTTATGTCAAAAGCAGTATCCATTACAGCCTGAGTTTAAGGAATGGACAAAATCTTACTGTACTGACTTCTCATGATGTAAGAGGGATCTTAAACTCTACAATTCAGAGCAACAGTGGCTCCATTTTCAAAACTTTTGTAATTGAAGGAGTGTCAAAAGTTATTTGAATAGAATATCACTAAACCAACTCCCATCTTCAGGAAAGGTAGAAAAAGTGTAACGATATCATTAAGAGGCATCCACATAATCTAACTCAGGAAACAGAGAACCATTAGTTGAAAATTTACCCGTACCTTTAACGAAGGCTCAGACTCCCCACTCCCCTGCAAAAAAAAAAAAAAAAAAATGGATTTTCTCAATGACACACCAATTTTATGCACAGATATTAGCATAGGTCCTCAAGCTATAGAATTAACTATGTGACTCAGGTTTTCAGCTTTTCAACCTCCTCATCAGTTGAAGGCGGCCTCCCATGTTGGGATTCTCCAATTCAAGGAAAGGCCTTTTTTCAACTCTGTGAATGACTTCAACACAAAAATTCTATGTGACAATTCTTGATCTGAAGATACCTATAAATCCTAAAATGGACTCATGTAACTATGGATATAATGTAACTCTTGATTTTGATTGGGTTTTAATTTGGTTTAATGACTATTTTATATTTCATCTCTAACTTTATAACAGGGTTTGTTTCTAACTGTGTGAAAGTTTTTAAGTCACAAATGTACAGTCTGCTACAATTACCGCTGCTGCTGCTGCTAAGTCACTTCAGTCGTGTCCGACTCTGTGTGACCCCATAGACGGAAGCCCACCAGGCTCCCCCGTCCCTGGGATTCTCCAGGCAAGAACACTGGAGTGGGTTGCCATTTCCTTCTCCAACGTGTGAAAGTGAAGTCGCTCAGTCGTGTCCGACCTTTAGCGACCCCACGGACTGCAGCCTACCAGGCTCCTCCATCCATGGGATTTTCTAGGCAAGAGTACTGGAGTGGCTTGCCATTGCCTTCTCCGACAGCCTCTCCCAAATATTACTTGGCACCTCTGGACCACAGACTCAATATGAGGGTTAGAAGAAATGCTGATAAATTTAGGGATGAAGCCCCATCACTTCAGGAAGTACTTATGGAATGAAAATGACACCACTTTTCCTTGGCAAAGTAAGTCTCCTAAAAAAGAAAAGAGGAAAAAAAGACAATCAATTCATCAATTCATTTCGTTTCAGTTCAGTCGCTCAGTAGTGTCCGATTCTTTGCGACCCCATGAATCACAGCAGGCCAGGCCTGCCTGTCCATCATCAACTTCCGGAATTCATTCAAATTCAAGTCCATCCAGTTGGTGATACCATCCAGCCATCTCATTCTTTGTCGTCCCCTTCTCCTCCCACCCCCAATCCTTCCCAGCATCAGAGTCTTTTCCAGTGAGTCAACTCGTCACATGAGGTGGCCAAAGTATTGGAGTTTCAGCTTCAGCATCAGTCATAACAATGAAAGCCAGGATTGACCTCCTTTAAAATGGACTGGTTGGTTCTCCTTGCAGTCCAAGGGACTCTCAAGAGTCTTCTCCAGCACCACAATTCAAAAGCATTAATTTTTCAGTGATCAGCCGTCTTCACAGTCCAACTTTAACATGCATACGTGACCACCGGAAAAACCTTAGCCTTGACTAGGCGGACCTTTGTAGGCAAAGCAATGTCTCTGCTTTTTAATGTACTATCTAGGTTGGTCATAACTTTCCTTCGAAGGAGTAGGCATTTTTAATTTCATGGCTGCAATCAGCATCCTCAGTGATTTTTGAGCCCCCAAAACTAAAGTCTAACACTCTTTCCACTGTTTCCCCATCTATTTCTCATGAAGTGATTTAACCAGATGCCATGATCTTTGTTTTCTGAATATTGAGCTTCAAGCCAACCTTTTAACTGTCTTCTTTCACTTTCTTCAAGAGGCTTTTGAGTTCCTCTTCACTTTCTGCCATAAGGGTGGTGCCATCTGCAAATTTGAGGTTATTGATATTTCTCCCGGAAATCTTGATTCCAGCTTGTGCTTCTTCCAGCCCAGCGTTCCTCATGATGTAATCTGCATATACATTAAATAAGCAGCGTGACTACAGAACCTTGACATACTCCTTTTCCAATTTTGAACCAGTCTGTTGTGTCATGTACAGTTCTGTTTCTTCCTGACCTGCATATAGGTTTCTGAAGAGACAGGTCAGGTGATCTGGTATTCCCATCTTTTTCAGAATTTTCCACAGTTTATTGTGATCCACACGGTAAAAAGTTATGGCATAGTCAATGAAGCAGAAATAGATGCTTTTCTGGAACTCTCTTGCTTTCTCCATGATCCAGCTGATGTGGCAATTTGAACTCTGGTGCCTCTGCCTTTTCTAAAATCTGCTTGAACATCTGTGAGTTCACGGTTCACATATTGCTGAAGCCTGGCTTGAAGAATTTTGAGCATGACTTTACTAGCGTGTGAGATGAGTGCACTTGTGCGGTCGTTTGAGCATTCTTTGGCATTCCCATTCTTTGTGACTGGAATGAAAACTGACCTTTTCCATCTGGTGGCCAGTGCTTAGTTTTCCAAATTTGCTGGCATACTGAGTGCAGCACTTTCTCAGCATCATCTTCCAGAATTTGAAATAGCTCAACTGGAATTCCTTCACCTTCACTAGCTTTGTTCGTAGTGATACTTTCTAAGATGTAATTGACTTCACATTCGAAGATGTCTGGCTCTAGGTGAGTGATCACACCATCGTGATTATCTTGGTCGTGAAGATCTTTTATGTAGAGTTCTTCCGTGTATTCTTGCCACCTCTTCTTAATATCTTGTTTCTGTTAGGCCCATACAATTTCTGTCCTTTATCGCGCCCATCTTTGCATGAAATATTCCCTTGGAAACTTTAATTTTCTTGAAGAGATCTCCTGTTTTTCCTAGTCTGTTGTTTACCTCTATTTCTTTGCATTGATTGCTGAGAAATGTTTTCATATCTCTCCTTGCTATTCTTTGGAACTCTGCATTCAAATGCTGATATCTTTCCTTTTCTCCTTTGTTTTCACTTCTCTTGTTTTCACAGCTATACGTAAGGCCTCCTCAGACAGCCATTTTGCCTTTTGCATTTCTTTTCCATGGGGGTGGTCTTGGTCCCTGTCTCCTGTACAGTGTCATGAATTTTCATCCATAATTCATGAGGCAATCTATCTATAAGTTCTAGTCCCTTAAATCTATTTCTCACTTCCACTGTATAATCATAAGGAATTTGATTTTGGTCATATCTGAATGATCTAGTGGTTTTCCCTACTTTATCCAATTTCCGTCTGAATTTGGCAATAAGGAGTTCCTAATCTGAGCCACAGGCATCTCCTGCTCTTGTTTTTGCTAACTGTATACAGCTTCTCCATCTTTGGCTGCAAAGAATATAATCAATCTGGTTTCAGTGTTGACCATCTGGTGATGTCCATGTGTAGAGTCTTCTCTTGTGTTGTTGGAAGAGGGTGTTTGTTATGACCAGTGCCTTCTCTTGGCAAAATTCTATTAGCCTTTGCCCTGCTTCATTCCGTGCTCCAAGGCCAAATTTGCCTGTTACTCCAGGTGTTGCTTGACTTCCTAATTTTGCATTCCAGTCCCCTATAATGAAAAGGACATCTTTTTTTGCGTGTTACTTACAAAAAATCTTGTATGTCTTCATAGAATTGTTCAACTTCGGCTTCTTCAGTGTTACTGGTTGGGGCATAGGTCTGCATTACTGTAATATTCATTGGTTTGACTTGGAAATGAACGGAAATCATTCTGTCATTTTTAAGATTTTATCCAAGTCCTGCATTTCGGACTGTCTTGTTGACCATGATGACTAATCCATTTCTTCTAAGGGATTCCTGCCCACAGTAGTAGATATAATGGTCAGCTGAATTAAATTCACCCATTACAGTCTATTTTTGTTCACTGATTCCTAGAATGTCTACGTTCACTCTTGCCATCTCCTGTTTGACCACTTCCAGTTTGCCTTGTTTCATGGACCTAACATTCCAGGTTCCTATGCAATATTGCTCTTTACAGCATCAGACCTTGCTTTTATCTCTAGTCACATCCACATTTGGGTATTGGTTTTGCTTTGGCTCCATCCCTTCTTTTCTTTTGGAGTTATTTCTCCACTGATCTCCAGTAGCTTACTCGACACCTACCGACCTGGGGAATTCCTCATCCAGTATCCTATCATTGTGCCTTTCAAACTCTTCATGGGGTTCTCAAGGCAGGAACTGAAGTTGTTTGCCATTCCCTTCTCCAGTGGACCAAATTCGGCCATGGTCCATGTGATCAGATCAACTAGGAGTATAATAAGTCCAGAGGCCCTGAGGAGGGGAAAGAGTTTGAGGTTCTTGAAGAGGAAATAGATGCCTGGCATTCTCACGGAGTAGGAAAGGACAATCTCTTTATTTTTATTATTATTATTCCTTAAACAACACTGTATCCAGCTTGAGAACAGAAAACATTCTGACTAAACGATATTAAAATGTATACTATGATAGTGTGTCTGGTAGATTCTAATCCTACTACCTTAAAATGTAAATTATGGATGGCCTGGTTAACTTTTTTACAACCTTGAGTAATTCTGTGGATTTATTTTAATGACGAAATGAAATAGTATATAGCTCTCTTAGACTAGTCAGTGGGCACTCTCTGTCCCCCTTCTGATGTCTATGTCAGAATTCTCTGTCTCGTTTCATTCTTGGATAAAATTCTGCTACACACAAGCTCATGGATAATCAAGTGTGATCCCTGTACCCGAAACAAAACCTGTTTCTTCAGAGATCAGGAATCTGACATTGTTCACAATAAGCTAGTAATTATCAATCTTCCCACTGTTCCTTTTATTCAGTCACACTGAACTTTCAGTCTTTGTTCTGTTCTTCTTGGTCTCGCTGCCTGTGAATCTGCCATTCTTGTGCTCCCCGTGATTTTTTTTTTTTTGTTAATGGCCTTTGAGATATGATTTTAAATTACTCATGAAATTTTCTTCTCACTTTACAGATTGTTATAACATTACTATTTTAGTTGAGCTGTTCAATTTGTTTGATAGACTGTGGACTCCAATTGGAATAATCACTCAGAGCCCATGTCTATTTTTCATTTTGATTTTACTCGCCTTGCTTCGGGAGTAGAGGTCTGTATTTAGAAAAAAAAAAGTCTGAATAAGGACTTATGGGATCAGTAAAAAACACGTTTATTAAACATATTCATCTTAAGAAATTCTGGATGGAAGCAAGATTGTTAAGATCCTAACCCTCTGAAAAAGTAGACATAATTTACAAATTAAAATCACCAAAAATGGGTGTCCTTCCCAAGATCAGCTAAAAATAAATGTCATCATCTTCTAAGGAAAACATATTTTTCAATGACTTTTGTGGACAAGGAACCTAAAAAAGGAAAACAGAGAGATTTCAGAGGTCTCCATCAGGGATAGTAAATGGCAGAAAGAGCAACGTGTCTCATTAAGAGAAATTGATGCTAGAGTATGAATGTTTTTCCCTTTCCTATTTTGGGGAATGGTATGCATTTTCTATTCTGTGGTGGGAACATTTTCCATAAGAATCCCTTAAATCAGCATCCATGATTGCTGTTGATGGGACTTAATGGTGAAGATTTTCAGGAGACATGTAATGAGAGAAGCAAGATAAAGCAGTGGAAAAGCAAGTAAAATCTCAACTGGAAACCAAATTATATTACACTTTATCTCACTTTTTATTCAGTCATTTCCTTCCATGTTATCCCTGTCAAAATTTTACCAATGGAAATGGGATTTTCTCCTCTCAGATGAGGCGACTTTCATGTAACCAAAGGCAGTTTTCCAGAATAAGAAGTCTTTTACATGTATTAGTGGCCAAAGTTGAATGTTGCCTAATTTTTAAAGGAACGTTTTTGCTATAATATTAAAGAGGAATAGTCTGGTACAGTTTTCCCAGCAAGCCACATTGGGTGAGTTCTCTTTTTCTTTCTTTTTCTTTTTCGCCATTGGTCTTCCTGTTTATTGCATGAGTCAGAGTCTACCTCTGATCTCTGGACCACTATACTTTTCCAGTAAGCCACCCATACCAAAGTACTAACAGAGTGGGAAAGTGTTAGTGGCTTAGACCTGTCTGATTTTTGTGACTCCAAGGACTGTACTGCCCCTCATCCCCCCCAACCCCAGATTCCTCTGTCCCTGGAATTTCCCAAGCAAGAACACTGGTGTGGATAGCAATTTCCTTCTTCAGGAGACCTTCCTGACCAGGGATTGAACCAGGGTCTCCAACATTGCAAGCAGATATTTTTTGTGTCTGAACTGTACAGGTCAATGACAATGAGGACTCCACTGACTAACCACCATACTCAAAGTTCAAGATCCTTGGCGCAATTCTATTGAATGGTTCTTTGATGACGGCTTCTACTAATCCAGGCTGTAAGATCAACCTTTTCTAAACTGCATACCCTGTTACAATGGGAGCTGCACAAAGCTAAATATTTATGAGTTGGAAGGCTTCTAAGGAGCAAAATAGTCAAATGTTTGCTATTGAAAATAGCCAAACATAAAATAATTTAGAAGTTATAGGAAGATGTCTTGATTATAAAGATTGCAGGAAAAAGAAAAATTAGAAATCAGAGTTTTGCAGGTCCACATTCATTCCATAAATCAACTTGAATAGTTTAAATTTTGTCTGTTGTATACAATGTCATCTGAGGAAGAAAAGGTTAAAGCTTAGAGGTGAACAACTGCTAAACTAATCCAATACCTTATGTATATAGGTGAAGAAACTGCCATATAAATGAAGTTGCTTGTTAAAGTCCAGCAAGCTTTTAGTATGAGGCTTCCTCAGACAATGTTGACCTGAAGAAATTGCAGCAAATTCTGAAGCTATTGTTAGGATTACATTTCCATAAGAATGGATAACGAAGTACACGAAGCAAACTGACATTGTGTATAAGCAGCTGTTATCATTGACATCATTATCCTTAATTCTTCTGTATTCTCCTCAGCATCAGTATCAGTAGCTGTAGTATAACTGTCACTAATCACATTCAGATTAGGCACCGTTTTTGTTTTTTATTTTTTCATTCAGTTCAGTCACTGAACCGTGTCTGACTCTTTGTGACCCAATGGACTGCAGCATGCCAAACTTCCCTACCACACCAACAATGGTCAGATCCTGCTTATACTGAGAGCCACAGAGTCAATGATGTCGTCCCACCATCTCATCTTTTGTCATATTCTCCTGCCTTCATTTTATTTTCAGCATCATGGTATTTTGTAAAGAGTCATTTCTTCACATCAGGTGTCCAAATAATGAAGTTTCAACTTCAGCATCAGTCCTTGCAAAGAATATTCAGGACTGATTTTTTTTTTTTTTTAATGATTGACTAGTAGGATCTCCTTTTGTTCAAGGGACTCACAAGAGTATTTTCTAACAGAACAGTTCAAAAATATTAATTGTTTTGTGCTCAGTTTTTATTATAATCGAACTCTTACATCCATACCTGACTACTGGGAAAATCATAGCTTTAAGCCGATGGATTTTTATCAGCAAAAATTGTCTCGGCTTTCTAATATGATATTTAGGTTGGTTATAACTTTTCTCTCAAGGAGGAAGTGACTTAATTTCAGGGCTACAGTAAGTGTCTGTCGTGATTTTGTAGCCCAAGGAAATAAAGTCTGTCACTGTTTCCATTTTTTCCCATCTATTTGCCATGAAGTGATGGTACTGGATGCTATGATCTTCATTTCTTGCAAGTGGAATTATAAACTGGTTTTTTCACTTTACTCTTTCACTTTCATCAGGAGGCTCTATAGTTCCTCTTCAGTTTCTGCCATAACGGAGGTTTCATCTGAGTGTCTGAGGTTATTGATAATTCTTCAGGTAATCTTTATTCCAGCTTGTGCTTTATTTAGCCTGGCACTTTGCATGATGTACTGTGCATATATGTTAAATAAGCAAAGTGACAATATTTCTTGACATATCCCTTTTGCAGGTTTTGATCCGTCTGTTGTTCCACCTCTGGTTCTGTTTTACTTCTTGACCCACATACAGACTTCTCAGGAAGCAAGGAAGGGGATCTGGCATTACGATTTCTTGAAGAATTTTCCACAGATTTTTTCATCTACACAGTCAAAGGCTTTGATGTCATCAGGAAACCAAAAGTAGATTTTTTTTTTTTTTCTGGAATTCTCTTGCTTTTGCTATGACCTAACAGATGCTGGCAATTTATCCCTGGTTCCTCTGCCTTTTCTAAATTCAGATTGAACATCTGGACTTTTACATTATGTTAAGGCTCTAAATGTCTAGTGTAGATTTCTTTGATGAATATGTCATAGATGAGCAGTATACAATGTATTTTTCAGGCTTCTCACCCTACCTGTGGCTATTCATCAGAAAAAAAAACAATCTATATATGCCTATGTCAGGAATGTATAAGTGCTATGAATAAATGAAATAAAGTACTATTCACATTTTTTTAAGCCTTTGTCTTAATAGAAGAGATAGTGAATAATGATTGTAATGAATATGTGTAATATATATATATATATAGAGAGAGAGAGAGTAGTCACACTATAGATGCTGATATATTTGGGGAAGCTTATAAATGTTTCAGAAAGCTTCGGAAGATGAAATTACACCTGAATAAGGCATTAAAAAAATCAGCATTTGGTAGGAGAAATTGTGAAAGAAGTGAAGGGCAATTCAGGCAAAATGAAGGACGCTGATAAGGCACAGAACAGGGGAAGAATAAAACATGGAGCTTAAGGGAGCCTGAATGACTGGTCATGTGTGGAAATGTGCAGTGAGCAGCGATGTCAGACATGATTAGAAACATCTTATCGTTTAGGTGTGAAACTCATCAGAAATGCTTAAGTGGAGGAGGATTATGTTCTGATGTCTCTTCTGTGCAGTTAAAATGTTAATAAGCACACTTTCCAGGGCCCTATCTGCTTTAGTCTTGTAACGTTGTATTTTCAGTTTGCCTGGAATTAGTAGTACGAATGGAGGAGACTGCTGCTTGGCCAAGTCCATACTCCAGCACATACATTATCTCTAGCTTCATGGCAGTAATCTAGTGGTATTTTCTCCTCCCTGAACATTTCTTAGAGGGATAGCATAAAATGTGGAATAGGTAAAAGGACCTAGTGGGGAACATGTTGAAGGCATCTTTGAAATCCAGCACCAGTTCTGCATAGTTCTAGCAGCATGTTACAATATGGATTCATTGTCTTCATCTTTACATTCATTGAATGTCACCAACCAGCCCCTGCATGACTACCTCATGGTCACTTATGCTCCTACGTACACACATTCCCTCTTTAAACCAGCACAAACCTGTACTTCATACTTTAGTGATAGATACAAAGACTAATACTGTGTCTAGTACGTATTGATCTTGAACACCATGTCCAGGAGGAATAAGTGATTAAAGTTCTTAATCTGCAACTGGTTCTGCATGCGTATGGTTTCTGTGCCCATTTGGAACATGCCAATACCTGATATCTAGAATCTCCTACAACAAAGATTAACACTGGATTCAGTTCAGTTCAGTTCAGTTCAGTTGCTCAGTCGTGTCCGACTCTCCGCGACCCCATGAATCACAGCACGCCAGGCCCCCCTCTCCATCACCAGCTCCCGGAGTACACTCAAACTCATGTCCACAGAGTCGGCGATGCCATCCAGCCATCTCATTCTCCGTCGTCCCCTTCTCTTCCCGCCCCCAACGTTTCCCAGCATCAGAGTCTTTTCCAGTGAGTCAACTCGTCGCATGAGGTGGCCAAAGTATACAGTTTCAGCTTTAGCATCAGTCCCTCCAATGAACACCCAGGATTGATCTCCTTTAGAATGGACTGGTTGGATCTCCTTTCAGTATAAGGGACTCTCAAGAGTCTTCTCCAACACCACAGTTCAAAAGCATCGATTCTTCGGAGCCCTGAGGGATAATCAGGGACACTATCTCATTCGCCACTTTACTGCCATCACCAAGGCAACACATGATCTGCAGCATTATTAGAGTTCGAAGGAAGTTCTTGGAGATGATTTCTAGAAAAAAATGAAAATGTAATAAAGTTACTGATTCAGAGGCACAGATTTATGACCCACTTCTCGACACTCTACTCCTTCTTTTTTACCTTTTTCTCCTGCATGACGTGGTGAAGCAGTAAGGATGGAATTTTTTCTGTTTTGCAGCTTAGGGAAAAAATAAAGGACTCAAGGAATTGTGAAATAATCCAGATTGTTAAACATTTCCCTTTTTTGTTTAATTTGACTTTTCTATGCCTTTACTTATCCCAGTCCATAAGTTTGTAAATCTGCCCCTTTCACAAGTGCAACTTTCGAATTTCAGAGAGACTCTCTGGAGCAGAGAGCTTATGCAGCTTGCTTTATCTTGAAAAAGATGCAATAAAATACTTAGGTAATGTTTTTCTTCAGCTTTATACATCTAACTTAATGGAGTAGAGAATGACAACCCACTCCAGGTTTCATGCTTGGAAAATCCCATTGACAGAATTGTAGCCCAGGTGGGCTACACTCATTGGATTGCAAGGTTGGACTGGAGAGAGACACACACTAACACATCTAATTTATGTTCAGATACAAATTTTCTTTCTTTTTTACAGGTCTTCATGTGTTTCACACTGAAGGACCAAGCATTTTTCTCTAAATTATCTCTGTGAAAGTTGTATAGACTTATACAAGTTTCTTGAAAACTTAACTGCTTCTTAAAAACAAAGCAAAGAAAAACTTCCTCCCATGTGGGAAGGGGTTTGCTTCCTTTTCTCCACTGATGATGTGGAATTTCTTTCCTATTAGCAGAAATACGGATTTCTATCTTGCCTTGGCTATATGGTAAACTGGGATATCGCTTCGTTGATTTGGGAGTAATAACTTCTAACAAATTTTCCCTTTTCTAGAGCAATGGATCTCTGTAACTGAGAGGAAATGTAAACATTGAATCCCTCATATATCTCTTCCTTGTCTAGGACCAAGCTCCTTAACAACAGGCATGAACAGGTCTGTCGTATCACTAGAGAAAACTAGAACTATTTTCCCAAGTGTATGTGATTCTGATCTTTGTCTTTGGCATGCTGTCATGCCAACTTTTATGTCAAAACTTAAAGAGGTTTTAGATTCAATTGGATTCCACAATGCATTCCATATAAGAAGGTGAATCTCTATAATATTCTATACCTCTGAGCCTCTAGACCTTGCCAGAGAATGTATCAGGAAGGCTTAGAGTCCGGTTTTCTCAAGCATTAGTGAGAAATAATACTTTTAATATATTAATGAGAACTAATATTTTAACATATTTTCTTTTTTCATACATTAATATATTTTATTTTTTTTAACTTTTCCTTTTTATTGGAGGCTAATTATTTTACAATATTATATTGTTTGGTTTTGCCATGCATTGACGTGAATCCACCCCGGGTGTACACATTAAATGTGGTCACAATTGTCTCAATGAGTAACATATAAGAATCAATGATGAAGGTATCTGGAGGCTGAGGAGAAGATGGATATGACATGAAGAAGATGAAAGGATGGCCCTCATATTCCTATATTTCCTGGTGTCAGAGGCAATGGGACAGACTGACTGCGAGACTAAAACAAATGGACATGGATAACAAGGTCATAAGTAATCCTGTCATGCGAATAAGGAAGATGTTGAAATGTGTCATTTAAATTTGAAATCAAGCAGGATCTTAATCGGTTCAGTTGAGTTCAGTCGCTCAGTCGTGTCCGACTCTACGCGACCCCATGAATCACAGCACATCTGGCCTCCCTGTCCATCACCAACTCCCGGAGTTCACTCAAACCCATGTCCACAGAGTCGGTGATGCCATCCAGCCATCTCATTCTCTGTCGTCCCCTTCTCCTCCCGCCCCCAACCTTTCCTAGCATCAGAGTCTTTTCCAGGGAGTCAATGCGTCGCATGAGATGGCCAAAGTATTGCAGTTTCAGCTTTAGTATCAGTCCTTCCAGTGAATACCCAGGATTGATCTCCTTTAGAATGGACGGGTTGGATCTCCTTGCCTTCCAGCGGACTCTCAAGAGTCATCCCCAACACCACAGTTCAAAATCATCAATTCTTCGACGATCAGCTTTCTTCACAGTCCAACTCTCACATCCATACATGACCACAGGAAAAACCATAGCCTTGACTAGACAGACCTTTGTTGGCAAAGTAATGTCTCTACTTTTAAATATACTATCAAGGTTGGTCATAACTTTCCTTCCAAGCAGTAAGTGTGTTTTAATTTCATGGCTGCAATCAGCATCTGCAGTGATTTCGGAGCCCAAAAAAATTAAGTCTGACACTGCTTCCACTGTTTTTCCTTTATTTCCCATGAAGTGATGGGACCAGGTGTCAAGATCTTTGTTGTCTGAATGTTGAGTTTCTAGCCAATGGTTTCACTCTCCTCTTTCACTTTCATCAAGAGGCTATTGAGTTCCTCTTCACTTTCTGCCATAAGGGTGGTGTCATCTGCATATCTAGGTTATTGATATTTCTCCTGGCAATCTTGATTTCAGCTTGTGCTTCTTCCAGCCCAGGCTTCATCATGATGTACTCTGCATATAAGTTAAATAAGCGAGGTGACAATATACAGCCTTGACGCACTCCTTTTCCTATTTGGAACCAGTCTCTTATTCCATGTACAGTTCTCACTGTTGCTTCTAGACCTGCATACAGGTTTCTAAAGAAGCAGATCAGGTGGTCTGGTATTCCCATCATTTTCAGAATGTTCCACAGTTTATTGTGATCCACAGAGTCAAAGGCATTGGCATAGTCAATGAAGCAGAAATAAATGCTTTTCTGGGACTCTCTCGCTTTCTCCATGATCCAGCGGATGTTGGCAATTTGATCTCTGTTGCTGCTGCCTTTTCTAAAACCTGCTTGAACATCTGGGAGTTCACGGTTCATATATTGCTGAAGCCTGGCTACGAGAATTTTGAGCATGACTTTAATAGCGTGTGAGATGAGTGGGATTGTGTGGTATTTTGAGCATTCTTTGGCATTGCCTTTCTTTGGCATTGGAATGAAGCCTGACTTTCTCCAGTCCAGTGGGTACTGCTGAGTTTTCCAAATATGCTGGCATACTGATTACAGCACTTTCACAGCATCATCTTTCAAGATTTGAAATAGCTCAACTGGTGTTCCATCACCTCCACTAGCTTTGTTCGTAGTGATGTTTTCTAAGGCCCACTTGACTTCACATTCCAAGATGTATGGCTCTAGGTCAGTGATCACGTTATCGTGACTCTCTTGGTCGTGAAGATCTTTTTTGTATAGTTCTTCTGTGTATTCTTGCCACCTCTTCTTAATATCTTCTGCTTCTGTTAGGTCAATACCATTTCTGTCCTTTATCGAGCCCATCTTTGCATGAAATATTCCCTTGAAATCTCTAATTTTCTTGAAGAGATCTATTGTTTTTCCTATTCTGTTGTTTTCCTCTATTTCTTTGCACTGATCACTGAGGAAAGCTTTTTATCTCTCCTTGCGTTTCTTTGAAACTCCGCATTCAGATGCTTATATCTTTCATTTAATCCTTTGCTTTTTGCTTCTGTTCTTTTCACAGCTATTTGTAAGGTCTCCTCAGAGAGCCATTTCGCTTTTTCTGCATTTCTTTTCCATGGGAATGGTCTTGGTCCCTGTCTACTATACAATGTCACGAACCTCCGTCCAGAGTTCATCATGCACTCTATCTATCAGATCTAGTTCCTTAAATCTATTTTTCACTTCCACTGTATAATCATAAAGGATTTGATTTCGGTCATATCTGAATGGTCTAGTGGTTTTCCCTACTTTCTTCTGTTTAAGTCTGAATTTGGCAATAAGGAGTTCATGATCTGAGCCACAGTCAGCTCCTGGTCTTGTTTTTGTTAACTGTATACAGCTTCTCCATCTTTGGTTGCAAAGAATATAATCAATCTGATTTTGGTGTTGACCAGGCAATATATATTAGGAAGGGAGGGATAATGAGAATCAGATGTTATAAATAGGAACTTACTGATATCTATGACAAGTGACACTAAACATGTATAGGTGTGAGTGCTGGACTACAAGAAAAGCTGAACGCTGAAGAATTGATGCTTTTGAATTGTGGGGTTGCAGAATACTCTTGAGAGTCTCTTGGATATCAACGATATCCAAACTGTGCATCCTAAATGAAATCAGTCCTGAATATTCACTGGAAGGACTGAAGCTGAAGCTGAAATTCCAATCCTTTGGCCACCTATTGTGAAGACATGAATCATTGGAGAAGACCCTGATACTGGGAAAGATTGAAGGCAGAAGGGGAAGAGGAGAACACAGGATGAGATGGTTGGATGGCATCATGGACTCAATGGACATGAGTTTCAGAAATCTCTGGGAGTTGCTGATGGGCAGAGAAGCCTGGCACATTGCAATCCATGGGGTCACAAAGAGTCAAACACGACTGAGAGACTGAACTAGACGATGACAAATGATTTGTTTACAAGTTTTGCTGATTTCTCTCCAGAGTTTCCCCCACACTCCTATGTCAGTCAAATAATTTATGACTCATTTTCCCATGGCTTTTCTTTATTTGCAACACTCTTCAGAAGTTGGCCTCTCTGTTCTTTTTCATTTTATCTTCCTTTCCATTTATTTGAGTGTGTCTTGTATGGCAGGAGGAGTTACTAAAAAATAGGTTACATTTAGCGGCAGGAAGTCATTCAGCAACATTGGTACAGTTTAAAAAATTAGAAAAAATCTAATACAAATATGGGACTTCCAATTGTGCTCTCTCTTCATTTTGTATCAGTAGAGAAGTATTCAAAGAGAGAAAAAAAATGCAAATCCCAAGTATGTTAATATTTCTTAACTGAAATATTATGAGGAAACTCCGAAAAGCCTCTCATCCTTATCCATCAGGGGACAGACCAAATAGAAGCCACAACTGCAGAAAACTTACCAAAGTGATCACTTGGACAGAGTCTTGTCTAAGTCAATGAAGCTATGAACACCATTTTGAACAACACGGCCAAACATGCCTGTCACTCCATGTATATCTTAACTTCATGCTTTTACATTCCAGAACCCTATGATGAAATGGACATCTTTTTTTCGGCATTAATTCTAGAAATCCCTGAAGTTCTTCCTACAACTGCTCAAGTTCCCTGGTAGCTTAGATGGTAAACAAGTGAAATACAGAGACTGCCATTGTTCATGAAGGAAAATCCACAACCAGATGGTCATGTTCAACAAAAAGAACTCCACATTCCTTGTAGGAAAAATAACCATCCTGAACATCAGCTGTGAAATATAGATAATTCTATATGTCATGACGTAAAATCTTCAGCAAATATTCATACATGAATTATAGAAAATTAATATTTCAGATATGAATATTGACATTGATTTGCCTATGCAAAATATAGGAATTCCATGTTTCTAGTAGTCAATTTGGCATCTAGATAGGTGATCTGACATACAGAGAATTCCATATTTAGAGATGAAATTCTCTCTATATAAAGAGTTTTACACATAAAGCATCTCGAAATAAAAGATGCTATGTTAAGTATCCCCCTAAGTGACCTGACTCATTAGTGCCAGAGAAATTGAAGTCCGCTGATTTCTTGAAAGAGGCCATTTCAAAGTGGTTCTGTTCTCATCCTGCCTCCTGGTGAGAACACATGCCAGCCTACCCCATCACCCCAGGGTTTTGGGGCTGTGAGTAGCTAGAGGATCATCCTAAGCCATGCTTTGCAGAGTCCTGATAACTCAGGCATTCTGCAAAGACTTTAAAGAAGGATGTTTCAAACTGGCATACTCTGCAGGTAGCAGCTGCTTATGCTATATTGCCGGCAGTCTCACAAACCTTACAAAAACGGCGAGATGTGCACATGTGTCTGATCCTGTGGGGGAAAGAATACTGCTGCACTTAAGAAGGACAGAAAACTCTTTGTAGGGGCTGTGCATAACCCATCTCTGAGCCTGGTAATCTGGCCCATTCTGTTTCTTGCTTTTTTTCATCTCCCAGTATGCCCCTGAATGTTTTCGTCCTGCCGCTCCTTTCTGCCTAGGGATCCAGGGCGCAGCAGCATATCTCCACTTACAGCATCCTTTCTCGGTGACATCCCTGGGCTTGATTTCCTGGCGACAGTGCTTTGGCTGCCGCATAGTTTATGTAGTTTACACAAATTTGTTCATTTTTTCCGTATTCATTTTCCTTCTAGCAGCCAGGCCAGTTCTGACAGCTCATATGCACATTTATGTTTGTGGGCACACACACATACTTACACACAACTCTAAAGGGAATTTTTCACATATTGTCATAGCTTTGTTTTCCAGGATAATGGATTTTGGTAAGTACCTCTCATTTTCTCTGGTTTTCTTTCACTATTCAAGTTAGTATCCTCTTCTACCTCTGCCCTTTATTCTTGAAGATTACAAATTTTGGGATTTACTCATGAGAAGGCCTGACTTGAAAAGACATTCGGTGGGCTGGAAGTGCTTGTGGTGAACAGCTGATTGGTGGGTGCTCATGTCCTGTATTCTCTCATCGCATTGACTGTTTCACAGTGCCAATCACTTTGGCATGATTCCATTCCACGTGCTTTCCTTCCAGGAATTAAACCAGAAATAGAAAATGGATTTGGAGTGCACTGACTTGGAGGTACCTATCTCAGCCTACACCTCTCAAAACCATTCCTTTTCAATGCTGGAATCTTGTGGCAGCCCCAGTGCCCAGTCAGGCTCAAGACCTGATCAAGGTGATCCTGCTCCTCCCAACTGTGTAATAGGCTGTTTGCAACAGTTTCCATTTTCTCCCCAAAAGTTGTCTCCCTGTAGCAGGAAAAGGCCAAACTGATATCTGGACCTCCTAAAGAGCAAAGAATATGTGACAGGCCTGTGTCTGAAACAATATCATGAAGAAGGTGCATGCAGATCCAAAGGGCCTCTGCTGAAACAAGGCACTGAACGTGAGGTCAAAAAGGTCCAGTGGCCTTCTTTTTGTCAGCACTACACTTTATTTCTGCTCACTCATACACATAGACCCCACACGGTTTACACCCTGAGAAACCTGCCAGCCCTGGGCCCATAACTCATGCCTCCATTGTGCAGAAAGCAGCATTCTTCTCTCAAATGTACCAACAGGGCTTGATTCCAGGCAAGGACTCACTAACTTGCTAAATGGCAAAGTTCTCTTTCTGCTTCCCTGATCAGACTGTGGTAGATCTACCTGTAGCTCAGGACCCCTGCTAGCCTATGAAGTTGGTGTGCCACTAATGCAGCTAAAAGTTGGGCTGGTGGACATCCAAGATGCCCACCTCAAACCAAGTGTACATGCGATAGTCCCATGGTGCATATCTCCTTAAAGATTACCATGACAAAATCAGATATTCTACTCCAGGGAGATTGTGAGAACCATCCGTCACCTGCAGACAGACCCACATTGTCCTTTTGCTCTCCACAACTAAGAATGATAAAAAAAGAAAGGAAAGAATTCATGTCAGGATTTTGGGCATGAGCAATGGCACGTCTTCATCAGGACGGCTATTTCCTAGCCGCTAAGCCTGAAAAGCAGAAGGCTCTGAACTGTTACCATGGGCATCAATGTCTCCCACTGTCCCAGGGTCACTTCATGCAAACAGCCCACCACACATCAGTCACTTCACTTCCATCCCTCATTTATCTGACTCTTTGTGACCCCATGGACTACAGCAAGACAGTCTTCACTGCTCATCTAAAACTCCCAGAATTTGCTCAAACACATGCCCATCAAATGGTGATTCAATATCTCTCGTTCTATTCTTTGGAAAATTATGATGCCGTCCAAGCATCTGATTCTCTCTCATCCACTTCTCCTGTCTTTAATCTTTCCCAGTATCAGGGTCTTTTACAGTGTCAGTTGTTCACATCAAGTGTCCAAAATATTGAATTTTCAGCTTCAACATCTGCCCTTGCAATGAATACTCATGACCAATTTCCTTTAGGATTGACTGGTTTAATCTCCATGCAATGAAGGACTCGCGAGTCTTCTCAATACCATAGTTCAAAAATGTCAGTTCTTCCAGTGCTCAACTTTATGGTCCAAAATTCACAGCCATACATGACTCCTGCAAACACCATAAATTTGACTAGATGGATATTTTTCAGTAAAATATTTTCTGTGGTTTTTCAATAATGTCTATATTTGTCACAGACTTTCTTCCAAGGAGCAAGCGTCTTTTAATTTCATCGCTGTGGTCAGCATCTACAGTGATTTTGGAGCCCAAAAAGCAAAGCCTGTCACAGTTTCCAGTGTTTCCCCATCTATTTTCCATACAGTGGTGGGACCAGATGCCATGATCTTCATTTTTTGAATGTTCAGTTTTAAACCACGTTTTCATCTCCTCTCTTTCACTTTCATCAAGAGGCTTTGTACTTTCTCTTCACTTTCTGCCATGAGAAGAGTATCATCTGCATATCTGTGAGTATTGACATTTTTTCCCAGCAAACTTGATTCCAGCTTGTGCTTCATCCAGCCCGGCATTTCACAAGATGTAGTCTGCGTTTGAATAAATTGGTGACAATATAGAGCCTTGAGGTACCACTTTCCCATTCTGGAACCAGTCCATTTTTCCAAGTTCACGGTACTGTTGCACCTTGACCTGCATACAGATTTCTGTGGAAGCAGGTCAGGTGGCCTGGGATTCCCATCTCTTGAGGAATGTTCCAGTTTTTCATGTTCTACAAGTCAGACTTTCAGTTCAGTTCGATTCAGTTCAGTTCAGTCACTCAGAAGTGTCCGACTCTTTGCAACCCCATGAATCACAGCACGCTATTCCTCCCTGTCCATCACCAACTCCCGGAGTTCACTGAAACTCATGACCATCGAATGGGTGATGCCATCCAGCCATCTCATTTTCTGTCTTCCCTGCCTCCTCCTGCCCCAAATCCCTCCAAGCATCAGAGTCTTTTCCTTGGCATAGTCATTAAAGCAAAAATAGATCTTTTTTGGAACTGTCTTGCTTTTTCAATCACACAATGGGTGTTGGCAGTTTAGTCTTTGGTTGCTCTGCCTTTCCTAATCCAATTTGAACCTCTGGAAATTCTTCATTTGTTGACACTTTCCTTGGAGAATCTCAGGCATTACTTTTTGCTCTGTGTGAGATGAGTGCAATTGTGCGGTAGTTCAAACAGTCTTTAGCATTGCCTTTTAATGAGATTGGAGTGAACTGATCTTTTCTTTGGCCACTGCTGAGTTTTCCAAATTTGCCTGCATATTGAGTACAGCATTTTCACAGCGTCATCGGTTAGAATTATACATAACTCAACTGGGTATTCATCTCTTCCAACAACTTTGTTCTTACTGATGTTTCCTAATGCCTACGTGATTTTGCATTCCAGAATGTCTGGGTCTGTCAGGATGCATTCGACTTTAAGGGATCCAATATGTTGTCTTCTTTGTGTGCTGTATCTCAAGGACTCTCTGTTCATTATCAGTTCCTACAAAAGAGGAACGATCATAGCTGCATGCAGTTCTCAGGTCTGAGATCATGAGAAAAGACACCTGCTTGGATTCCCTTCATTGACTCCCTTCAGTGACTCTCTTCAGTGACTTTGGACTGAAAAGATTACCCATTATGTTGCAATTGGTGGAATTTCATTCTTTTTCATGACTGAGTAATCATTTTACTGAAGATATATAAGCATGTGTTTCTTCAAATAAAGTACCCTTGTTTCACTCAACACTTGGGTCCCTGGCATTCTTCTCATCAACTCCAGTCCCTAGGTCCCAGTCTACGCCAACTGTGACTGCTGGCGCCCCAACAGGGACCTGGTGAGCACCCTTGGCAAGCAGACTGAATGACTGTTAGGACCTATGCAGGTCGGTAAATGCAGGGTTATGAGAGAAATGGCTGGAAAGTCCCACCTCCTTTCTACTTTCCTTCATCATTTATGTAAGGTTCAACGACTTTTGGTTTCGCATCAGCAGATAGAGGCTCATCTCCAAACAGTGGCTGAATAGAATCCCTGGTTCCCTGATATTTGGATTTAAAAATATGAAAGCAGTTTAAAGAATATGTTTAACGAGCCACAGGATGGGGAGTAAATATTGCAACAAATTTCTGACCCTTGTGTGCCCTCATTAAAGCCTTGATCTTTTCATTTCAAGGCAATCCTATCTGCAACCCCCATATTCCTCATCAAGCGAATGCTCATGTTATACGAATATAAATTAGATGATGAGACTTTACAAAAAGCCCAATTAGAGCAACATACAATGTTTCAAAACTTTCCCACCGTCCCTGTTCCTGTTGTCCCTAGCGCTCGTCCTCCTGTTCTAATGGAAGTGAAGCCAAAGATCCCCCGATTTGAGGACAAGATGAATCCGATGTTGACACTTCTGATGCTCTCTTTGACACTATAGCCAACAATATAGTCAAAGAGAGCATCAGAAGTATCAACAAAAACCACTGCGGATGCTGATTGCAGCCATGAAATTTATAGACGCTTACTTCTTGGAAGGAAAGTTAGGACCAACTTGGATAGTATATTAAAAAGCAGAGACATTACTTTGCCAACAAATGTCCATCTAGTCAAGGCTATGGTTTTTCCCGTGGTCATGTATGGATGTGAGAGTTGAACTTTGAAGAAAGCTGATCGCCGAAGAATTGATGATTTTGAACACTGATGCTGGAGAAGAATCTTGAGAGTCCTTTGGACTGCAAGGAGAGCCAACCATTCCATTCTGAAGGAGATCAATCCTGAGTGTTCATTGGAAGGACTGATGCTAAAGCTGAAACTCCAATACTATGGCCACTTCATGCGAAGAGTTGACTCACTGGAAAAGACTCTGATGCTGGGAAGGATTGGGGGTGGGAACGACAGAGAATGAGATGGTGGATGGCCTGGCATGCTGTGATTCATGGGGTCTCAAAGAGTCGGTCACGATTGAGCGACTGAACGGAACTGAACTATATATATATGACATATGGGGAGAAGGCAATGGCACCTCAGTCCAGTATTCTGCTTGGCTGCCATCTATGGGGTAGCTAAGGATTGGACACAATTGAGCGACTTTACTTTCACAATGACATATGGATATATATATATATATATATAAAACAATGAAAAGCCCCTAACACGCACTCAAATTTGTAAAAACAGACGATGCACTCATTCTCCTTCACGACGAAGGCTTTCTGATTTACTGGATTTGCAATCTCTAGTCTCTGAGGCTGATGATCTTTTTCTCTCTCCTTTGTTAAGAAATGATAATTCTCAAGGGTAACTAATGCCTCAATACAAAGGCATTGATTTTTCTCACATACAACAAATAGAAAAGGCTGTAACTTCTAAACACTATAGTTTCTTCTATTTGAATTTTATTTTATTCTTTAGCTACACTGGGAGTTGCTATCTCCTTTATTGTTGTCAGAAAGGAGGCCAAAATGTTATTTGAAAAACTGCTTGTGTATGGAGAATGAAAATCAGGATTGTCAGAGAGCCATCACTCTGATTTGTGAGACCAGGAATGTTCTTGATTATTTGAAGGCTTGTTGCACCTTAGGGTTAGAAACTCAGAAAATGCAAATGTTAGCTGAAGCAATGACTACTTCCTTTAAAAGGGGGAATGAAGGGTGTTTCGTTTGTGGGGATAAGAACCATTAAAAAAAAAAAAAAAACTGATTGCCCTAAAAAACACACAGAATAAAGTAAAACTACTAAAAAGCCTCCAGGAATCTGCCCTCAATGTTGTAAATGGGAACAACCTTGATCTAAATATCATTTGAAGGGAACCCTATTTTGGGAAACTCAAACACGGGGACTCCCCAGGTCCCCATCATCAAAAATCAGGGGCAAACTCCATCTTGTCTCTCAAACCTTCAACATTTGGCAGGGCTGCTGTCAACATACAAGCCCTGAAAGATTTTCTATTTTTCCTCAAACAGTCCCTTCTAGAATACCTACCGGACTTTATGGACACTTAACTCTCACAAACCTTTGACCTTATATTTGGCAGATATAGTCTGAATTCTAAGGCAATTTCTATTCATTCCGGAATCATTGATTCAGATTATAAGGGAGAAATAAAATTATGATATCATCTCAGAAACTATCATAATTCAAAAAGGGGGACAAATTGCCCAATTACTTCTTTCACTTACATTTCTATTAACTCCTTTAATGCATCAACTGAACGGAACTGAATGGCAAATAGATAGGGAACCAGTGGAAACAGTGGCTGACTTTATTTTTCTGGGCTCCATAATCAATGAAGATGGTGATTGAAGCCATAAAATTAAAAGACACTTCCTCCTTGGAAGGAAATCATGACCAAGCTAGAATGCATAGTAAAAAGCAGAGACATTACTTTGCCAACAAAGTCCGTCTAGTCAAGGCTATGGTTTTCCCACTGGCCATGGATGGATGATGAGTTGGACTATAAACAAAGCTGAGCGTCGAAGAATTTATGCTTTTGAACTGTGGTGTTGGTGAAGACTTGAGCGTCCCTTGGACTGCAAGGAGAGAGATCCAACCAGTCAATCCTAAAGGAGATCAGTCCTGGTTATTGATTGGAAGGAATGATGTTTAAGCTGAAACTCAAGTATTTCAGCTACCTGATGCGAAGGGCTGACTCATTTGAAAAGATCCTGATGATGAGAAAGATTGAGGGCAGGAGGAGACGGGGACGACAGAGGATGAGACAGTTGGATGACATCACTTACTCGATGGACATGGTGGGTGGACTACGGGAGTTGGTGATGGACAGGGAGGTCTGGCGTGCTGCAGTTCATGGGGTCGCAAAGAGTTGGACATGACTGAGCGACTGAATTGAACTGAACTGAATGATATACAGACAGGTGAATTAGGTAAATCAGATTAAAAACAATTCTTATGAACATCAATAGTATCTGAACAGGCACAACCAAATATAAGTATTAAAATTAATTGCAAAAGATTTTCTGGTGTTCTTGATACTGAATCCGATATTACTATTATTACAAAACATTTATTGCCCAAACCTGGGCATTTACAAATAAATTCTTGTTAAATTGCAGGAGTATCTCAAACTAAAGTTCAGGAGGCTTACTAAAATGTCCAGATATATCCACGTGAGTGACCAGAAATCCAACCTGCAACTTTAAAACCTTATATGATCGATGATCCCCTTAATTTAATAAGAAGAGATTTACTTATGCAATGACAAAATCAAATACATATTCCATATTTTTACTATGGGCCACTGCTCATTTAATAAACAATATAATTATTAAAATAACTTTGAAATATTACGAGCCTATTTGGACAGAGCAGTGGCCCCTTACAAAAGTTGGACTGTGAAGAAAGCTGAGCGCGAAAGAATTTATGTTTTTGAATTGTGGTGTTGGAAAAGACTCTTGAGAGTCCCTTGGCCTGCAGAGGGATCCAAACAGTCCACTCTGAAGGAGATCAGTGCTGAGTGTTCATTGGAAGGACTGATGTTAAAGCTGAAAATCCAATACTTTGGACACCTCATGAGAAGAACTGACTCACTGGAAAAGACTCTAATGTTGGGAGGGATTGGGGGCGGAAGGAGAAGGGGACTACAGAGAATGAGGTGGCTGGATGGCATCACCGACTCTGTGGACATGAGTTTGAGTGAACGCCGGGAGTTGGTGTTGGACAGGGATGCCTGGCACGCTGTGATTCATAGGATGGCAAATAGTCAGACATGACTGAGCAACTTAACTGAACTGAACTGAAGGAACTACAATGGAGGATACACAATTGAAATTAAAACATATTGAGGAATCATGTTCTCCTTGGAATACTCCCATTTTTGTGATAAAGAAGAAATCTAACAAATGGTGTCTTTTAACTGACTTTTGAAAGATTAATGCATCCATGAAACCTATCTGTGCAGTGCAACCATGAATTCCATCATCTGCCACTGTTCCTCAAAACTGGCATATTATTATCATAGGCTTGCAGGATTGAATTTTTACTATACCTTTACACCCGCTAGACCGAGAAATATTTACTTTCTCCCTTATCCTAATCATATCAGGCCTCACAAACAGTATCAATGGACTGCATTGCCTCAAGGAATGATAAATTCTTGGACCATGTTTCAACGTTGTGTAGCCAAAGCTCTTGAACCTGTGTGAAAGCAATTTCATAACTATACTATTGTTCACTATACGGATGATATATTGTTTTCAGCTCCTTCTATTTTAGAAACTCAGCAGATATTTCATGTAGCTCAACAACACTTAAAAGAGTCTCGATTATTCATTGCCCCTGAATAGATTCAATCCTCTGCACCTTACAATTACTTGGGATTTAATGCTATTAGACAACGTATCACTCCTTATCTTGCACAGATTCGTGTTGATAAATTATCAACCTTGACTGATTTTCAAAAATTTTAGGCATACAACCTGGCATAGACCTACTTTGGGAATTGCAGAATATCAACTGATTTATTTAACAATTTAAAAGGAGTTTCTGATCAAAATAGCCCTCGTTCACTCTCCCAAGAGGCACGAGAAGAATTCTGCATAATGCAAAATAAATTGCAAAAGCAAATTCTTTCTCCTATCAGACTTGAGATACCTTTAGAGTTATTTACCCTTCCCTCTCTCCAGTCCCCTACAGGACTTCTTGCCCAGCAAGAACGCCTGATAGAATGGATATATATCCTTTTTTACAGGGACAAGATCACTTACACTCTCTCTTGATTTGATTGCTAAAATAATTATCAGTGGGAAAAATAGAACTGGATCTCTAATTGGCTCTGATTCTTATAAAATTGTAATTCAGTTCAGTGCAGTTCAGTCACTCACTCGTGTCCGACTCTCCGCGACCCCATGAATCACAGCATGCCAGGCCTCCCTGTCCATCACCAACTCCCGGAGTTCACTCAAACTCATGTCCACAGAGTTGGCGATGCCATTCAGGTATCTCATGCTCTGTTTTCCCCTTTTCCTCCCGCCCCCAACCTTTCCCAGCATCAGAGTCTTCTCCAGTGAGTTAACTCGTCGCTTGAGGTGGCCAAAGTGTTGCAGTTTCAGCTTTAGCATCAGTGCTTCCAATGTAGTTCAGTTCAGTTCAGTCGCTCAGTCGTGTCCGACTCTCCGCCACCCCATGAGTCACAGCACGCCAGGCCTCCCTGTCCATCACCAAATCCCGGAGATCACTCGAACTCATGTCCACAGAGTCAGCGATGCCATTCAGGTATCTCATGCTCTGTTTTCCCCTTCTCCTCCAGCCCCCAACCTTTCCCAGCATCAGAGTCTTTTCCAGTGAGTCAACTCGTCGCATGAGGTGACCAAAGTATTGAAGCTTCAGCTTTAGCATCAGTCCCTCCAATGAACATCCAGGATTGATTTCCTCTAGAATGGACTGTTTGGATCTCCTTGCAGTATAAGGGACTCTCAAGAGTCTTCTCCAACACCACAGTTCAAAAGCATCGATTCTTCGGCGATCAGCTTTCTTCACAGTCCAACTCTCACATTCATACATGACCACGGGAGAAACCATTGCCTTGACTAGACGGACCTTGGTTGGCAAAGTAATGTCTCTGCTTTTTAAAATACTATCAAGGTAGTACCTATTAGTAAATCTCAATTTGAGAGTGGTTTGCAAACTTCTACTATCTTCCAAATAGCCTTTTGAAAATATTCTGGAAATTTTCATTTCATTATCCTTTAACACACTTTGCAATTTCTTCAAAAGTATTGAATATATTATCTGTCGTGTTGTCACATCACAACCTATACCTCAAGCTGATGTTTTTATTATATCAGTTCAGTTCAGTCGCTCAGTCGTGTCCGACTCTCCGCGACCCCATGGATCACAGCACATCTGGCCTCCCTGTCCATCACCAACTCCAGGAATTCCCTCAAACTCATATCCACAGAGTGGGTGATGCCATCCAACCGTCTCATTCTCAGTCGTCCCTTTCTCCTCCCGCCGCCAACATTTCCCAGCATCAGAGTCTTTTCCAGTGAGTCAACTCGTCGCATGAGGTGGCCAAAGTATTGGAGTTTCAACTTTAGCATCAGTCCTTCCAATGATCACCCAGGATTGATCTCCTTCAGAATGGACTGGTTGGGTCTCCTTGCAGTCCAGGGGACTCTCAAGAGACTTGTCTAGCACCACTGTTGAAAAGCATCAATTCTTCGGCGATCCGCTTTCTTCACAGTCCAACTCTCCATCCAAACATGACCACGGGAAAAACCATAGCCTTGACTAGAAGGACCTTGGTTGGCAAAGTAATGTCTCTGCATTTTAATAGGCTATCAAGGTTGGTCATAACTTTCCTTCCAAGGAGTAAGCGTCTTTTATTTTCATGGCTGCAGTTAGCATCTGCAGTGATTTTGGAGCTCCCCCAAAAATAAAGTCTGGCACTGTTTCCACTGTTTTTCCATTTATTTCCCATGAAATGATGGGACCAGGTGCCATGATATTTGTTTTCTGAATGTTGAGCTTCAAGCCAACCTTTTTACTCTCCTCTTTCACTTTCATCAAGAAGCTTTTTAACTCCTCTTCACTTTCTGCCATAAGGGTAGTGTCATCTCTGTGGTTATTGATATTTCTCCCAGCAATCTTGATTCCAGCCTTTGGTTCTTCCAGCCCAGCATTCCTCATGATGTACACTGCATATAAGTTAAATAAGCAAGGTGACAATATACAGCCTTGAGGTAGTCCTTTTCCTACTTGCAACCAGTCTTTTATTCCATGTACAGTTCTGACTGTTGCTTCCTGACCTGTATAGAGGTTTCTCAAGAGGCAGGTCAGGTGGTTTGGTATTCCCGTCTCTTTCAGAATGTTCCACAGTTTATTGTGATCTACAGAGTCAAAGGCTTTGGTATAGTCAATGAAGCAGAAATAGATGCTCTTCTCGAACTCTCTAGCTTTCTCAATGATCCAGGGATGTTGACAATTTGTTCTCTGGTGCTTCTATGTTTTCTAAAACCTGCTTGAACATCTGGGAGTTCACGGTTCACACAATGCTGAAGCCTGGCTTGGAGAATATTGAGCGTGACTTTACTAGCGTGTGAGATGAGTGCAATTGGTGCGGTCGTTTGAGCAGTCTTTGGTATTGCCTTTCTTTGGGACTGGATTAAAGACTGGCCTTTTCCAGTCCTGTGGCCACTGCTGAGTTTTGCAAATATGCTGGCATATTGAGTGCAGCACTTTCTCAGCATCATCTTTCAAGATTTGAAATAGCTCAACTGGAATTCCATCACCTCCACTAGCTTTGTTCGTAGTGAGGCTTTCTAAGGCCCACTTGACTTCACATTCCAAGATGTCTGGCTTTAGGTCAATGATCACGTTATCGTGACTATCTTGGTCGTGAAGATCTTTTTTGTACATTTCTTCTTTGTATTTTTGCCACCTCTTCTTAATATCGTCTGCTTCGCTTATGTCCATACCATTTCTGTCCTTTATCGAGCCCATCTTTGCATGAAATGTTCCCTTGGTATCTCTAATTTTCTTGAAGAGATCTCTTGGCTTTCGCATTCTGCTGTTTTCCTCTATTTCTTTGCATTGATCACTGAGGAAGGCTTTCTTATCTCTCCTTCCTATTCTTTGGAACTCTGCATTCAGATGTTTATATCTTTCCTTTTCTCCTTTGCTTTTCACTTGTCTTCTTTTCACAGCTATTTGTAATGCCTCCTCAGAGAGTCATTTTGCTTTTTTGCATTTCTTTCCCATGGGGATGGTCTTGGTCCCTGTATTCTGTACAGTGTCACGAACCTCCGTCCAGAGTTCATCAGGCACTCTCTCTATCAGATCTAATCCCTTAAATCTATTTCTCACTTCCACTGTGTAATTGGCGCCTCTAGCAAAGCAGACACCAGAGACGCCATCCCCGGCGCGACCGACCACGCAAAGAGGCGCGGCCGTGAGGAGGTACCCCAAGACTGAGGCCAGGGCCAGTGGCCGAGAGGAGGTACCCCACCTCCAATAGGCCGTGGCTGCGCGGGCGCAGGAGGGCCGAGCAGAGCTACTCCACCTTCAAGGTCAGGAGGGGCGTCCTTGAGGAAATACCCCTCATCCAAGTTAAGCTGCAGCGGCTGCACTTTCTTGGAGCAGCTGTGAAGAGATATCCCACGCCCAAGGTAAGAGAATTCCAAATAAGACAGTAGGTATTGCGAGGGGGCATCAGAGGGCAGAAACACTGAAATCATAATCACGGGAAACTCGTCGATCTGATCACATGGACCACAGCTGAATGTGGTCCACTGGAGAAGGGAATGGCAAACCACTTCAGTATACTTGCCTTGAGAACCCCATGAATGGTATCAAAGGGCAAATTGATAGGATACTGAATGAGGAATTCCCCAGGTCGGTAGGTGCCCAGAATGCTACTGGATATCAGTGGAGAAATAACTCTAGAAGAATGAAGGGATGGAGCAGAAGCAAAACCAATACCAATTTGTGGATATGACCGGTGATAGAAGCAAGGTCCGGTGCTGTAAAGAGCAATATTGCATAGGAACCTGGAATGTTAGGTCCATAAATCAAGGCAAATTGGAAGTGGTCAACAAGAGATGGCAAGAGTGAACATAGACATTCTAGGAATCATTGAATTAAAATGGACTGGAATGGGTGAACTTAACTCAGATGACCATCATATCTACTACTGTGGGCAGGAATCCCTTAGGAGAAATGGAGGAGCCATCATGGTCAACAAAAGAGTCCGAAACACAGTACTTGAATGCAATCTTAAAAACGACAGAATGATTTCTGTTCGTTTCCAAGGCATACCATTCATTATTACAGTAATTCAGACCTATACCCCAACCAGTAACGCTGAAGAAGCCGAAGTTGAACGGTTCTATGAAGACCTACAAGACCTTTTAGAACTAACATCCAAAAAAGATGTACTTTTCATTAAAGGGGACTGGAATGCAAAAGGAGGAAGTCAAGAAACACGTGGAGTAACAGGCAAATTTGGCCTTGGAACACGGAATGAAGCAGGGCAACGGCTATAGAGTTTTGTCAAGAGAACCCACTGGTCATAGCAAACAACTTCTTCCAATTCCAAAACAAGGGAAGACTCTACAAATGGACAACACCAGATGGTCAACACCGAAATTAGATTGATTATATTCTTTGCAGCCAAAGATGGAGAAGCTGTATAGAGTTAGAGAAAACAAGACCAGGAGCTGCCTGTGGCTCAGATTATGGACTCCTTATTGCCAAATTCAGACTTAAATTGAAGAAAGTACGGAAAACCTCTAGACCATTCACATATGACCTAAATCAAAACCCTTATGATTGTACAGATTTTTATATAGACGGGACTAAAAATGCTAAAGCCTCATTCTGGTCTCTCGAAGAGTATAACGTTCTTTATACTAAATCCCACTCTTCTCAACAAAATGAATTATATGCTCTCATTCAGGTTATTCACCTACATCCTTACCATATTAATATAGTTTATGATATTTTATATTCAATATATGTATTACAATCTATCGATACTTCAATCATAAATTCTAATCAGTCTATTATTCAACATTTTATCGAACTACAATCTCTTATTAAGAACTGCACTTCCTCTACTCATATTACCCATATCTGAGCACATTCTTGTTTTCTGGCCATGTGGCTCATGGCAACGAACAAGCTGATAAGCTTGTCGTTTTGCTGCTCCTGAAGAGCCATATGATCTATTTTGCAATAATGCTGGTTCATTCCACCAAATTTGGAAAATTCCATACTGCCATGCTAAAGAAATTATTATTAGTTGCCCTACTTGAAGGCCCTTGCATCTTCGATCTATTGCACAAGGCATTAATGCTCAAAGATTGCATCCTAACAAACTATGGCCAATGGGTGCAATGCATTGTTCTGAAATTTCTCGCTCTTCCTTCTTATATGTTTCAATCGACACAAATTCCTTTTTAATATGGGTCACACCTCTTCAAGATGAGGCTACACGACATGTTGTAACCCACCTATTAACTTGTTTTCCTATAATGGGAACACCTAGTTCTATAAAAACAGAAAAAAAAGCCCTGCCTATATTTCTAGGCAATTCAAACAATTCCTACAATCATTTTCTATTAAATATATTACAAGCATCCCTTATAATCCACAAACAATTTTTTTTTTTAAACTGGAAACTGTAACATTTTATTTAATTTTTTTTATTGGAGGCGAATTACTTTACATTAATATATTGGTTGGGGTTGCCATACATTGACACGAATCTGCCCCGGGTGTACATGTGTTCCCTTTCTTGAACCCCCAGCCCACCTCCCTCTTCCCCATATCCTCCCTCCAGGTCATCCCTGTGCACCAGCCCCAAGCATCCTGTATCATGCCTCGAACCTGGACTGGTGATTCAGTTCAAATAATATACATGTTACAATGCCATTTTCCCAAATCATCCCACCATCACCCTCTCCCACAGAGTCCCAAAGACTGTTCTATACACTTATGTCTCTTTTGCTGTCTCGTATACAGGGTTTAGGCTACCATCTTTCTAAATTCCCTATATATGCATTGGTATACTGTATTGATGTTTTTCTTTCTGGCTTACTTCACTCTGTAAAATAGGCTCCAATTTCATCCACCTCATTGGAACTGACAAAAATGCATTTTTTTGATGGCTGAAAAATACTCCATTGTGTAGATGTACCAGAGCTTTCTGATCCATGCATCCGCAGATGGACATCTCGGTTGCTTCCATGTTCTCCCTTTTATAAGCAGTGTTGCAATGAACATTGGAGTACATGTGTTTCTTTCATTTCTGGTTTCCTCAGTGTGTAAGACCAGGAGTGGATTTGCTGGATCATATATTAGTTCTATTTCCAGGTTTTCGAGGAATCTCCACACTGTTCTCCATAGTGGCTGTACTAGTTTGCATTCCCTCCAACAGTGTAAAAGTGTTCCCTTTTCTCCACACCCCCTCCAGCATTTATTTGCATGTAGACATTTGGATAGCAGCCATTCTGACTGGTGTGAAATGGTATCTCATTGTGGTTTTGATTTGCATTTCTCTGATTATGAGGGATATTGAGCATTTTTTCATGTGTTTGTTAGCCATCTGTTTGTCTTCTTTGGAGAAATGTCTGTTTAATTCTTTGGCCCATTTTTTAATTGGGTCGTTTATTTTTCCGGGATTGAGCTGCAGGAGCTGCTTGTATATTTTGGAGATTAATTTTTTGTCAGTTGATTCAGTGGCTATTAATTTCTCCCAATCTGAAGTCTGTGTTTATACCTTGCTTATAGTTTCCTTTGCTGTGCAGAACCTTTTCATTTTAATTAGGTCCCATTTGTTTATTTTTGCTTTTATTTCCAATATTCTGGGAGGTGGGTCTTGGAGGATCCTGCTGTGATTTATGTCAGAGAGTGTTTTGCCTACGTTCTCCTCTAGGAGTTTTAGAGTTTCTGGTATTACATTTAGTTCTCTAATCCATTTTCAGTTTATTTTGGTGTATGGTGTTAGGAAGTGCCTCCTTTGTCAAAGATAAGGTGTCCAAAGGTGTGTGGATTTATCTCTGGGCCTTCTATTTTGTTCCATTGATCTATATTTCTGTCTTTATGAGAGTACCATATTATCTTGATGAATGTGGCTTTGTAGTAGAGCCTGAAGTCCGGCAGGTTAATTCCCCCAGTTCCATTCTTCTTCCTCAAGATTGCTTTGGCTCTTCGAGGTTTTTTGTATTTCTATACAAATTGTGAGATTATTTGTGCTAGTTCTGTGAAAAATATCGTTGGAAGCTTGATAGGGATTGCATTAAATGTATAAATTACTTTGGGTAGTATACTCATTTTTACTATATTTATTCTTCCAATCCACGAACACGGCATATTTCTCCATCTATTAATGTCCTCTTAATGTGATTGGACAGTTTTGCATTACTCCTGTTTGGTTCAACAATAGTGCTTACAACTGGGAACAAATCAAGTTTCATTTACAAGGTACACATAATAATGCTCCTTAAATATACAATTGTTGCAAGAGAAAATCTTTGAACTCTTCTCTAAGAGTCTATCCTCTTCCAAAAATTTGGAAACCTTAGCTGATCAGCTAGCTGATCAATTATCTGGGTTAGTCACTTGAGGATGATTTCAAAGCATTACACTTCGTATTGGATCTGGAGCTATAAAGCTGAAAATTATCATGGTCATTAGTATCTGTAGTATACTGATACCTTTCAACTAAAATATTCAAACTAAAGAGGCTCAATTGGTCAGTGCCTTTTTCACAGAAGTATATGCAGTCACCCCCAGTTATGAAAAAATAAAACAGGGAGAATAGCCAGGGGACGTTCAACTTTAAGGGATCCAATAGGTTTTCTTCCTTTGTGTAGCATTTCTCAAGGACTCTGTTCATTCTCAGTTCCTGTGAAACAGGGACGAGCAGAGCTGCACGCAGTCCTCAGTACTGGGATCATGGGAGAGGACACCTGCCTGGATTCCCTTCAGTGTCTCCCTTCAGTGACCTTGAATGTAAAGGATTATCCATTTTGTTGCAACTGGTGGAATTTCATTATTTTTCATGGCAGAATGATAATTTTATTATAGATATATAAGCATGCGTTTCTGCAAAAAAAAAAAAAAAAAGCACGCTTGTTTCACTCGAGTCTTTTGTCCCATGCATCCTTCTTCTTGTCAACTCCAGTCACCAGATCCTGGTTTACGAAGACCGTGACATGGGTCTAGTTGAGTGATGACACCATCATGATTATCTGGTCATGAAGAGTATCTTTGTTGAGTTCTTCTGTGTATTCTTGACACCTTTTAATTGTTGCTGTTTCTGTTAGGTCCCCAATATTTCTGACCTTTGTGGTGCACTTCTTTATATGAAATCTTCCCATGGTATCTTTAATTTTCTTGAGGTGATCTCTAGTCTCTCTGATTCTATTGTTAACCTCTCTTTCTTGGCATTGATCAATGAGGAACGTTTTCTTATCTGCCCTACTTATTCTTCAATATTCTACATTCAAATAGGTATATCTTTCCCATTCTCATTTCACTTCCACTTCTCTCTCTCCTTTTTCTTTTTTTCTTATTCTCAGCTAGTGTAAGGTGTCTTCGAAAACCGTTTTGCCCTTGTGCATTTCTTTGTCTTGGGGATAGTCTTCATTGCTGCTCCTGTACAATGTCACGAACCACTGCCCTTAGTTCTACAAGAACTCTATTAGATTTCCAATTATAATCAAAAGGGCTTTTATTTAGATCACACCAGAATGATCTAGGGATTTTCCCTACTTTTGTTGAAATCAGTCTGAATGTTTCAGCATGAGCTGATGATCTGAGCCACAGTCAGCTCCCGGTTTGTTTTGGATGGCTACATTAAGCTTCTCCATCTTCAGCTGTAAAGCATATAATCGGTTTGATTTTGGTATTAACCGTCTTCTTGTGTGCATGTGTAGAGTCGTCTCATGTGTTGTTGGAAAAAGTTTCCTATGACGGTCCCTTGTCTTGGCAGAACAGTGTTAGACATTGCCCTGGTTCATTTTGTAGCCAAAGGCCAAACTTGTCTATGACTCTAGCTATCTCTTGATGTCCTACTTTTGCATTCCAGTCCCCAATGATGCAAATGATATCTTTATGTGTGCGTGTGTGTGTGTGTGTTAGTTCTAGAAGATCCTATTGGTAAACATAGAACCACTCAACTTCAGCTTCTCACCGACCTTCAGCTCAATTTCTACTTCAACATTGCTGGTCAGGACATAGATTTGGATTATTGTGCTATTGCATAGTTTGTCTTGAGAATCAGCAGAGATCTTTCTGCATTCTTGAGAATGCACCCAAGAACTGCATTTCACACACTTTTGTTGACTGTGAGTGATACACCGTTTCTTCTCTAGGGATTCTTGCCCGCCGTGGTAGATAAAATGGTCATCTCAATTAAATTTGCCCATTCCAGTCAATTTTAATTCACTGATTCCTGAAAGGTTGCTGTTCACCATTGACATCCCCTGTTTGACGAATTCCAAGTTAACTTGAATCATGGGCCTAACTTTCTAAGTTCCTATGCACTATTGTTCTTTACAGAATGAGACTTTACTTCCATCACCAGTCACTACCACAGCTGGGTGATTTTTTTGTTTGTTTTTTGTTTTTTGCTCTGGTTTCATCTCTTCATTACTTTTGGAGTTACTTCTCCACTGATTTCCAAAAGCATATTAGGACACCTACCAACACGGGGAGTTCATCTTTCAGTGTCCATTCTGTTTGCCTTTTCATACTATTCATGGGGTTTCAAGGCAAAATACTGAAGCTGTGCCATTCACTTCTCCACTGGCCCACGTTTTCTCAGAACCCTCCATCATAACCCATCCATCCCGGATGGCCCTACAGAGTCCGACTCATAGTTTCATTGCATTAGACAAGACTGTGGTCCACTGCATCAGTTTGATTAGTTTTCTGTGGTTGTGGTTTCCATTACGTCTGCCCTCTAACGGATAAGCATAAAAGGCTTATAGAAGCTTTCTGATGGGAGGGCCAGACTGTGAGTGAACCTGAGTCTTGTTTAGATAGGTGGGGCCATGTTCAGTAAAGCTTTAATCCGATTTTCTGTTGCGGGGAGGGGTGGGGAGGGCTGTGTTCCAGCCCTGTTGTTTGAACTGAGGACAAACTTTGGTATGAGAAATGTACTTGTGATCTTCTTCAAAAGGGCTTGTGCAAGCACTGTTGTATTCAGTGCCCCTCATCCTCCTGTAGCCCACTCTCGGCCCACACTTACAGGCAAATCTGGCTCAGGATTTTGTGGGGACACTGCTCCTTATGCTTGGTTCCTGGTGCACACAAGATTTTGTTTGTGCCCTGCAACTGCTTCAGTTCTGTGGAAGTTCTGTAATCAAGTCCTCCAAAGTCAAATTTCCTGTGGGGTTCTCAATCCCTTTGCCAGACCCCCAGGTGAGGAATTGTGCAGTGCTCCTAGAACTTCCTTAACAGTACGAGAATTTCTTCGGCATATTTATTTTTCAATTTGTGGATGTCTGCTAGCTGGCTTTATTGTGGATTGAATGGAAAACTCCTCCAAGAGGGCATATGCCATAAACTGCATGACCCAGGTCTGTAGCAGCCAGAGACCCTCTCCTCTGTCAGGCTACTGCTGACCCATGCCTCTGCAGGAGACACTCAATCACTGAAAGACAGGTCTCACTCTGTGTCTGGAAGTCTCTGCGTATTGGTGCACAAAATGTTTTCTATGAGCCCTCTGAGTGTGGCTGGAAGGTATTGATGATAAACACAAAGTCACCCCTCCTACAGTCTTCTTGGGATGTCTCCTTCCCCACTGGACATGGTGTACATCTTTTTGGTGGGGCCTGACCTTCTCTTGTCCTTCATCATTCAGTAGCAAGCTGCAATTTTGGAGCTCTCTCAGGAAAAGATAAGTGAACACCCTTCTACTTGGCTATCTTTGCTCCCTCACAGGCACACACTGGCAAAGGGGAAAATTCATATACCCCACGGCTGCACTTTCTTCACCTTTCTACACCGCCAGTTATGCATGAGCACCTGGATGGATTGCATGCTCGCACACGGTATGCTAGGATGCCTGTGGTTTCACAATGAAGGAGCCTACCTGATCATGTCATTTGTCTCACACCATGCTATTATTGGCCGCATCAGCGAGGGAGTTTGCTGCCTGGTGGACTGGTCTGAGGCAGCAGTAGGCCAGGGCCTTCCTCTAACGTGTAAAAATTCTCCAGTGCAGTAGGCTATCTTTCTGTTCCTCCTCCTTCCAGTCTCTGTTCTTTTCGGAAGGACCTTGACCTCTTCACTGTCATGGATCCTGTTATAGCCATGCCCACCATTTCCACAGGATACCCCACTTCCCATAGACTAAAGGGTTCAAAGGCTATGCTTTAAAATACCCACACCATTGAATTTACACTGGTTGTATTCAGTGTATTTACACTGAATTTACACTGGGTGAGTTCTCAAAACTTCCCATCTGCTTCCTGGTAGAAATACACACATCAACGTGGCACAAACTGTGAGCTTCTTTTTGTCTCTTGAGGTAAACCCAGATTTATTGATCCACTTTCCTGAATTGTCACTGGCCATCCTTTCCTCATCCCTGTGCTGAACAGGAGCACCTCAGAGATGCATGGGCCAGTCTTCCCCAGTCTGTGGACACCTCGTGCCTCCTTCTTCTTGCTGCATGCCTCGTGATATCTCACCTTCATCTCTACGTCGGATGTGGTTGGACACACATCTACATACAGAAAGACACACAAACACCTCCATGTCTACCCACGCATGTGCACACAAATGTTCAAAGGCACAGGGGAACATAACAAACACGGACCATAGGTGTTTCTGTAGCTGAAGAACCAGTGCTTCATATCAAATTTAGAGAACTCCATATTTCTCCAAGGGAAGTTTCCATTCTGATCTCCAATATGAAATACAGAGGAGTCCAACTTCCAAAGTGGAGAATTAACACCTATGATTGAATGCTGTCAATTCAGAGCATTTAACATTTCATGGAAGAAATTCTGTTTTGATAAAATTTGAGAAATATGACAAACTCTAAACTTGATGAAGAAAGAGTGGGCCCTGATTTTCATTTGTGCAAGAGATATCATTCCAAATCCATACTGAATCTCGATATCTTCAGAACCCAGTGCCAAGATTTTCATATGAGAAATATACAGAATTCCAAATTAAATGCCAGGAAACCACATGTAGATTTTCATACCTGAGTAATAGAGAATTCCACATTTCACGTAAGAAAGATAGAATCCAGATTTTCATAGAGTGAAATAAAAAATACAATTATCATGGAGTAATACTACTATCACTATATTTGCATATAAAAGTATAGGTAATCCTATACTTGAGTTAATTTAAGTTCAGTCTCTCGGTCATATCCAACTTTTTGTGATCCCATGGACTGCAAATTACGACACTTCACTGTCCAACAGCAATTCCTGGAGCATTCTCAAACTCATGTCCATCGAGTCGGTGATGTCATTCAACCATCTTATCCTCTATCATACTCTTCTCCTCCTGGATTCAGTGTTTCCCAGGGTCTTTCCGATGAGACAATTATTTGCATTAGGTGGACAAAATTGGAGTTTACGCCTCAGAATAAGTCCTTCCAATGAATATTCAGTACTGATTTCCTTTAACCTCCTTGCTGTCCAAGAGACACTAAAGAGTCTTCACCAACAGCCTTGTTTTAAAGCAACAATTCTATTGCTCTCAGTTGTCTTTAGTGTCCAAATCTCACATCCGTACATGACCACCAAAAAAAAAAAAAAAAAAAACAAAGTAATAGCTTTGATTAAGAGTATATTTGCTCACAGAGCAATGTCTCTGCTTTTCAATATGTTGACTTGGCAGGTCATACCGTTCCTTCCAAAGAGCAAGAATCTTTTAATTTCATGGCTGCAGTCACCATCTGCAGTCATTTTGGAGCCCCACAACAAAATAAAGTCTCTCTCTGTTTCCATTGTTGCTCCATCAGTTTCCCAAGCAGAGATGGAACCAGTTGTAGTAATCTTCATTTTCTGAATGTTGAGTTTTAAGTGAACACTGAACTCCCCTTTCTCTTTCACCAAAAGGCTCTTTAGTTGTTCTTCACCTTTGCCGCAAATGTGGTGTCATCTACCTTTCTGAGGTTATTGATATTTCTCCCAGAAACCTTGATTCAAACTTTGCCTCATGCAGCCTGGAATTTAACATCTTGCACACCACCTAGAAGGTAACTAGGCAGGGTGACAATATGCAGCCTTGGCATAATTCTTTCCTGATTTGAAAGCACCCTGTTGTCCATGTCCAGTTCTAACTGTTGCTTCTTGACCTGGATACAGATTTCTCAGGAGGCAGGTCAAGTAGTCTGGTACTCCCATCCCTTTAAGAATTTTCCACAATTTACTGTGATCCACTTATGGCAGAAAGTGAAGAGGAATTCAAAAGCCTCTTGATGAAAGTGAGAGAGGAGAGTGAAAAGGTTGGCTTGAAGCTGAATATTCAGAAAGCAAAGATCATGGCATCTGGTCCCATCACTTCATGGGAAACAGATGGAAAAACAGTGGAAACAGTGTCAGACTTTATTTTTGGGGGCTCCAAAATCACTGCAGATGTTGATTACAGCCAGGAAATTAAAAGACGCTTACTCCTTGGAAGGAAAGTTAGGACCAAACTTGATAGTACATTAAAAAGAGACATTACTTTTCCAACAAAGGTCCATCTAGTCAAGGCTATGGTTTTTCCCATGGTCATGTATGGATATGAGAGTTGGACTGTGAAGAAAGCTGATAGCCGAAGAATTGATGCTTTTGAACTGTGGTGTTGGAGAAGACTCTTGAGAGTCCCTTGGACTGCAAGGAGATCAAACCAGTGCATTCTAAAGGAGATCAATCCTGTGTGTTCATTGGAAGGAATGATGCTAAAGCTGAAACTGTAATACTTTGGCCACCACATGTGATGAGTTGACTCACTGGAAAAGACTCTGATGCTGGGAACGGTTGGGGGCGGGAGGAAAAGGGGACGACAGAGAATGAGATGGCTGGATGGCATATTCTGTGGGCATGAGTTTGAGTGAACTCCGGGTGTTGGTGATGGACAGGGAGGCCTGGCGTGCTGTGATTCATGGGGTCGCGGAGAGTCGGACACGACTGAGCGACTGAACTGAACTGAACTGACAAAGCCTTTATACCAAAGGCTTTGGTATAAACAATGAAGCAGACATACACATGCTTTTTTTTTTTTTTTTTCCTGGAGACCTCTTGATCTTTTGATGGGACCTCGGATTTTGGCAATCTGATCTCTGTTTCCTTTGCCTGTTCTAAATCCTCTTTGAAGTTCATGGCTCACGTACTGTTCAAGCCTTGCCTGGGGAATTTTTACTATTACTTTGCTACTATTTGAGTTAAGGCCATTGCGTGTTAGTGTGAACAGTTTATGGCATTGCCTTACTTTGGAATGGAATAATAACTGAAAGTTTCTAGTCCTGTGGCCACTGCTTCGTTTTCCAAATTCCTTGCATACTGAGTGCAGCACTTTGAGACAATCATTTTTCAGGCTACGACATAGCTGAACTGGAATTCCCTCAGTTCTACTAGTTTTGTTCATAGTGAAGTTTCATAAGGATGGCTTGACTTCACATTACAAGAGGACTGGCTCTAGGTGAGTGATCACATCATCCAGGTTATCTGACTCATGAAGATCCTGTTAAAATAGTTCTTCTGTGTAACCTTGCCACATCTTCTTAATATCTTCTGCTTCATTGAGGTCCATGCAATTTCTGTCCTTTATTTTGAACATCTCTTCATGAAATGATTCCTTGGTATCTCTAATTTTCTTGACGAGGTCTCTAGTCTTTCCCATTCCATTATTTCCCTCTATTTCTTTCCACTGATCACTGAAGAAGGCTTTCTTATCACTCCTTCTTATTCCTTGAACCTTTGCATTCAGATTGTTATCTCTAATTTTCTCCTTTGTTTTAGCTTCTTTTCTTTTCTCATCTATTTGTAAGGCATCTACAGCAAACCATTTTGCCTTTTTGTATTTTTTTTTTTTTTGAGGAGGGTTTTGATCACTGCCTATTGTACAATGTCACAATCCTCTGTCAGTAGTTCATCAGGCATTCTTTGTATCAGATCTAATCCCTTGAATCTATTTGTCACTTTCACCGTGTCATCATAAGGGATTTGATGTAAGACATACCTGAATGTTCTAGTGGTTTTCCCTACGTTCTTCAAATTAACTCTTGCTTTGGCAATAAGGAGTTCAAGATCTGAGGCACTGTCCACTCTCAGTCTTACTTTTCTGACTCTACAGATCTCCTGCATCTTTGGCTGTGAAGAAAAAATCAATCTGATTTCAGTTTTAACCATATGATGACGAACATTTGTAGTATCCTCTCATGTTCCCAGAAAAGGATGTTGCTATGCGCAGTGTGTTCTCTTGGCAAATCTCTGTTAGCCTTTGGAAGACTTCATTTTGTACTCCAGGGCCAAATTTTCCTTTTACCCCCAGATATCTCTTGACTTCCTACTTTTGCATTCCATTCCCCTGTGATGGAAAGGTTATCTTTCTTGTCTGCTAGTTCTACAAATTCTTGTAGGCCTTCATAGAATTGTTCCATTATAGCTACTTTAGCATTACTGGTCAGGGCACAGACTTGGATTACTGTGCTATTGAATGGGTTCCCTTGGAAAGAAACAGAGATCATTCTGTCATTTTTCAGATTGTCACCAAATACTATCTTCCAGACTCTTTTCTTTTGACTATGATGGCTACTCCATTTCTTCTGAGGGATTCTTTCCCACTGTAGTAGACATAATGGTCATCTGAGTTAAATTCATCCGTTCCCGTCCATTTTAGTTCACTGATTCCTAAAATGCCAATGTTCATTCACTCTTGACATTGCCATTTTGACCCCTTCCTATTTACCTTGATTCATGGACCTAACCTTTAAAGTTCCTATGCAGTCTTGCTCTTTACAGCATCGGGGTGTTCTTCCATCACTAGTCACATCTGCAAGTGGGAATTTGTTTTTGCTTTGGCTCCATCGCTTCATTCTTTTTGGAGTTTCTTCTGCACTGATCTCCTATATCATATTGGGCAGCTATCAACCTTGGAATTTGTCTTTCAGTATGCTATATTTTGCCTTTACATGCTGCTCATGGAGTTCTTCAGGCAGGAATACTGAGGAGGTTTTCCATTCCCTTCTCCAAGGACCACTATTCGTCAGAGCCCATTACCATCACCCGTCCATCATGGGTGGCCCTACAAGCATGACACATGGTTTCACTGAGTGAGTTAGACAAGGCTGTGTCCCATGTGATCAGTTTGGTTAGCTTTCTGAGATTATGGTTTTCATTCGTTCTGCCTTCTGACGGAGAAGGTCAAGAGGTTGTGGAAGCTTCCTGATCGGGAAGACTGACTAAGGGAAACTGGTTCTTGTTCTGATGGGTAGGGCCATGCCAGTTCAGTGGCTCAGTCATTGAAAAATCTTTGTGGCCCTATGCATTGCAGCATGCCAATCCGCCCTGTCCATCACTAACTAGACAAACTCATGTTCATTAAGTCAGTGATGCTCTCCAATCATCCCATCTTCTGTCTACTTTTATCCTCCCACCTTGAATTTTTCCGAGCATCAGGGTCTTTTCCAATGAGTCAGTTCTTTACACCCCGTGACCAAAGTGTTGGAGTTTCAGCTTGAGCACCAGTCCTTCCAATGAATATTCTGGACTGATTTCCTTTAGGATGTACTGCTTTGATCTCCTTGCCCTCCAAGAGACTCTCAAGCCTCTTCTCCAACATCATAGTTCAAGAGTATCAATTCTTTGGTGCTCAGCTTTCTTTATAGTCCAAATCTCCCATCCATACATGACTACTGGAAAAACCATAACTTTGATTAGACAGAAATATTTTGGAAAGTAATCTCTCTGATGTTTGATATGCTGTCTAGTTTGGTCATATTTTTCTTACAAAGAGAAAGCATCTTTTATTTTTATGGCGGCATTCCCAATCTGCTGTGATTTTGATTACAGTTCCATTCCCCAAACCGCACCCCTGGCAAAAAAAAAAAAAAGTCTCTCATTCTTTCCATTGTTTCCCCTTCTATTTGCCATGAAGTGATGGGACCGGTTGACATCATCATTGTTTTCTGAATTTTGATTTTTAATGTCATCTATTTCAATCTCTACTTTCACTTTCATCAAGGGCTCTTTTGTTCATTTTTCCTTTCTGCCATAAATATGGTGCCATCACCAGATAAGAGATTATTGATATTTCACCTGTCTATCTTGATTCCAGCGTGTGCTTATGCAACCAGGCCTTTCACATGATGTAATCTGCACGTAATTTACATAAGCAGCATGTCAGCATACAGCCTTGACATACTCCTTTCCCATTGGATTCAGATTGCTGTTCCATTTCCATTTCTAACTGTTGCGACTTGACCTGCATACAGATTTTTCAGGAGGCAGGGCAGGTTGTCTGGTATTATCATCTCTCGATAAATTTTCCAGTTTGTTGTGACCCATAATCAAAGGCTTTGGTGTAGTCAACGATGCAGAAGTAGACTTTTTTCTTCTGGAACTCTCTTCCTGTGTTGCTGATCCAAAGGCTATTGACAATTTGATATCTGGATCCTCTGCCTTTTAAATATCAAGCTTGAACACCTGGAAGTTCATTGTTTACGTACTGTTGAAGCCTGGTTTGGAGAATTTCAATCATTATTGTGCTCGTGTGTAAGACGATTGCATTTGTGTGGTAGTGTAAAAATTCTTTGGCACTGGCTTTCTTTAAGATTGAAATGAAAACTGACCTCCTTGTATAATTATGGGTCATTAATATGTGTATATTACAAAAAAAAAACAATATTCGATTATGTTTATTGTCCACTTATTTTTTAAACTAAATTATGAAAAAGGAGTAAAGAAGAAAAAAGAATTCTGCTTGGTGTTCTCTGATGACCTAAATGTGAAGGAAGTCTAAGAATTCTGGGATTTATGTCCACATAAGTGTCCTTCATTTTGACATAGTAGAAAAATACTAAGATAAGATTGTATAATTTTTATAAAACAAGATTGCTTAATGCAATATTACAAGTCAACTGTACCTCAAGCAGTGAAGAAATAAATGGTTCCACCATTTGCAGTATTTTGGTCCTTGAGAACATGACGGTAAATAAAATATTTCAGTTACAATGTGACAGAAACTTTAATCACGTGATGGTGTTTGTAAAAATATGTTAATTTTTAAAAAGTGAGTTAAAAGTGGTTATCAGAGCCTATTCAAAATGGACCATGATTGTTCAAGTTACCAACTTGTATCATAGGTCAAATATTTCTCCAAGAAAGGTGTCTAATAGAGACAGGATGGACATAAATCTGCAGATCTTAGCTCAAGATTATTAGTGAAGTTGGAAGTACAACTGCAACCACAGTCACACGTTCAATGGAGTGCAGTAGAATATACATTGCTCCCATTCTCAGGGCCCTCTAGGCCTTCTACCCTAGGGCTGGGTAGTGAAAGGCAGAGTTTCGGGACAGGCAAAAGACTATGCATTGCAGAGGCACAGTTCCCTTGATGGAGCCATTCACTGGCCTCCACCAGGGTTCAAAGAAGTAGCCACACGTCCGATGCTCACCTCCATGACCTAATGGCTGTGGCAAACTGTAGGGGTAACAGTCTATGACACCCAGCCCCCTTTTGGATAGTATGAGGAGACCGAGGACCAACTGTGTTTTGGGCACCTGACTCCCTCATTAAAATGACTGGACAAAGTATGAGAACCTTGGAAATAGAAGGACACAGAGAACAGACAGCTTCCCCTTCAGCTGGGACTGGGCACTGATGGGAGAACCAAGACCAGACGTTCAGATCTAGCCTACGCCCAGACAGGATAACCACCCTTCAGAGGGAAACCCTCCTTCTAACCAGGATGTTGGATGATGAAAGTTGTTTTAGGATATTACCTTTCAGAAAACGGATTGATATTTTCTTCAGTACAGGTTTACAGAGACAGTATTACTTGACTGTGACCTTACCTCAATAACAGAAGTAAGAGAACCTGACAGCAAGATATTTGCAACACCTTATCCCAACCCTCACTTACCTTTCCTCTAAGTGAGCTGGGTTTGAGGAGTTTGGTGTAATTAAAGGAATAAGCCACATATCTTGCATTATTGTGCAATGAAAACCTCTAGTATGTAAACGTCAATCTTTGAAAATATCTTAGCCTAATAATATTGGGTATTTTTAGCAGTAACATCTATGTCCCACTTCTGTGGATGAGAGAGTGCCTCATTTTAAAACCACATTCTATCATGTGTACATGAGAAGTTTATCCTTTTCCAGTATAAAACAAATTAACTGGTGCACTGGGATGAACTAGAGGTATGGGATGCGGAGGGAGTTGGAGGGGGGTCTAGATAGGGAACATATGTACACCCGGGGTGGATTCATGTCAGTGTATGGCAAAACCAATACATTGGAAAGTAATCAGCCTCCAATTAAAACAAATACATTTAAAATAATAATAGTAATAAAAACAAATTAGCAAACACTGATGGCTACCCCAATGATCAAGTTAATTAAGGACCAGATTGCTGTGACAGATGTCATCAGGTCTATTTGAAGAATACTTATAACTTTGAAAATATTGTAATGAACTGATTTCCAAGTAGACGTATATAATATATATGTATTTTGACTTTACAACAATTCTGTAGTTCGTATATGTGCATCAGGGTTTGGTTTGATACTTATACAAAATAAATATTTTTCTTTCCCTAATGTCTTTATGTTGAGGATATGGAGGTTAGCAAGAAACTCTGAATCTTGTTCACAATTGAATTAGTCCCCCAAAACCCATTTTTCTTGACAATCTGCTTTCTGAATTGGGTAGATCTGATTAGTGGGGTGAACACTCAGAGACAGATTAGTATACAACAGTAACAAATGAAATGAAGAAAATCAATATTGTAGAATAATTTTGTCCTCCCAAAATGTGTACTTTGAAGACGATGGCATCACCGACTCGATGGACATGAGTTTGAGTGAACTCTGGGAGTTGGTGATGGACAGGGAGGCCTGGCGTGCTGTGATTCATGAGGTCACAGATAGTCGGACATGACTGAACGACTGAACTGAACTCACTGTACCTTGTACAGAGTCAAAATTGTGAGCAATGTATAATTGCTTTCTGAACATTTTTGCCAATAGGGTTTTTAGGTGGATATTTTGATATACAGGACTGGGTTTTTACAAGGAAAGGAGAACAGACACAGAAAACACAGAGACATTAATATGTGGAGACAAAGCCATGTGAAGATGGTTTACCATCCAAAAGAGGCCTCAGAAGAAAGAAAATCTTGTAACCCTTTGATTACTGGCTAGATCCCTGGAAGTATGAGAAAATCTTTATTGAAGCTACCTGCTATATGGCATGCTGTTACAGCAAACCTTGAAAAGACATACACCACTACCTCTTGAAAATAAGCTTTAAAGTTTAAAAGAAGCCTACAGTTCATACCCAGGTTCTCACGGAAAGGAAACTGTTAAAGAACTCTCTGACCAATAAACTGATAATGTTTTCGGAATTTTAATGGGAAAAATCCCATTCTCCATTGCAAAGAGAAGTGCAAAGAACTTAGGAATAAATTTACCTAAAGAAACAAAAGACCTGTATTTATATATAGAAAACTAAAACACTGCAGAAATAAACATAATAGAAACAGACTGAGAAATATGTCAGCTTCTTAGATCAGAAGAATCAATACGTGAAAATGAATGTTGCTGTTTCCACAGAACAAGAACAAACAATTTCAACCTCTAATAGCCAAAGCAATCTTGAGAAAGAAGAATAGAAATAGTGGGATCAACCTGCCTGACTTCAGGTCATACTACAAAGCTACAGTTATCAAGAAAGTAAGGTACTGGCAGAAGACAAAAATATAGATTAATGGAACAATATAGAAAGCTCGGAAATATATCCACACACATAAGGACACTTTATCTTTGACAAAGGAGGCAGAAATATATAATGGAGGAGAGAAACCACTTTAAAAAGCAGTGCTGGAGAAAATGGTCAACAACTGTAAAAGAATGTGCTAAAACACATTCTACCACCCTATACAACAATACACTTAAAACGAATTAAAGATATAAACATAAGGCTAGAAACTATATAACTCTCAGAGGAAAACGTAGGTACAACAGACTGTAACACAAATCACAGCATGATTCTCTGTGGCCCACCTGAGTGATGGAAATAGAAACTAAAACAAACATGGGACCTCATTAAACTTGAAAGTTTTACACAATGAAGGAAACAATACGCAAGGTGAAAAGGCAGCCTTATCAATGGGAGAAAATAAGAGTAAAGAAAGTAACTGAAAACAAAGTAATCTCCAAAATATACAAGCAGCTCATGAAGTTCAATACCAGAAAAATAAGCAATCCATCAAAAAGTGGCACAAAGAACTAAAGAGACTTCTCCAAAGGAGACATACAGATGTCTAACAAACCCAGGAAAATCTGCTCAACATCACTCATTATCAGAGAAATGCAAATTACTACTACAGTGAGGTACCGTTTCACACGGGTCTAAAGCTACCATCAAAAACTACCATCAAAAAACTCTACAAGCCAGCAATGCTGGAGAGGGAGCAGAGAAAGGGAACCTTCTTACATTGTTGGTGGGAAGGCACTCTGGAGGACAGTGTGGAGGTTTCTTACAAAAAAAAAAAAAAGGAAATAGAATTACCATGAGACCCAGTGATCCCACTTCTGGGCATACACACCAAGAAAACTAGAATTCAATGAGACATATGTACTCTAATGTTCATTGGAGCACTATTGACAATAGCTTGGACTTTTGAAACAACCTCGATGTCCGGTTCAAAGATGAATGGTTAAGGATGATGCTGTCTATATACACAATGGAATATTCAGCTATTAAAAAAGGGACACGTTTGAGTCAGTGCTAAGAGGTGGATGAAACTGGAACCTATTATATAGAGGGAAGCAAACCAGAATGAGAAACACCAACGCAGAATATGAAACCTTATATATGAAATTTAGAAAGAGGTAACAACGATGCTATAAGCGAGACAATGAAAGTGATACATATTTAAAGAAAAGAATTTGGGACTCTGTGGGAGAAGGCGAGGGTGGGATGCTAGGAAAGAATAACATTGAAACATGTATATTATCATAGGGAGAACAGACAACCAGTTGAAGGTCGTTGAATGAAGCAAGGCATGCTAAACTGGTGCTGCGGGACAACCGAGAAGGATGAGTCCATGAGATAGGTGACTGATATAATAGTGTGGAGGAAGCTCTGATGAGAATTCAGTAACCATGAAAGAAGTTCACTTGTATTACAGGAATAGAAAAAGTCTCTTTTTCTCCCTGTTAGCTCTCATTAACTCTATCCACTAGTCAATACCCAGCCTAGCGGGGATGAACCAGTTTGATCTCAAATCTAAACCGGACATTCCAACTTCTACCTTAGGTTCATGACATGAATGCTTATGACTTCATCGTCATCCACTTTTCTTTTACTGTAGCAGTGAATAGTCTAACCCACTGTGACTGAGGCCTTCAAGTATGTCACTGTGGAGCCCATCCTTTCTTCTTCCTAACATCATGTCCATGTTCTCCTGAGCATCAGGTACCTCCATAAGTACTTCTTATCTGTTGCTCGTGAAGGCAATTGAACAACCCTCATGACCTCTTATCAATCTCATTAAAGTGTGAAATAGACAAATATGCTAAAAAGGCCTGGAAAACTTCCCTAATACTGAGAACGCTTTCAGGAAAGGGAGTTCCAGCCTTCCTGATAAATTCTTGGTAAAGGTCATGTAACTTGTGGGAAAGAATATAAAGAATATGCTCACTCTTGCTATGGAAAGAAGTGGGTAATATGATGGAATTAATAAGTCCTTTCACATGTGACATAAAAAATGATGAGACAGCATGGGAAAGACAGACACAAAGCCACATATATGTGGGGTGAAAGTTCTTGGGTTTTTTTGCTCTACGACAGACCTTTTAAATGCATAAAATAGCCTGCTCCTAGAAAGGAAGAGGTATATGTTGGTATCAAGATTATCATTTCCTCTCAGTTCCATATCTTTTCATTGTGATCATTACTAGTCCAGACAAGTAAAACTTAAATTAGAGTTTATCATTCCAAAATAGGAAATGAAACATCCCAGTGGACCAGATTCTCTAAAGTCAAAACAGTGCCTTTATTTCGTATAATAGGAAAGAAGTTTCAAATCTTGGATGGTAAAGAAGAAGCATAAGACTCTCCTCATAGAATATGCGTTTGTTTCCTTCTTGGTCTTCTTTCTTCTTTCTTTGAAGGTAAAAGACAGCCAGTGAACTTTAATACAGTCACAGAGATAATTTAGAAAAATATTAACCCCTTCAGTGTGAGCGACACAAAGTCCTATGAGATAAAAATAAACACAATTGCATCTCACACTAAGATACATGTTTCTTTATATTTTCAGTCTTGTCCAACTCTTTGCAACCAAATGAAATGTAGAACACCAGGCTCCTCTGCTCATGGGATTTGCCAGGCAAGATAGTTGCTTCCTGTGGCCATTCCTACTCCACTGTTAGAGGTATGGAATGAATAAAAATATTACCCATGAATTTTCTTGCATCTCTTTCGAGACAAAATAAATTATACAGGCTCTTTGCTCGAGTGAATCTTTCTGAAATTCCAAAGATGCAATTGGGAATGAGAAATGGTTAAAATATTGTGGACGCTCATGATCACAGCAAGGCTGATACAAATTAAAGGAAAAGGTAAACCTCGAAACCTGACCTACCTTAGAATGTAGTGAAGCTCAATTTTTGTTAAACATGTACCAACCAAAGTTCCCTTCTTTAAGTCCTTTTAACAGCTAAAGATGGAGAAATAGGTAGATAGATGGAGTGGAGCTCAGAGAAGTGGGACAGAAATCTCTGTATATGACCCAGACAGTTTTCAAGGGTTTCACCTTTGTTTGCTTGCCTGTTTGCTTGTTTGATTTTAAAGAACTCATTTCCCAGAACTTCATAGAAACTGAAGATCTTGTGTCACCTTGGTGTTGGCAGGAACCATGACCACGAGCAAGTGGCACTGGTTTTCCCTCAGGGCTCCAGGTATAAATCAGTATGTCCAGTGCTAAAGTTTTCAGTAAGAGAAGCCACAAATCAAATATCCGAAATCGGTGGGATCATGAAAATAACAAGAGAGCTCCAGGAACAAATAAACATATTCTTCTACTTCGTTGTTTATAACAAATGTTTTGACCGTGTGGATCAGAAACAAATGCTGGAAAATTCTTAAAGTGATAGGAACACATGATCACCTGACCTACCTCCTAAAATATCTGTATGCAGACCAAGAAGCACCAGTTAAGACTGGATGGGAAACAACAGACTGCTTCCAATTAGAGAAAGGATTATGACAAGGTTGCTTATTTAAATTCTATATATTGTTCACTTCAGTCGCTCAGTCATATCCGACTCTTTGTGACCCATTAACCGCAGCATGCCAGGCCTCCTTGTCCATTACCAACTCCTTGGGTATACACAAACTCATGTTCATGGAGTTGGTGATGCTATCCAATCATCTTATCCTCTGTCATCCCTTTCTCTTCCTGCCCTCAATATTTCGTAGCAACAGGAAATTCCCCAGAGTCACTTAATCACATCAGGTGGCCAAAGTATTGCAATTTCATCTTCAACATCAATCACTCTAATGAACACCCAGGACTGATCACCATTAGGATGGACTGGTTGGAGCTCCCTGCAGTCCAAGGGACTCTCAAGAGTCTTCGCTTCCCCTACAGTTCAAAAGCATCAATTCTTCAGCGTTCAGATTTCTTTAAAGTCCAACTCTCACATCCATACATGCCCACTGGAGAAACCATAGTCTTTACTAGACGGACCTTTGTTGGCAAAGTAATGCCTCTGCTTTTTAATATGCTGACTAGGCTGGTCATAACTTTCCTTTGAAGTAGTAAGTGTCTTTTAAGTTTATGGCTGCAATCACCATCTGCAACAATCTTGGAGCCTAAGAAATAGTCGGCGACAGTTTTCACTGTTTCCCCACCTATTTGCCATAGAGCGAAGGGACCAGATACCATGATCTTAGCTTTCTGAATGTTGAGCTTTAATGAACTTTTTCACTATCCTCTTTCACTGTCATCAAGAGGTTCTCTTGCTATTTTTCACTTTTTGCCGAAAGGGAGGTGTCATTGGCATATCTGATGTTATTGATATTTCTCCCAGAAACCTTGATTCCAGCTTGTGCTTCCTCCAGCACAGCACTTCTCATGATGTACTCTGCATATAAGTTAAATAAGCAAGGTGATAATATACAGCCTTGACTTACTCCTTTTCCTACTTTGAACCAGTCTGTTGTTCCATGACCAGTACTAACAGTTTTTTCATGACCTGCATATAGGTTTCTCAAGAGGTAGGTCAGGTGGTCCGGTATTCCCATCTCTTTCAAATTTTCCACGATTTATACTGATCCACCCAGTCAAAGGCTTTGGCATAGTCAGTAAAGAAGACAGAGATGCTTTTCTGGAGCTCTCTTCTGGATGTTGGCAATTTGATCTCCGGTTCCTCTGCCGTTTATAAAACCAGCTTGAACATCTGGAAGTTCACAGTTCACGTATTCCTGAAGCTTAGCTTGAAGAATATAGAGCATTATTTTACTAACATTTGAGATGAGTGCAATTGTGCGGTAGTTTGCACATTCTATGGCATTGTCTTTCTCTGGGATTGAAATGAATATTGCTCTTTTCCACTCCTGTGGCCACTGCTGAATTTTCCAAATTAGCTGGCCTATTGAATGCAGCACTTTTAAAGCATCATCTTTCAGGATTTGAAAAAGCTCAACTGACACCCAAACACCTACACTAGCTTCGTTCGTAGTGATGCTTCCTATGGCCCACTTGACTTCACATTCCAAGATGTCTGGCTCTAGGTGAGTGATCACACCATCGTGATTATCTGGGTCGTGAAGATCTGTTTTCTACAGTTCTTCTGTGTATTCTTACCACCTCTTCTTTATATTTTCTGTTTCGATTAGATCCCTACCGTTTCTGTGCTTTTTTAAGTCCATCTTTGCGTGAAATGTCCTCGTGGGATCTCCAAAGTTCTTGAAGAGATCTCTCGTCTTTCGCATTCTATTGTTTCCCTTCTTTATTTGCACTGATCCCTGAGGAAGGCTTTTTTTTTTTTTCTCTCCTTGCTTTTCTTTAGAAATCTGCATTCAAATGGATATATCTTTCCTTTTCTCTTTTGCTTTTTGTCTCCCTTGTTTTCAAAGCTATCTGTAAGGCCTCCTCAGATAGCCATTCATTTTTTGCCTTTCTTTATCGGGGGATGGTCATGATCCCTGTCTCCTGTACAATGTCAGGTACCTCCATCCATAGCTCATCAGGCACTCTGTCAATCAAATCTAGTCCCTTAAATGTATTTTGCACTTCCAGTGTATAGTCATAATGGATTAGATTTAGGTCATACCTGAATGATATAGTGGTTTTCTCCATTTTCTTCAACTTCTGTCTGAATTTGGCAATATGGAGTTCAGGATCTGAACCACAGTCATTTTCCTGTCTTCTTTTTTCTAAATGTATAGAGCTTCTCTATTTTGGCTGCCAAGAACATAATCAATCTGATTTCAGTGTCGACCATCTGGTGATGTCCATGTGTAGAGTCTTCTCTTGTGTTGTTGGAAGAGGGTGTTTGCTTGACCCGTGCGTTCTCTTGACAGAACTCCATTAGCCGTTGACCTGCTTCATTCTGTATTCCAAGGCCAATTTGCCTGATATTCCATGTGTTTCTGGAATTCCTACTTCTGCTTTCCAGTCCCCTATAATAAAGAGGATATCGTTTTTGGTGTTAGTTTTAGAAGGTCTTGTAGGTCCTCATAGAATTTTCAACTTCAGCGTCTTCAGTGTTACTGATCAGAGCAGAGATTTGGATTATTATGATAGTAAATCCTTTGCCTTGGAAAAGAACAGAGATCATTCTGTCATTTTTGAGATTGCACCCAAGTACTGTATTTTGGACTCTTTTGTTGACTATGTTGGCTACTCCATTTCTTCAAAGGGATTTTTGCCCACAGTAACAGTTTCTCCCATTCCATCTTAGTTCACTGATTCCTAGAATGTCAGTGTTCACTCTTGTCATCTCCTGTTTGACACTTCCAATTTGCCTTGATTCATGGACGTAAAATTCCAAGTTTCTATGCAGTATTGTTCTTAATAACATCAAACACTCCTTCCATCACCAGTCCCATTCACAACTGGTTACTGATTTTGCTTTGGGTCAATTGCTTCATTATTTCTGGAGTTATTTCTCCACTGATCTCTAGAAGCATATTGGGCACCTACCGAAATCTTTCAGTGTCCTATCTTTCTGTTTTCATGGATATCATGGGGTAATCAAGGCAAAATACTGAAGTGCTTTGCCATTGCCTATTACAGTGGACCATATTATTCCAATCAGGTGAAGAGTTGTCATCAGGTAAAAGAAAATTTCTTCTTGGAGAAAACTCTATTGCAAATCTAGACATTGTATTTAGCAGAGACATTCACCTTGGTAGCAAAGGCCTCCGCTTCACACGCCCCTGTTTTATATCCAGTAGTCATGTGCAGATGTGAGAGCTGGACTATAAAGAAAACTGAGAAAAGGAGAAATGATGGCTTTCAACTGTGCCTCTGCCGAAGACTCTTCAGTTCAGTTTAGTCACTTAGTCGGTTCTGACTCCTTGTGACCCCATGAATCACAGCACACCAGGCCTCCCTGTTCATCAACAAATCCCGGAGTTCACTCAAACTCATGTCCACAGAGTCGGTGATGCCATCCAGCCATCTCATTCTCTGTCCTCCCCTTCTCCTCCCGCCCCCAACCTTTCCCAGCATCAGAGTCTTTTCCAGTGAGTCAACTCGTCGCATGAGGTGGCCAAAGTATTGCACTTTCAGCTTTAGCATCAGTCCTTCCAATGAACACCCAGAATTGATCTCCTTTAGAATGGACTGGTGGGATCTCCTTGCAGTCCAAGGGACTCGCAAGACTCTTCTTCAACACCACAGTTCAAAAGCATCAATTCTTTGGTGATCAGCTTTCTTCACAGTCCAACTCTCACATCCATACATGACCACGGGAAAAAACATTGCCTTGACTAGATGGACCTTGGTTGGCAAAGTAATGCCTCTGCTTTTTAATATACCATCAAGGTTGGTCATAACTTTCCTTCCAAGGAGTAAGCGTCTTTAAATTTCATGGCTTTAATCAGCATCTGCAGTGATTTTGGAGCCCAAAAAATAAAGTCTGACACTGTTTCCACTGTTTTTCCATCTATTTCCCATGAAGTGATGGGACCAGATGCCATGATCTTTGTTTTCTTAACCTCGAGTCAAGCCAACCTTTTCACTCTCCTCCTTCATTTTCATCAAGAGGCTTTTGAGTTCCTCTTCACTTTCTGCCATAAGGGTAGTGTCATCTGCATATCTGGGGTTATTGATATTTCTCCCAGAAATTTTGATTCCAGCTTGTCCTACTTCCAGCCCAGTGTTCCTCATGATGTACTCGGCATATAAGTTAAATGAGCAAGGTGACAATATACAGCCATGACGTACTCCTTTTCCTATTTGGAACCAGTCTGTTGTTCCATGTACAATTCTGACTGTTGCTTCTTGACCTGCATACAGGTTTCTCAAGAGGCAGGTAAGGTGGTCTGGTATTCCCGTCTCTTAGAACTTTCCACAGTTTATTGTAATCCACACAGCCGAATGTCGTCCAGTGGAAAAGGGAATGGCAAATCACTTCAGTATGCTTGCCTTGAGAGCCCAATGAACAGTATCAAAGGGCAAAATGATAGGATACTGAATGAGGAATTTCCCAGGTCGGTAGGTGCCCAGTATGCTACTGGATATCAGTGGAGAAATAACTCTAGAAGGAATAAAGGGATGGATAAAAAGCAAAAATAATACCCATTTGCGGATGTGACCGGTGAAAGAATCAAGGTCCGGTGCTGTAAAGAGCAATATCGCATAGGAACTTGGAATGTTAGGACCATGAATCAAGGCAAATTGGAAGTGGTCAAACAGGAGATGGCAATAGTGAACATAGAGTTTCTAGGAATCAGTGAACTAAAATGGACTGGAATGGGTGAATTTAACTCAGATGACCACCACATCTACTTCAGAGGTCAGGAATCCTTTAGAAGAAATGGAGTCGCCATCATGGTCAACAAAAGAGTCCGAAACGCAGTACTTGGATGCAATCTTAAAAATGATAGAATGATTTCTGTTCGTTTCCAAGGCAAACCATTCAATATTACAGTAATCCAGGCCTATGCCCCAACCAGTAACGCTGAAGAAACCGAAGTTGAACGGTTCTATGAAGACCTACAAGACCTTGTAGAACTAACATCCAAAAAAGATGTCCTTTCCATTACAGGGGACTGGAATGCAAAAGGAGGAAGTCAATAAACACCTGGATTAAAAGGCAAATTTGGCCTTGGAGCACGGAATGAAGCAGGGCAAAGTCTAATAGAGTTTTGTCAAGAGAACGCACTGGTCATAGCAAACACCCTCTTCCGACAACATAAGAGAAGAAGCTACACATGAACATCACCAGATGGTCAACACCGAAATCAGATTGATTATATTGTTTGCAGCCAAAAATGGAGAAGCTCTATACAGTTAGCAAAAACAAGACCGGGATCTGACTGTGTCTCAGATCCTAAACTCCTTATTGCCAAATTCAGACTGAAATTGAAGAAAGTAGGGAAAACCACTAGACTATTCACATATGACCTAAATCAAATCCCTTATGATTATACAGTGTAAGTGAGAAATAGATTTAAGGGACTCGATCTGATAGATTGAGTGCCTGACGAACTCTGGACAGAGGTTCGTGACAATGTACTGGAGACAAGGACCAAGACCATCCCCAAGAAAAGAAATGCAATAGAGCAAAATGGCTGTCTGAGGAGGCATTACAAATGGGTGTGAAAAGAAAAGAAGTGAAAAGCAAAGGAGAAAAGGAAAGATATAAGCATTTGAATGCAGAATTCCAAAGAATTGCAAGGAGAGATAAGAAATCCTTCCTCTGTGATCAATGCAAAGAAATAGAGGAAACAGCCGAATACGAAAAACAAGAGATCTCTTCAAGAAAATTAGAGATTCCAAGGGAGTATTTCATGCAAAGATGGGCTCGATAAAGGACAGAAATGGTATGGACCTAACAGAAGCAGAAGATATTAAGAAGAGATGGCAAGAGTACACAGAAGAACTGTATAAAAAGGATCTTCACGACCAAGATAATCACGATAACGTGATCAGTGACCTAGAGCCAGACATCTTGGAATGTTAAGTCAAATGGGCCTTAGAAAGAATCACTACGAACAAAGCTAGTGGAGGTGATGGAATTCCAGTTGAGCTCTTTCAAATCTTGAAAGTTGATGCTGTGAATGTGCTGCACTCCGTATTCCAGCAAATTTGGAAAACTCAGCAGTGGCCACAAGACTGGAAAAGTTCAGTCTTCATTCCAATCCCAAAAAAAAGCAATGCCAAAGAATGCTCAAACTACCACGCAATGCACTCATCTCACACGCGAGTAATGTCATATTCAGAATTCTCCAAGCCAGGCTTCAGCATTATATGAACCGTGAACTCCCAGATGTTCAAGAAGGTTTTAGAAAAGCCAGAGGCCCCAGAGGTCAAATTGCCAACATCCGCTGGATCATGGAGAAAGCAAGAGAGTTCCAGGAAAACATCTATTTCTGCTTCATTGACTATGTCAACTCCCAGAGACCACCCGAACTCATGTCCACTGATCGGCAATGCCATCCAAACATGTCATCCTCTGTCATCCACTTCTCCTCCTGCCCTCAATCTTACTCAACATTAGGGTATTTTCCAATGAGTCTTCTCTTCACAGCAGGTGTCAAACTATTGGAGTTTCAACTTCACCATGACATATTCCAATGAATACCCAGGGCTCATCTCCTTCAGGATGGACTGGTTGGATCTCCTTGCAGTCCAGCGGTCTCTCAAGAGTCTTTTCCATCACCACAGTTCAAAAGCATCAATTTTTCAGCACTAAGCTTTCCTTACAGTCCAGCTCTCACATTCATATATGACCACTGAATAAACCATAGCCTTGACTAGATGGACCTTTGATGGCAAAGGAATGTCCCTGCTTTTTAATATGCTACCTAGGTTTGCCATAACTTTCCTTCCAAAGAGAAAGTGTCTTTTAGTTTTACAGCTGCCATCACTATCTGCAGTGATTTTGAATCCCGAAAAGTTAAAGACTCTTAGGGGGCCTTTGGACTGCAAGGAGACTTAGCCAATTCATCCTAAATGAAATCAAACATAAGTATTCATTCGAAGGACTAATGATGAAGTTGAAAGTTCAGTTTTGGCCAGCTGACGCAAAGTGTCAATTCACTGGAAAATTCATGATGCTTTTAAAGTTTGATGACAGGAGAGGAAGGGAGTAATGGAGGATAAGATGGTTAGATGGTATCAGAAAAACAATGGACATGCATTTGCACAAACTCTGGGAGATGCTGAAAGATAGAGAGGCCTGTTGTGCAGCAGTCCATGGCGTCACAAAAGAGTTGAAGACAACTTGTTGACTGAAAAATGACACTCAATGTCTCTAGCGTTACTTCTTCAAATCACTCTATGATTAAATACTTAATGAAAGTAGTAACAAATAACAACTAAGGTGGTATAATAGCAGATGATGCAATGCATTTTTTGTAAACAAATATGGGAACTGTAGGGTCTGAAAGAAATAAATCTTAGGATTGAATGAATTTTAAATATTCTCCCTCTGTGAGGGAGGAGATAGGAAGATGGGAAGATGGAGGAGGAATAGGACGGGGTGACAACTTTCTCCCTCAGAAATTCATCAAAAGAAAAATTGAACGCTGAGTAAATCCAACAAAACAACTTCTGAATGCTGACAGAGGACATCAGGCAACCAGAAAAGCAGGCCATTGTCTTCGAAAAGAGGTAGGACATAATATAAAAGATAAAAAGAGAGGTAAAACAGGGTGGGATGGAGGTCTATCCAGGGAAGGGAGGCTAGAAGTTTCCAAGCACTTGGAAACACTCACTGGCGAATCTGTGACAAATCTTGGAACCTCAGAAGGCAACATAACTGGGAGGAACAATAAATAAATAATTAAAACCTACAGACTACGTGTCCAGTGGTAACTCCCAGCAGAGAAATGCAGCAGCCCGCACACCCCACTAGCAAGCAGGGACTGGGCAGGGAGGGGTGGGCTGCATCCCTTAGAGTAAGGACAGGGCCTGAATGCCCCTAGTGCAATCTGAGGGTGCTAACTTAAGATAGCTAAGCAGACTGTGGGATAGCTAGCCCACTAAAAGGCAAAAAGCCCCAAGATAAGACACCACCAGACCCACTCACAGAACAAAGGACTAAACAGGGCTAGATAGCTGCGGTCAGCCCATCCACCATCCCCCGCTGAGACAGGCAGGGAAGTACAGCCAGAGACAGAAGCGGACAATCGCGGTCCCAGTGAGGCATCCAATACCAAGCTGCATGCAGGCTTCGTTGCTAAGCAAGACTTCTTGGGTTCTGGCCGGTTGATATTCATTGAGAAGGTGCGCTGGCTGTACACCCAGAAAACCGAACAGCAGGGACTGGGGAGGCAATATGTCGCAGTGACCCCGCTGGCCAAATACCCGCTCACTTGAGCTGCTCAGACTGGGGAAGGGCACAAAACGCAGGCCCAACAAAGTCTGTGCCTTCGTGTAGTACCTGAGTACCAGAACCTGAGCGGTTTATACCCAGATGTACATCCAACCCATCGTCGGCCTTGGATGGTTTGCAGCAGAGCAACCTAGAGCCTGTGCAGTGTAGACTGGGACAGCACACATGCCATGAGTGGGGGCAAACCCAGTGTGGCTGAGACACTGCAAGCACTCCCCACAGATGCTGTTGATATTTGTCTGCAGCTTACCTCCCACCCCACAGCACAAAAGAATGGATGAGCCTAAAAAGTGTCTACCACCGCCCCCTTGTGTCAGGACGGGAATAAGACACTGAAGAGACCGGCAAACAGAAGAAGCTTAAACAGAAGGAACTGAGTTGGAAGAGACAGACGGAGAATTCTTGAGCCTACTGCAAGAATACCAGAGCCAGAGGCTTAAGTCTAAATCCTGAGAACACCAGAGAACTCTTGTTCCAGGGAACATTAATTGATAGGTGCTCATCAAATGCCTCCATCAGTTCAGTTCAGTTCAGTCACTAAGTCGTGTCCGAGTCTCCGCGACCCCATGAATCACAGCACGCCAGGCCTCCCTGTCCATCACCAACTCCCGGAGATCACTCAAACTCATGTCCACAGAGTCGGTGATGCCATCCAGCCATCTCATTCTCTGTCGTCCCCTTCTCCTCCCGCCCCCAACCTTTCCGAGCATCAGAGTCTTTTCCAGTGAGTCAACTCGTCGCATGAGGTGGCCAAAGTATTGCACTTTCAGCTTTAGCATCAGTCCTTCCAATGAACACCCAGGATTGATCTCCTTTAGAATGGGCTGGTTGGATCTCCTTGCAGTATAAGGGACTCTCAAGAGTCTTCTCCAACACCACAGTTCAAAAGCATCGCTTCTTCAGCGATCAGTCGTCTTCACAGTCCAACTCTCACATACTGAAAGGGATGAAAAAAAAAAAAAAAAAAAAACTCTACAGCCAAGATTACTATACCTATATCTCATTCAAATATGAAGGAGAAACCAAAAGCTTTACAGACAATCAAAGGCTGAGAGAATTCAGCATTACCAAACCAGCTCTCCAACAAATGCTGAAGGATCTTCTCTAGATAGGAAGCATAGAAAGGGTGTATAAACTTGAACTCAAAACAATAGAGAAAATGGCAATGTTATCATACTTACCAATGATTACCTTAAATGCAATTGGGTTAAATGCCCGAACCAAAAGACAAATACTGGCTGAATGGATACAAAGGCAAGACCACTATATATGTTGTCTGCAAGAGACACACCTCAATATAAGGGACACATACAGACTGAAATTGAAGTGCTGGAAAAAGTTATTCCACGCAAAGAGAGACCAAAAGAAAACAGGAGTAGCAATATTCATATCAGATAAAATAGACTTTAAAATAAAGGCTGTGAAAAGAGACAAAGGAGGACACTACATAATGATCAAAGTATCAATCCAAGAAGAAGATACAATTATAAATATATGCACCCAACATAGGAGCACCGCAATATGTAAGACAGTTACTAACAAGTATAAAAGGGGAAATTAACAACAACACAATAATAGTGGAAGACTTTAATACCCCATTCACACCTATGAGTAGATCATCTAAACAGAAAATTATCAAGGAAACAGAAACTTTAAGATACAATAGAACAGTTAGACCTAAAAGATATCTATCGGATATTTCACCCCAAAACAATGAATTTCTCCTTTTTCTAAAGCACACACAAGTGTTCCCACTCTCACCACTACTGTTCAACATAGTTCTGGAAGTTTTGGCCACAGCAATCAGAGCAGAAAAAGACATTAAAGAAATTCAAACTGGAGAAAAAGAAATAAAACTCTCAGTGTTCGCCAATGACATGATCCTCTACACAGAAAACTCTACAGACTCTACCAGAAAACTAATCAATGAATGCAGTAAAGTTGTAGGATCTAAAATCAACACAGAGTAATCCCTTGCATTCCTATACACTAATATTGAAAAAATAGAAAAATAAATTAAGGAAACTATTCCATTCACTGTTGCAACAAAAATAATAAAATACATAGGGATATATCTACCTCAAGAAACAAAAGACTTCTATATAGAAAACTATAAGACACTGGTGAAAGAAATCAAATAGGACGCCAATAGATGGAGATATATACCGTGTTCGTGGATTAGAAGAAAAAATATTGTGAAAATATGTATAATACCTAAAGCAATCCATACATTACATGCAATCCCTACCAAGCTACCAAAGGTATTTTTCACAGTGTTAGAACAAATAATCTCACAATTAGTATGGAAATTCAAAAAACCTCGAATAGCCAAAGTGATCTTGGAGAAGAATGGAACTGAAAGACTCAACCTGCCAGATTTCAGGCTCTACTACAAAGCCACAATCATCAAGACAGCATGGTACTGGCATTAACTCAGAAATATAGATCAATGGAACAAAGTAGAAAGCCCAGAGATAAATCTATGCACCTATAGACACCTTAACTTTTACAAAGGAGGCAAGAATATAAAATGGAAAAAAGACAGTCTCTTTAACAAGTGGTGTTGGAAAAACTGGTAAAAGAGTGAAATTAGAACACTCCGTAACACCATTCAGTTCAGTTCAGTTCAGGTCAGTCGCTCAGTCGTGTCTGACTCTCCGCGACCCCATGAATCACAACATGCCAGGCCTTCCTGTCCATCACCAACTCCAGGAGTACACTCAAACTCATGTCCACAGAGTCGGTGATGCCATCCAGCCATCTCATTCTCTGTCGTCCCCTTCTCCTCCCGCCCCCAACCTTTCCCAGCATCAGAGTTTTTTCCAGTGAGTCAACTCGCCGCATGAGGTGGCCAAAGTATTGCAGTTTCAGCTGTAACACCATACACAAATATAAACTCAAAATGGATTAAAGATCAAAATGTAAGTCCAGAAACTATAAAACACCTGGAGGAGAACATAGGCAAAACACTCTCTGACATAAATCACTGCAGGATCCTACATGACCCACCACTCAGAATATTGGAACTAAAAGCAAAATAAACAAATGAGACCTAATTCAAATGTAATTCTGAACAGCAAAGGAAACTATAAGCAAGGTGAAAAGACAGCCTTCAGAATGGGAGAAAATAATAGCAAATGAAAAAACTGACAAGGAATTAATCTCCAAAATATACAAGAAGCTCCTGCAGCTCAATTTCAGAAAAATAAATGACCCAACCAAAAAATGGGCCAAAGAACTAAACAGATATTTCTCCAAAGACGACATACAGGTGGCTAACAAAGCACATGAAAAACTGCTCAATATCCCTTATAATCAGAGAAATGCAAATCAAAAGCAAAATGAGATACCATATCACACCAGTCAGAATGGATACTATTCAAAAGTCGACATGCGATAAATGCTGGAGAGGGTGTGGCGAAAAGGGAACCCTCTTACACTGTTGGTGGGAACGCAAAGTAGTAGAGCCACTATGGAGGACAGTGTGGAGATTCCTTAAAAAGCTGGAAATAGAACAGCTGATGATCCAGGAATCGCACTCCTGGGCATAAAAACCGAGGAAACCAGAATCGAAAGAGACACACATACCACAATATTCATTGCAGAACTGTTTATAAGAGCGAGGACATGGAAGCAACATAGATGTGCATCTGCAGAGGAAAGGATAAAAAAGCTTTGGTACATATACACAATGGGGTATTACTCAGGCATCAAAAAAATACCTTTGAATCAGTTCTGATGAGGTGGATGAAACTGGAGACTATTATACAGAATTAAGTAAGTCAGAAAGAAAAACAACAATACATTATACTAAGGCATATATATGGACTTTAGAATGGTGATGATGATAACCCTGTATACGAGACAGCAAAAGAGACACAGATGTATAGAACAGTCTTTTGGTCTCTGTGGGAGAGGGCGAGGGTGGGATGATTTGGGAGAATGACATTGAAACATGAATCATATCATATGTTCAACGAATCAACAGTCCAGGTTCGATGCATGATACAATGCTCAGGCTGTTGTACTGGGATGAACCAGAGGGATGGGATGGGGAGGGAAGTGGGAGGGGGGTCACGATGGGGAACACATGTACACCTGGGGCAGATTCATATCAATATATGGCAAAACAAATACAATAATGTAAAGTTCAGTTCAGTTCAGTCGCTCAGTCGTGTCCGATCCTCCGCCACTTCATGAATCACAGCACGCCAGGCCTCCCTGTCCATCACCAACTCCCGGAGTTCACTCAAGCTCATGTCCACAGAGTCGGTGATGCCATTCAGCCATCTCATTCTCGGCCGTCCCCTTCTCCTCCCGCCCCCATCCTTTCCCAGCATCAGAGTCTTTTCCAGTGAGTCAACTCGTCGCATGAGGTGGCCAAAGTATTGCAGTTTCAGCTTTAACATCAGTCCTTCCAATGAACACCCGGAATCTACTATCTCCCTTAGAATGGACTGGTTGGAACTCTTTGCAGTACAAGGGACTCTCAAGAGTCTTCTCCAACACCACAGTTCAAAAGCATAAATTCTACGGCGATCAGCTTTCTTCACAGTCCTATTCTCACATCCATACATGACCACGGGAAAAACCATATCCTTGACTAGACGGACCTTGGTTGGCAAAGTAATGTCTCTGCTTTTTAATATATTATCAAGGTTGGTCATAACTTTCCTTCCAAAGAGTAAGCGTCTTTTAATTTCATGGCTGCAATCAGCATCTGCTGTGATTTTGGAGCCAAAAAAATAAAGTCTGACACTGTTTCCACTGTTTTTCCGTCTATTTCCCATGAAGTGATTAGCCTCTAATTAAATAAATTAAAAAAAAAATAAAAATAAAATTCCTTTAATGATACAAATTAAATTGCCTCAACTAAAACGCCTCCAGATTAGACTTAACAGCTAGCATGGTAGAAACAATTATGCTTCTCAACAAAAAATACGTTTTATATATACAGTAAATACCACTTTAAGTAGCTTCAAGACTCATATCTTGTTTCAAGTTGATTGGAAAGTTTGTTAAACGTCAAATACTATATCCTCCAGCTGTTTTCAACTTCAAAAAATAAAGCTTCTTCAACAATTTGATATCTCAATTTTAAATTCTGTTTTAGCTACATATGGTAACATGCTTTCTAGGTCACATGATTTAATCTTCAGTTCAGTTCAGTTCAGTTCATTTCAGTCGCTCAGTCGTGTCCAACTCTCCGCGACCCCATGAATCACAGCATGCCAGGCCTCCCTGTCCCTCACCAACTCCCGGAGTTCACTCAAACTCATGTCCACAGAGTCGGTGATGCCATCCAGCCATCTCATTCTCTGTCGTCCCCTTCTCCTCCCACCCCCAACCTTTCCTAGCATCAGAGTCTTTTCCAGTGTCTTACATATTGCCAATAAGTGAAAATTTTGGAATACCTTGCTCAAAAGAGAGATGTTGTTTTCTTCTTCCAGAAAGTCAGATATTGAAGCAGATCTTTGAAGAGGTTGTTGCTTTTTGCTAAACCCATAAACGTTCAGCTGTCAAACTAAACATTTCATATTATTGGTTTCAAATATCCTGAAAGGTACCTTTCTTTCCAAGACTTCTTCCTTGAAGAGTTCTTCATTGATCACTATACAAGTGTCACTCTCATCCCACCAAATAGTTTCAAATTGATCACTTTCCACTCTACTGCACAATTTTTGTGGAAAAGTGAGTCAAAGAAAATCATTCAGTTCACCTGTTTCAGAGACAGAAAATGTGTAATGTGGTCTTTTCATCAGAACTGCCTCAGACAAAGCCTGAAAAGCATATTTTTCAATTATAGATCAAAAAACCGAGTCTCCAGCAAGTGTATAATCATGCAAAGTTCTGATGGAGGTTTCTGAACCAGTGGATTCATCGTTAAGAGGCACATCTTGAATTTCTGAAGAAATATGTGCCATCTCATAAAAAACTTTCTTCAAACACTTTTCTCATTTGTCTGATTTTACACACTGAAAATTCAAATGCTGCTTGGCTGGCCTACAGAGGGAAACTCCCAGACCATCAGAGTGTTTCAAAAAGTCACTGATCTCCTACAATGGACCGGTCACTGTGACATCACAAAGTCACTAGTCTCCTAGCAGTTGAAGCGTAATGTTCAACCAGTGTTTACTTCAGCATAAACTTAAAATACAGGCTCCTTACACAAATCGCAACCAAAACCATGAGCCTGCAAAATCTCATTGCTAAAGAATTTTTATATGGATAAATCACATCAATAAATCTATTTGGTTTCTGAAATAAAAGTATTTCTCGGTGGCGGCCAGGAGTGGTGGCCGAGAGGAGCTACTCTACGTTCAAAATCAGGAGTGGGTGGCCGTGAGGAGATACCCCTCGTCCAAGGTAAGGTGCAATGGCTGTGCTTTGGTGGAGCAGCCGTTAAGAGATACCTCACAACCAAGGTAAGAGAAACCCAAATATGACGGTAGGTATTGGGAGAGGGCATCAGAGGGCAGACACACTGAAATCGTGATCACAGTAAACCAGTCGATCTGATCACACGGACCACAGCCTTGTCTAACTCAATGAAACTAAGCCATACCGTGTGGGGTTACCCAAGATGGGTGGGTTATGGTGTAGAGGTCTGACAGAATGTGGTCCACTGGAGAAGGGAATGGCAAACCACTTCAGTATACTTGCCTTGAGAATCCCAAGAACAGTATGAAAAGGCAAAATAATAGGATAGTGAATGAGGAAATCCCCACATCGGTAGGTGCTCAATATGCTACTGGAGATCAGTGGAGAAATAACTTCAGAAAAGGTGAAGGGATGGAGTCAAAGCAGAAACAGTACCCAGTTGTGGATGTGCCTGGTGATAGAAGCAAGGTCCGATGCTGCAAAGAGCAATATTGCATAGGAACCTGGAATGTTAGGACCATGAAACAAGGCAAATTGGAAGTGGTCAAACAGGAGATGGCAAGAGTGAACATAGACATTCTAGGAATCAGTGAACTAAAATGGACTGGAATGGGTGAATTCAACTCAGATGACCATTATATCTGTGGGTATAATGGTGATTATACCATTATATAATCACCCTTAGAAGAAATGGAGTAGTCATCATGGTCAACAAAAGAGTGCAAAATGCTGTACTTGGATACAATCTCCAAATGAACAGAATGACCTCTGTTCATTTCCAAGGCAGACCATTCACAATTACAGTAATCCAAGCCTATGCCCCAACCAGTAATGCGTAAAAAGCCGACATTTAATGGTTCTATGAAGACCTACAAGATCTTTAGAACTAACACTTTAAAAAGATGTCCTTTTCATTAGAGGGGACTGGAATGTAAATGTAGGAAGTCAAGAAACACCTGGAGTAACAGCCAACTTTGGCCTTGGAGCACGGAATGAAGAAGGGCAAAGACTAAGAGAGTTTTGCCAAGAGAACACACTGGTCATAGCAAACAACCTCTTTCAGCAACAGAAGAGAAGACTCTATACATGAACATCACCAGATGGTCAACAGAAAAAACAGATTGATTATATTCTTTGCAGCCAAAGTGGAGAAATTCTATACAGTTTGAAAACACAAGACCAGAGCGCACTGTGGCTAAGATCATAAACTCCTTATTGCCAAATTCAGACGTAAATTGAAGAAAGTAAACCATTCAAATATGACTTAAATCAAACCCCTTATGATTATACAGTGGAAATGAGAAATAGGTTTAAGGGACTAGATCTGATAGAGTGTCTGATGAACTATGGATGGAGGTTCATGACATTGTAAAGAAGACAGGGACCAAGACCATGCCCATGGAAAAGCAATGCAAAAAAGCAAAATAGTTGTCTGAGGAGGCCTTACGAATACCTGTGAAAAGAAGAGAAGCGAAAGGCTGAGGAGAAAAAAATATATAATCACCTGAATGCAGAGTTCCACAGAATAGCAAGGAGAGATAAGAAAGCCTTCCTCTGTGATCAATACAACGACATAGAGGGAAACAACAGAATGGGAATGACAAGAGATCTCTTGAAGAAAATTAGAGATACCAAGGGAATATTTCATGCAAAGATGGGCTCGTTAATGGTCAGAAATTGTATGGACCTAAGAGAAGCAGAAGATATTAAGAATAGGTGACAAGAATACACAGAAGAAGTGTACAAAAAAGATTTTCACAACCAAGATAATCACGATGGTGTGATCACTGACCTAGAGCCAGACATCGTGGAATGTGAAGTCAAGTGGACCTTAGAAAGTATCACTAAGAACAAAGGTAGTGGAGGTGATGGAATTCCAGTTAAGCTTTTCAAATCCTGAACCATGATGCTGTGAAAGTGCTGTACTCAATTGGGAGCAAATTTGGGAAACTCAGCAATGACCACAGGATTGGAAAATGTCAGTGTTCATCCCATTCTCAAAGAAGGGCAATGCCAAAGAATAATCAAACTACCACACAATTGCACTCATCTCACACGCTAGTAAAGTCTCGCTCAAAATTCTCCAAGCCAGGCTTCAGCAATATGTGAACCTCCAGATTTTCAAGCTGGTTTTAGAAAAGGCAGAAGAACCAGAGATCAAATTGCCAACATCCTCTGGATCATGGAAAAAGCAAGAGAGTTCCGGAGAAACATATATTTCTGCTTCATTGACTATGCCAAAGCCTTTGACTTTGGGAATAACAACAAACTGTGGAAAATTCTGAAAGAGATGGGAACACCAGAACACCTGACCTGCTTCCTTAGAAACCTGTATGCAGGGCAGAAAGAAACAGTTAGAACTGGACATGGAACAACAGACAAGTTCCAAAAAGGAAAAGGAGTACGTCAAGGCTGTATATTGTCACCCTGATTATTTAACTTCTATGCAGAGTACATCATGAGGAACGATGGGCTGGAAGAAGTAAAGGCTGGAATCAAGATTGCTGGGAGAAATATAAATACCCTCAGATATGAAGATGGCATCACCCTTATGGCAGAAAGTGAAGAGGAACTGAAAAGCCTCTTGATGAAAGTGAAAGGGGCTAGTGAAAAATTTGGCTTGAAGCTCCACATTCACAAAACTAAGATCATGGCACCTGGTCCCATCACTTCATGGGGAATAGACGGGGAAACAGTGTCAGACTATATTTTTGGGCTCCAAAATCACTGCGGATGTTGCTTGCAGCCATGAAATTAAAAGACGCTTACTCCTTGGGAGGAAAGTTATGACCAACCCAGATAGCATATTAAAGAGCAGCGACATTACTTTGCCAAAAAAGGTCCATCTAGTCAAGGGTATGGCTTTTCCAGTGATCATAATGGATTTGAGGGTTGGACTGTGAAGAAAGCTGATCGCCAAAGAATTGATGCTTTTGAACTGTGGTGTTGGAGAAGACTCTTGAGAGTCTTGGACTTCAAGGAGATCCAACCAGTCCATTCTAAAGGATATCAGTCCTGGATGTTCGTTGGAAGGACTGATGCTAAATATGAAGCTCCAAAATTTTGGCCACCTCATGCGAAGGGTTGACTCACTGGTAATGATTCTGATGCTTGGACGGATTGAGGGCCAAAGGAGAAGTGGGCGACAGAGAATGAGATCGCTGGATGTCATCACTGACTCGATGGAGGAGGGTTTGAGTGAACTCCGGGAGTTGGTGATGGACAGGGAGGCCTGGCATGCTGTGATTCATGGGGTCACAAAGAGTTGGATTCGACCGACTGACTGAACTGAACTGAACTGAATTGAACTCTTACCCAACCAAACTTGGGTTACTCACTTCTGTGCAATAGTTTATTGTGGAACCAAGCAAGGTGTCCTAGCAGCTGGTGTTTCAAAGACCCACACTCCCCAGATACTTTCAGGGGAACTTTCTTTTTGACAGAGTGAGGTTAGGCATCGGGTGTGTGATTAGTTTGGGAACATTCTCCTAGTGGCCTGTTCCTGAGGATATTGGGAGTCGACATCATTGACCATCTGGTTCCAACTACTCTGTGTTCTATGAACTTACATTTCAGCCTCGTTGGGGCTTTAATATCTCTAAAACTGTTCACAGGATATTGCTCAGAATGTTATCTATGGCCCTTGAGGAGGAACTAAAGATCCTTGACTTTGCTTAATGTTTAAGCATTATTATTCTAAATTGCTTGATCATTTTCCTTTGTTTCTGGCTTTTCTAGTTTCTCTGATTAAAATTACTCTGGGAACACGAGGAAGTCTAGAATCTCCTACTCCTCTCTCTCGGTTTTCATAGTTTTCAATCTTAAGACGGGACTGCTTAGAACAAGAAATGAAATAAAGTGTTGGATTTAGAGCGTGATCATAACTGTGACTGAAAATCTCAGTTGCAGGTTCGATTTCTGTCCCAGCTCTTGGAGTGTTTGAGTTAACTACAAATTTGGCTATTTCATGATGAGATTGAGCATGGAACTGGAAATAAATCTGACATCAATATTTTTTGTTATGCAAACATATCTGTCTACTTTATATAGATTTATGTATATATATATTTTTCTATAACTTTATTTTTGTCATTAAACCTGGACAAACATTTGAAAATTGGTAGCTATTTACTAAAAAAGAGGGGAGTGATATAAAGGAGTTCTCATATTTTTTCCACTTACGTATATTCAATAACCGAGTAGACAGTTGGTGATGGACAGGGAAGCCTGGCGTGCTGTGATTCATGGGGTCGCGGAGAGTCAGACACGACTGAGTGACTGAACTGAACTGAACTTAACTGAGACTTTTGAATAATTCTACTTTTGGGTTTTAATTTTTTTCCATTGCTGCTTTGCCTAACAGGAATTAAAAGCCATTGTACATTTTTTAATACACATACACACATGCACATATGTGTATATATGTGTATATGTCAAAACATAATTTTAGACAACTTTATTTAGGTGGTCAAAGTCTTTGCTTGTTCCCAAGATCTTAAATGAACTGTTTGGGGAGCCCAGCGTTACTTAATAACTTTCTGGCTGAATAATATAGATCCTATTCTGAAAGGCTGTCACTTAATGGAGCTGATCACCCAGTATGCTTTCTGCAATAGTGATGGGGTTCATACATATGAGGACACCTTGAGCCCATAAAACTGCAACTCTCATTTACTAAGAGATATTGTTCTAAGACTGCTGTTCCTCTCCTCACGTTGGATATAATTTTAAACATTCAAATTAATGGGTTAAAAAGATGCACCAGGCACTGTGCATAGATCATAATCAGGCTCTCTGGCTAGCTGAACACTGAAATTATATGATATGTACATTAAAATAACTCTTCCATAATTCATTGTGTACATTTTTATTTCATCACTTTAAACTTCTGGTACCAAACATTTGAGTAGAAATCATTGATGATCAAAACTTCTCTCCCTTCATGACACAGTGGTTCGGCTTCCTGTCCCCCTCCACATCATATCATTATTTCTTGTCCTCCTTTGTATTTTTGTAGGTGCCACATTAGAGATAACATGAAAAGGCTCAATATATTATGTTAATAGAGAAATGTATTATAGGCTGTGTATATTGTCAACATTTTATAGAGTTGTCACAGAAGCATGGCACAAATGCTCCAACAGGAAACTTAAAACCAGCAGTATTATATATGATGAGTAACGATCATCTTAGAATACTCTCAGGAAACAATTTCTCATCCAAAACACTGAGGGGAAAAAATGGTACAAGAATAAAATAAATCTCAATGTTGATAGGTAAGCATAGGAAAAACAGTACACTTGAATTCTCAGTGTTACACAAAGTAAGATCATAGCATCTGGTCCCACTGCTTCATGGGAAATAAAGGTGGAAAAGGCAGAAGCAATGACAGATTTCCTCTTTTGTGGCTCTATATTTACTATGAATGTGATGGCAGTTATAAAATTAGAATACAGGTGCTTCCTGGAAAAATGGCACACACACATTTAGTAAGCGTGTTAAAAAGTGAATAGTTGACTTGACTACACTAATGGTCTTTCCAGTAGACATGTGCAGATGTGAGAACACCAAACTGCTCTGCTGGGGATGACTTGTGAGCGTCCATTAGATTGCAAGGAGATCAAACCATTCAAACTTAAAGGAAATCAACTCTGAAGATTCATTAGAATCACTGATGTTGAAGTTATGTCTCCAAAGCTTTGACCACCTGAGCAAAGAACTGACTCATGAGAAAAGACCCTGATTTTTAGGAGCCAATTAAATCTTGTTTCATGATTTGGATAAGAGAGGAGGAGAAGAGTGTATAGCTTCACTCATTCAATGGACATGATCTCAAGTAGACTCTTGGAGATGGTGAGGGGCAGAGAGGCCTTGCGTGCTGCAGTCCAAGGGGACACAAAGAGCCTGACAAGACTTTGTGACTGAACAACAACAAGATATCAGTTAATAAAATGGATCTTCCAGGGTCTTGGTGGGGTCTCATCATATTAGAGGAATAGGAGCCTGAGTCCACTTTCTCCCACACAAATCCATCGAAGGATAGATTGCACATGGAACACCTTCCAGAAACAAATTTGTGACCAATGTTGATGGGCCCTAGAAACCGATAAAGGAAAACCAGTCTCTTAAAATGTAGGTAAGAAAAAATAAGTAATGAAAGGGAGGAAATGTTTTTAGGGATTGAGACCCGCCTTGGAGAAGGAGTCTTAAAGGAGGATAAATTTGCACAAAATAAGAAACGCTCTCTCATAGGTGTCAGTCGGGGAAGAAATAGAACGGAAGAGAGGAAGAATAAAAACACAGATTATGCCAATAAATGCAATCACTAGCCAAGAAATGACTCAGATGCTCCCATCCACTGTCATACATGGGTCATCGAAGGGATGTCTGGGATGTATCAAACACACTATGGTTAGAATCAGGCATTAGTGCCCTAAGGACAATGTGACGAAGCTATGGTAACACGCAAACCTAAACTATGGGAACACTAGAGACAGAAATTTTAGAAAGGACCTTTCCTGTGAGAAGGCTCTAAGGCCACATCTTGAACAATGGCATACTCACAGAACAGAAGATTGTGCACTAGAAAATATCAAAGGAAACCAAGCCAGTGTCCATTTAAGACCCATTTCTCCACTGAGGGAGAGAGGAACGTATACGACTGTCAGAGGAAGAAGGAAATAGGCTCATAGAATCTTGGCCCCAGACACATGCCCTGCCAATCTCTAAGCTAGCTGACAGTTGCTAGTGATGAATTCCTCACTTCATGGACAGTTCACATAGCCCAGAAACATGACAGCCTGGGGTCAGTTAGCCTGAGGAGACGAATGGCACACTTGAGACTGTGCCCTCTGCAGACACAGGCAGCAAACGGAGTGGCTGAGACCAGAAAGTTGCATAAAATGCATGGACCACCTGGGACTGTGCCTTGCTTCCAACCAGTCACCCTAGGTTTTGGACTTGGGAAGAGCACAAATCACATAGCCAATAGTGGTCATGGCCCTTGCCAAGCACCTAACTGCCTGATTGGCTAAGAAGTGCATGAAACACAGGGCCCACTTGGGACTGTGCCCTCGTGTATCAACCAGGAGTCTGAGCAGGGTGGACCCAGAAAGTACATGCCACATTTGTCATTGACAAGCCCGATGTGATCAATAGACCTCAAGCACCCCCCCGCCCCCATCCCAATGGCCTTTGTTTTCTGTATCCCACCTCTCACCCCCAAACACTGAACAGGTGAGGTCGAATAAGAGGCTACTCCACCCTCCTTTCATGGTGAAAACCAGATATGGACAGGTTTTCAAATAAAAGAAGGAAATATAAACAAAGAAGCATAAACCAACCCAGAAGTGACAGGTTAAACGTAATAAGTCTGCAATATATGGCCAGACTGTTCAAGTGAGGAACAACAGTCACCTTTGACAAGTACAAGCTTCAACAAGAGACTGTCTGACACTGAATTGACACCAAAAATCACACAACTACTTTAAAATTCTGAGATCTATTCCCTCTATTTTTTTAAAAAAATTTATTTATTCTATTAGAAGGCTAATTACTTTATATTATTGTATTGGTTTTGCCGTACATTGACATGAATCTGCCCCAGGTGTTCATATGTTTTCCATCTTGAACCAGCCTCCCACCTCCCTCCCCATCCCATCCATCTAGTTCATCCCCGTACACCAGCCCCGAACATCCTGTATCATGCATCGAACCTGGACTGGCGATTCGTTTCAAATATGATAATATACATGTTTCAATGCCATTATCCCATCATCCCACCCTAGCCCTCCCCCACAGAGTCCAAAAGACTATTCTATACATCTGTGTCTCTTTTGCTGTCTCGTATATAGGGTTATCCTTATCACCTTTCTAAATTCCATATATACGTCTTAGTGTACTGTATTGGTGTTTTTCTTTCTGGCTTACTTCACTCTGTATAATAGGCTCCAGTTTCTATATGATTTCTTTAACTTTAAATTATTTTAGTCCTTTATTGTAACCTAAACGTTTATTTCTATTAACTATTATTAGCTTTCAAGCAAAACACACGTAAATCTATTTTTTAAACACGTTTTATATATGAGAAAATGAATTTGGACTCCGTTTTCTTTTTTTACACTATTTAAACAAGTCTATATTTTATTTTTGGTTCTTAACTTTCACTTTCCAAAAATTGATATCAATGTTGTGACTTTAGTAACAAAATCTTTATGATCTGATTTCACTTATGGGTTCGTTTTCCCGAATTGATTGCTCTCTCCCGTTTCAACTCACCCATATCTCCCCCTAGGCACCTCTTTCTCCCTCTTTCCTTTTCTCTGCTGTCTGAAATTCTGTGAATCCCTTTGATTCTTTCGGGATGAGGAGAATTGTGCCACCATTAACCTCGGGTTTTATCTTCTGTATTGCATGGATTTTTGATGTTACTGCAACCTGGGAACAGAAACCCAGAGGCCAGGGCGTCGATTCCAGAACTTTAGATCAACATTGAACTCCTTACCTCAAGGAATATTAAAGGACAAGCACACACCCCAGAGTTTCCGTGTCTACATGGAAAGCAATCTCCACACTTGAGTCAGTAAGTTCAGTACAAGAGAACCCACAGCTATTCTCCAGTAAAACAGAAACACAACAATGAATAGGATAAAAGCCATGCCAGGCTCACAAACACCCCAGAGCACAGTCCATGAACAATTCATTGCACTTCAGAGAGAAGTGATACAGATCTGCCTGCCAGGGAACACACACAAATGATCCGAAACATTAAACCTTGAGAGGTCACTGGTCTTATCCCACCCACAAAAGACAGGTTCCACAACATAGTGGAGCTATAATTCTCCAGCCTGAAGAAAGGGGACCCAAATCACAGTAATCGAAACAGAATGAAAAGGGAGAGAAATATGCAGCTGCTGAAGGTAAATTATAAAAAAAACCACAAAAACAAAGAAAAGTAGAGGAGTTAGGAAGTTTTCCTGGAAAAGAATTCAGAATAATGAGAGTAAAGATAAAAATCTTGAAAGAGATGTAGAATTACCAGTAAATACACTGGGGGACCGGAATGAGTAGAATTAAACATGTTTAACATGGATCTAGAAGAAATAAAGAGTCAAGTAGTAAAAATCAATACAATATCTGAGATTAACAACACCCTGGAAGGAACCAACAGTAGAATAATTGAGACAGAGAAAGAACTAATTAGGTGGAGGCCGAAAGGAGGAAATAAATGAAGCACAGTGAGGTGTGCAACGAAAACAACAAGTTAAACAGGTAAAGCTCAGCAGTGATGAATGTCCCACAATGAGAAACTTAGGTGTCGAGAAGGAGGACACCAAAACAAAAAGGGATGGGGTCCTTGGAAGATTCTCGAGGAAGTAAACGTTGAAAGCACCCTTAAATGAGTCAAGACGAAAGAATTGGGACCAGACATGAAACAAATGAATGTTCAAAACAGGGAAAAGAAAGTGACAAATCTCTGTATTGTCACTCAGCTTATGTGAGTCTACATTAGAGTATACTATTAAAATACCAGATGAGTAAATCACAAGCTTGCATCAAGGATTGGGAGAAACATAAACAGCCTCAGATTACATAGATGACAACACTGAAACAAATAGAAAGTGAAGAAAAAATAAAGAGTCTTTTGATGAGGGTGAATGAGAAGAGTGCAAAACCATGCTGACAACTCAACATTCAGGAAAACAAAGAAAAAGGCATCTGGTCCCATCACTACTTGGTAAATAGAAGGGGTAAACATGTGAACTTCCAGATGTTCCAGTTGGTTTTAGAAAAGGTAGAGGAAAGAGAGCTGAAATTGCCAACATCCGATGGATCATGGAAAAAGCAAAAGAGTTCCAGGAAAACATCTCTTTCTGCTCTATTGACTATGCAAAGCCTTTGACTGTGTGGATCACAATAAATGGTGGAAAATTTTGGAAGAGAGGAGAATACCAGACCGCCTCACCTGTCTCTTGAGAAAACTGTATGCAGGTCAGGAAGCAGCAGTTAGTGCTGGGCATGGAACAACAGACTGGTTCCAAATAGGAAAAGGAGTATGTCAAGGCTGTATATTCTCATGCTGCTTATTTAACTTATATGCAGAGTACATGATGAGAAACACTGGGCTGGAAGAAGCACAAGCAGGAATCAAGGTTGCTGGGAGAAATATCAATAACCTCAGATATGCAGATGACAGCATATCTGCCCTTTAGGGCAGAAAGTGAAGAGGAATTGAAAATCTTCTTGATGAAGGTGGAAGAGGAGAGTGAAAAACTTGGACTAAAGCTCAACATTCAGAAAGCTTAGATCATGGCATCTGGTCCCATCACTTCATGAGAAATAGATGGAGAAACAGCGGAAACCATGCAAGACTTTCTTTTTAAGGTCCAAAATCACTGCAGATGCTGATTGAAGCCATGAAATTAAAAGATGCTTACTCCTTGGAAGAAAAGTTAAGACCAACTTAGATAGCATATTAAAAACCAGAGACATAACTTTGCCAACCAAGGTCGGTCTAGTTAAGGCTGTGTATTTTCCAGTGGTCAATATGGATGTGAGAGTTGAACTGTGAAGAAGGTTGAGTGCAGAATTGATGCTTTTGAACGGTGGTGTTGGAGGAAATTATTGAGACTCACTGCAAGGAGATCCAACCAATCCGTTCTACAGGAGATCAGTCCTGGGTGTTCATTGGAAGGACTGAAGCTGAGGCTCAAACTCCAATACTTTGGCCACGTGATGCGAAGAGTTGATTCATTGGAAAAATCTCTGATGCTAGGAGTATTGGGGGCAGGAGGAGAAGGGATGACCGAGGATGAGATGGCTGGATGGCATCACCGATTCAACCGACATGAAGTTGAGTGAACCCCAGGAGTTGGTGATGGATAGGGAGGCCTGACATGCTGTAATTCATGGGGTAGCAAACAGAAGGACACGACTGAGACTGTTCTGAACTAAACTGAAATATGTGGAAACAGTGACAGGCTTCATTTTCTTTGGCTCGAAAATTACTAAGAATAGTGATTGCAGTCATCAAATTAACTATCACTTGCTTTTGGATGTAAAAGCTCTGACAAACCTAGACATTGCATTAAAATGAAGACACACCACCTTATTAATTCTCAATTAAATATAAAGGTCAAAGATGGTTACCCTTGTCTAACTCAAAGAAAGTAAGCCATGCCATGTGGGGCCACCCAAGACAGGCAGGACATGGTGGAAAGGTATGACAGAATGTGGTCCACTGGAGAAGGGAATGGCAAACCACTTGAGTATACCTGCCTTGAGAACCCCAAGAACAGTATGAAAAGGCAAAGTAATAGGATACTGAATGAGGAATTCCCCAGGGTGGTAGGTGCCCAGTATGCTCCTGTTGATCAGTGGATAAAAAACTGCAGAAAGAGGGAAGGGATGGAGCCAAAGCAAAAACAGTATCCAGTTGTGGATGTTACTGGTGATAGAAGCAAGGTCCGATGCTGCAAAGAGCAATAATGCATAAACCTGGAATGTAATGTCCGTGAAACAAGGCAAACTGGAAGTGGTCAAATGAGATGGTAAGAGTGAATGTAGACATTCTAGGAATCAGTGAACTAAAATGGACTAAATGGGTGAATTTAAGTCAGATGACTCAGATGATTATATCTGCTACTCTGGGCAGGAATACCTTAGAAGAAAGGGAGGAGCCATCATGGTCAACAAAAGAGTCTGAAATGCTGTATATGGATGCAGTCCCCAAAACGACAGAATGAAATGTGTTCATTTCCAAGAAAAACCATTCAATATTATAGTAATCCAAAGCTATGCACCAACCAGTAACGCTGAAGCAGCTGAAGTTGAACGGTTCTATGAAAACCTACAGGACTTTTAGAAATAATACTAAAAAAAAGATGCCATTTTCATTATAGAAGACTGGAATGTGAAATGTAGGAAGTCAAGAAATACACGGAGTAACAGGCAAACTTGGCCTTGAAGCAGTGAATGAAGCAGGGCAAAGGCTAATAGAGGTTTGCCAAGAGAATGCACTGGTCATAGCAAACACCCTTTTTCAACAACACAAGAGAAGACTCTACACATGGACATCATCAGATGGTTAACAAGGAAATCGGATTGATAATATTCTTTTCAGACAAAGATGGAGAAATTCTATACCGTTAGCAAAAATAAGACCAGGAACTGCCTGTGGCTCAGATCATGAACTCCTTGTAACCAAATTCAGACTTAAAATGAAGAAAGTAGGGAAAACCACTACACCATTCACATGTGACCTAAATCAAATCCCTTATGATTATACAATGGAAGTGAGCAATAGATTTAAGGGACTAGATATGGTAGATAGAGTGCCTGATGAACTCTGGACGGAGGTTTTTGACATTGTATAGGAGACAGGGACCAAGACCATGCCCATGGAAAAGAAATGCAAAAAAGCAAAATGGCTGTCTGAAGAGCCCTTACAAATAGCTGTGAAAAGAAGAAAAGTAAAAAGCAAAGGAGAAAGGGAAAGATATAAGCATCTGAATACAGAGATCCAAAGAAGAGTAAGGAGAAATAAGAAAGCTTTCTTCAGTGATCAATGCAAAGAAATAGAGGAAAACAACAGAATAAGAAAGACAAGAGATCTCCTCAATAAAATTTGAGATACCAAAGGAATGTTTAATGTAAAGATGGGCTCGATAAAGGACAGATATATTATGGACCTAAGAAAAGCAGAAGATATTAAGAACAGGTGGCAAGAATACACAGAAGAACTATGCAGAAAAGATCTTCACAACCAAGGTAGTCGGGATGGTATAATCACTGACCAAGAGCCAGACATCTTGGAATGTGAAGTCAAGTGGGCCTTAGAAAGCATCACTACGAACAAAGTTAGTGGAGGTGATGGAATTCCAGGTGAGCTACTTCAAATCCTGAAAGATGATACTGTGAAAGTGCTGCACTCAATATGCCAGCAAATTTGGAAAACTCAGCAGTGGCCACAGGACTGGAAAAGGTCAGTCTTCATTCCATTCCCAAAGAAAGGCAATGCCAAAGAATATTCAAACGACCTCACAATTGCATTCATCTCACACACTAGTAAATTCACGCTCAAAATTCTCCCAGCCAGGCCTCAGCAATACGTGAACCATGAACTTCGAGATGTTCAAGCTGGCTTCAGAAAAGTCAGAGAAACCAGAGATCAAATTGCCAACATCCTCTGGATCATGGGAAAACTAAGAGAGTTCCAGAAAAAAACATCTATTTCTGCTTCATTGACTATGCCAAATCCTTTTACTGTGGGGATCACAACAAACGAAAATTCTGAAACAGATGGGAATACCAGACCTCTTGAGAAACCTCTTGAGAAACCTGTATGCAGGTCAGGAGGCAACTGTTAGAACTGAACATGGTACAACGGACTGGTTCCAAATAGGAAAAGGAGTGTGTCAAAGTTGTATATTGTCACCCTGCCTATTTAACTTCTATGCAGAGTACATCATGAGGAACACTGGGCTGGGAGAAGCACTGGCTGGAATCAAGATTGCTGGGAGAAATATCAATACCCTCAGATATGAAGATGACATCACCCTTATGGCAGAAAGTGAAGAGGAACTCAAAAGCCTCTTGATGATAGTGAAAGAGGAGAGTGAAAAAGTTGGTTTGAAACTCCACATTCACAAAACTAAGATCATGGCATCTGGTCCCATCACGGCATGGGAAATAGATGGGGAAACAGTGGAAACAGTGTCAGACTTTGTTTTCTGGGCTCCAAAATCACTGCGGATGCTGATTGCCGCCATGAAATTAAAAGAAGATCACTGCTTGGAAGGACATTTCTGACCAACCTAGATAGCATATAAAAGAGCAGAGACATTACTTTGCCAACAAAGGTCCGTCTAGCCAGGGCTATACTTTTTCACGTGATCATGTATGGATATGAGACTTCGATTGTGAAGAAAGCTGATAGCCAAAGAATTGATGCTTTTGAACTGTGGTGTTGGAGAAAATCTTGAGAGTCCCTTGGACTACAAGGAGACCCAACCAGTCCATGCTAAAGGAGATCAGTCCTGGATGTTCATAAGAAAGACTGATGCTGAAGCTCCAATACTTTGACCACCTCATTGGAAGAGCTGACTCACTGGAAAAGACTCTGATGCTGGGAGGGATTGGGGGCAGGAGCAGAAGGGGACGGCAGAGAATGAGAGGTCTGGATGTCATCACCGACTCGATGGAGGTGGGTTTGTTTGAACTCCGGGAGTTGGTGAAGGACACGGAAGCCTGGCATGCTGTGATTCAGGGGGTTTCAAAGAGTTTGACATGACTGAGAGACTAAATTCAACCTGAACTGAACTGAATAATGGTAATGTTGGAGGCTATGGGATGTTTTTGAGTAATGTATATAGCTTTTGACTGCTAATTTATTTAGCACCTTTTATTGCTAATTCAGGAAATACTTAAAATAATTCATTTGGCAAGCACTATGTCTTAGCTGATGTGAAAGATACATAAGGCAACTTGGGTACAGATACAACACATAGAAGAATTGGACATCTGTGGTTAACTTGGTAGGAAGGAAGAGAAGGTCTTTCCATTCCCAAGTAAGTGTTTAGGAAAAGTTGTGAAATGTGGCTTATTATGACTGAATATATGTTGCCTGATTGTAGCTCTAGAAATTCTGTGAAACAGATAGATAATGAAGCTAGTAAGGGAAAGAAATGCCTTGTCTTCCAAAAACTGATTACCTTGCTGAGATGCTGCATCATCACAAGGATTTAAGTCTATCTTTGTAGGAACAGCAAAGCAACGTCAAAATATACATGAGGAAATATAAGGTGGTGTGTTGGTGGGAGGAAATAAAGGCATGACATAAGGAGAGCAGAGCAAGAATGACCCTTTTTAATACAACTTGTAAAATGCCTATCTTTTGCTGACTGTGGTGCAATTTGACTATGTCATGTTATCATTGGCATCCCATCATGGTATGATAGTGATCATGATTATCGAGTAGTCTAAATCTACATTTTTAAGTGAAACACATTTTTTTTTTTTTAATGAAGAAAACCTTCTGCCTAACCTGTTAGCTTTCTTGCAATGACTGGTATAATATAATAAAACTGAGAAAGCATTCATATATATATGCTCATTTGTTGTTTCTAAATTTGATTTGTTTCTGATCCTTCCCCCATACCATCCTAAATTAGACACCCAGTCTGTTCTGCCTGGATGATTTCACAAGTCAATTTGTTTATATTTTGCCTTTTACATTGTTTACATTTTCTATTTTTTCAAACAATTCATTAGGTGTAATGTACCTATGATGCATACTGAATGTTTCCTTGAACAGAAAATTTTATATTAAGCAGAGCAAAATATCCAGGAACTGAAATGCTCATTTACTCTTAATTATTTCAAAGTGAAATTGACACTATGAAAATGAGCATATAACTTTATTATTCAAATAAGAGAATTGTAGGAATTTGTTGACATATCCGAATGTTAATTTTAGTCTTCAGTGTCATGCATAATCTGACACCTATTTGGTACACCAGTTGTATTAGAATGATTTTTAAGTAATGAATATGATTGATGTTTTGACCTAGAAAGAGAGGCAACAATGTATCAGAGATCTCGATTACTGGGAAACATGAATGACCTGCCTGTTGTAGTTTAGGAAAAGGTTTATCTATCAGGGACCAGCCTCGATATGGACCAGGGTATCCTCAGGATGAATGGCGTCGGCATCAGAGTGAGAGAGAGAGAGAGAGAGGCTGATGATTACTTGGTTTACGCAGGAAACCAACAAAACCCCAGCAAGGGGTTTGCTCTGTTTACGTAGGCTGCAGGCGCCCTCTGGAATCACTGGACACACCCCACCAGGGCAGCCCCTCAAGTGGGTATTAGAAGCCCAGGCAGCTAAGTAAACATAGAGGGCCCAGCGCTCCAAGGATCTCAACCAGAAAAAGGAGAATAGAGAAAAGGATGGAAAAAGAACGACATGGTGAGACCAAGCTTCAGTGAGCAAGGCCCAAAACTTTATTTTCCACTGCTGCTTTTATACCCTAAGTTGTGCACATGAAAAATAGAGAACGGGAGGTTTAGAGTCACGCCAAAATCACGCGGGGTCAGCAGTCTTGACCTTTACCAGGATCAGGGCTTATTTTCGTATGTTTCGTGATATACAAAAGTTTTAGGTGGTTTACATCATTTTCTGGCCAGGAGGCCTGCTAACAGTTTATGCCCTCTCTCCTAACAAAGGTTAGTTAGCTAGAAAAAGTCTTATATTCTTTTAAGGTGATTTTCCTAAAGTCAGGTGCTATTCATCAAAGACGTATGACAAAGTTACATTCCTATAAGGCAAGGGTGTAGTGAGCTACAAGAAAGGAATTTATTATCTTAAGATCTGATGTGGTTAAATCAAAGGCTACTACTTATTTTCTCTATATGTGATTAATATATTTCCAAGGATACAATAGAGAGAAAATATGGAAAGTTTGCAGCAAGCATTGATTCAACAATGAAATCTTTTTTAGTACTATTCTAATGATTTAACTTCTTCAACAAATTCCTGTATTTTAGAATATTAGGCTTTTTGTCCTTGCGTGGCTGGGAGGCTGTAAACAGTCACATTCATCGTTGTAAGAGCCCGGGCAAAATTGTCATGCAAGTTAGAAAGCTTTCAGAGGGGCTTGGATTGGAACACTCCTATTAGGCCGAGGAGAACTTTTAAACTACAGCTCTGAATTAATGTTTTCAGAGAAAGGTGGTTGGGGGGAAGCCTCCGTCACTATTAGAGGACTTGGTAAGAGGTGTAAGATAGTAAGGCAGTCAGACTCCGGTTTTCTTTGGGGTAGATGCTCGGGTAAGTCCAGGGGGTTCCTCGAGTCCTGATTAGCCTTTGCCCATCAGGCCTCTTCCACAATTGACCTTTGCCACGGGTAGGATTTCCCTTGCTGTCTCCTGGCATTTGTCATGGGCTGCCACATGACCGTACACAGCTGGAAAGGTAGAAGATTCCACCCTCAGTCCAAAATCACAGTTGCATAATGGAGATAAAATGTGGCACTGCAAAATAGAAGTAGACATAGCTGCCACAGTATGTCAAATAGACACTGCAGCCATTGGTTTAGAACAGCTGCTAGGTGAAACCCTGTAAACAGTGCTCCACCTAGATTGTGGGATGGAGAGGGAGATGGGAGGGTGTTCCGAAAGGGAGGGGATATATGTATATCTGTTCCTTATTTATTTTGAATTCTGACAGAATACAGAAAAATTCAGTAAAACAATTACCCTTCCATTAAAAAAAAAACAAAATAAGAGAAACAGCAGGGTGATGTTTCACAATATGCTCCTGGGGTCTAACTGATATTGATGATGGAGAAGAGAAATAAATTCAAGTTAGGGCACTTGTATCAGCAACTATCTGGATGGCAGAACACTATAGTATGAATGGCACACTTAAACTTCTGCAGGCTGAAAATACGTTCACTTCTCTAGTTCCAGGATTGAAGTCAGAGTTATGACCATCCATATTACCCGTTGCTTTAACATGCTTCTTCTTCTTATCTCGGATTAATAAAGATACTATAGAGACATTTTTCTGATCAACTCTTCTTTTGATTGTTACTAAATGTGAGGATAACCTTGTTCAAAATATGGTTATGATAGAACTGAAACTAAAACCAAAGGGGGAAAAATATTTCATAACTCTTTCAACCAAGATAGATCAGAAAAACAAAGAAAAATGGATTCCCTTAATCATAAAACATAAACAGTATCAAATAATCCCCTTCCGTTAGTAGTTTTTAAAACTTACATAGTCGTAGAAATAATGATCCTCAAATAAAATATATTATAAGTCTAAGGTAAATATCATTTAAATACCATTAGTATTTGAAATTTGCCCAATTATTTTTTGGTCAAAATATAATTTAAGCCATTTTTATTAATCTGGACAAACAAATGCCAGAGAGAAGACATCACCAAATGCTCAACACTGAAATCAGATTGATTTTATTCTTTCAGTCAAAGATGGAGAATCTCTATACAGGTAGCAAAAACAAGACCAGGAGCTGACTCTGGCACAGACCATGAACTGCTTGTTGCAAATTCAGACTGAAATAGAAGGAATTGGGGAGAACCTCTATACCATTCATGTATGACCTAAGTCAATTCACTTATGACTATACAGTGGAAGTGAGAAATAGTTTTAAGGGACTAGATCTGACAGAGAGGGTGCCTGATAAATTGTGGGTGGATGTTCATGACATTGTACAGGAGACAGGAATCAAGATCATCCCCAAGAAAAAGAAATGCAAAAAAGCAAAATGGCTGTCTGAGGAGGCCTTACAAATGGCTGTGAAAGAAGGGAAGTGTAAAGAACAGGAGAAAAGGAAATTTATACCCATTTGAATGTAGAGTTCCAATGAATAGCAAGGAGAAATAAGAAAGACTTCCTCAGTGATCAATGCAAACAAATGGAGGAAAGCAATAGAATGGGAAAGACTAGACATATCTGCAGGATAATTAGAAATACTGAGGCAGCATTTCATGCAAAGGTGAGCTCAATAAAGGACACAAATCTTAGGAAACAAAGAGAAGCAGAAGATATTAAGAAGAGGTGGCAAGAATACACAGAAAAACTGTACATAGAAGATCTTCAGGACCCAGAAAATAATGATGGTGTGATCATTCACGTAGAGCCAGACATCCTGGAATGTGAAGACAAGTGGGCCTTAGGAAGCATCACTATGAACAAAACTAGAGTAGGTTATGGAATTCCAGTTGAGCTATTTCAAATCCTGGAAGATATGCTGTGAAAGTGCTGCACTCAATATGCCAGCAAATTTGGAAAACTCATCAGTGGCCACTGGACTGGAAAAGTCAGTCTTCATTCCAATCCCAAAGAAAGGCAATACCAAAGAATGCTCAAAGTACAGCATAATTGCTCTCATCTCACAAGCTAATCATGCGTTGCTAGAAACTATCTTTAAAAACTAAATCGTGAGTGACCTACAGAGGCCCGTAGAGTCATATCTCTGGTCTTTCCAAAGGTATGTACAGATATGAGAACACCAAGGGATTACTGACTATGAACTGCTCTGCTGGGGAAGACTTGTGAGATTCGTTTGAACTGCAGGAATACCAAACAATTGAGTTGTAAAAAAATCAACTTTGAAGACTCATTGGAAGGACTGATGCTGAAAATAAAGCCCCAAAGCTTTGTCCAATTGAGGCAAAGAGCTGACTCATTAGAAAAGACCGTGATCTATAGAAAGTGTTGAAAGCAAGGGGATCAGTAGGTGAGAGAGGATGAGACATCTGGAGAGCATCAGCGATTCAAAGGACATGATCTCGGGGAAACTATGGGAGAGAGTGAGGGACAGAGAGGCCTCTTGTGCTGGAGTCCAAAGGGATACAAAAGGTCAAACATGTCTTAGTGGCTGAAGAACAATAGCATTTCAGTTAATGAGATGGGTCTTGCCGGATGGCAGTTGGTCCCAAAATATCAGAGGAATGGGAGGACAAGACCACTCCCTCCCAAACAAATTCTTCTAAGCATCGACTGCACATGGAAGAACTTCCAGACAAAAAATTGTGAAGACTGTTGAATGGCTCAAGATACCCAGAAGTCAAACATGTTTTCCTTTGAAATGGAGGTAGCAAAAAATAAAAGAGACACAAAGAGAGACAAAGTATTTAGAGGCTGAGGCTGGTTTTGGAGAGGAAGTTGTAAATGAGGAGAAGCTTGCAGACAATTGTGAACCCTCTCAGGACAGTGACAGTGGATAACTCTGGGATCGCTTAGAGCAACATAACCACGGGAAAGAGAAACAAAAGCAAATGTGCCTAACTGTAATTTCCAGCAGAGAAAAAAATCAGATACACCTGTCCACCATTATTGAGGTGGACCTAGGAGGGATGTCCGGACTGTATCATTTGCCTTATGATAAGGACCCAGCTTTAATGGTCTGAGGATGATCTGACAGGTCTAAGGTGACGAAGCAACCTAATCCATGGGAACACCAGAGACAAAAATGCTAAAAAGTCCTTTCTTGTGATAATACTCTATGACCATATAGGGAATACGGACACTCACAGAACCAAAGGTTGCACATTCAGTTCAGTTCATTTCAGTTCACTGGCTCAGTCGTGTCTGACTTTTTGAGACCCCATGAATCACAGCACACCAGACCTCCCTGTCCATCGCCAACTCTAGGACTTCACTCAAACTCATGTCCATCGAGTCGGTGATGCAATCCAGCCATTTAATTCTTTGTCATCCCCTTCTCCTTCTGACCCCAGTCCCTTCCAGCATCAGAGTCTTCCAGTGAGTCAACACTTCGCATGAGGTGGCCAAAGTATTGAAGTTTCAGCTTTAGCATCAGTCCTTCCAATGAACACCGAGGACTAATCTCCTTTAGAATGAACTGGTTGGATCTCCTTGCAGTTCAATTGACTTTCAAGAGTCTTTTACAAAATATCAAAGATGTGCAAACAGGCTTCCATTTATGGCCCTGTCCTCCACGGAGGCAGAGAGGAATGTTTGCATCAGACCAAGGCAGAGGGCACGAGGCTGCTGTTATATCAGCCCCAGAGACCACATCTGCCACCAAGCTCTGAGCAGGCTGCCAGTAGCGAACCATATCTTCCTGGGTTCATGCTCAGTTCACATAGGTCAGGAGGGTAAACATATGAGTTTAGCACCCCTCTGGAGACACATGGAATTCTTGCAAAATTCAGGGAAATATGAATGGCCTGCCTGTTGTAGTTTAGGAAACGATTTATCATGGGCTGGCACATTACCCTACACACCTGGAAAGGTAGAAGTTTGCACCCTTAGTCCAAAATCACCTTTGCATAATGGAGTTTCGATGTGGTACTACAAAATAGAAGCAGACATAGCTGCCAAAGTATGTCAAGTAGACATTGCAGCCATTTGATTTAGAGCAGCTGCTAAGTGACACCCAGTGAAAATGCTCAACTTAGATTGTGAGATGGAGAGGGAGATATGAGGGTGTTCCGAAAGGGAGGGGATATAGGTATATCTATGCCTGATTTATTTTGAGTTCTGACTGAATACAGCAAAATTCGGTAAAATGATTCAGTTTAATTCCGTTAAGTTCGGTTGCTCAGTCGTGTCCGACTCTCCGCGCCCCCATGAATCACAGCACGCCAGGCCTCCCTGTCCATCACCAACTCCAGGGTTCACTCAAACTCATGTCTAGAGAGTCGGTGATGCCATCCAGCCATCTCATTCTCTGTTGTCCCCTTCTCCTCTGCCCTCAAACTTTCCCAGCATCAGAGTCTTTTCCAGTGAGTCAACTCGTCGCATGAGTTGGCGAAAATATAGGAGTTTCAGCTTCAGCATCAGTCCTTCCAATGAACACCCAGAATTGATCTCCTTTAGAATGGACTGGATGGATCTCCTTGCAGTCCAAGGGACTCTCAAGAATCTTCTCCAGCCCAGCATTCCTCATGATGTACTCTGCATATAACTTAAATAAACAAGTTGACAATATACAGCCTTGACGTACTCCTTTTCCTACTTGGAACCTGTCTCTTGTTCCATGTACAGTTCTGATTGTTGCTTCCTGACCTGCATAGAGGTTTCTCAAGAGGCAGCGCAGGGGTCTGGTATTCCCATCTCTTACAGAATTTTCCACAGTTTATTGTGATCCACACAGTCAAAGGCTTTAAAACAATTACCCTTCCATTAAAAAATCAATAAGAGAAATAGCAAGTTGATGTATCACAATATTTTCTTGTGGTCTAACTGATATTGATGATAGAGAAGAGAAATAATATCAAGTTAGGGCACTTGTATCAGCAACTATCTGAATGGTAGAACACTTTAGTATGAATGGCACAGTTAAACTCCTGCAGTCTGAAAATACATTTGCTCCTCTAATTTCAGAACTGAAGTCAGAGTTATGATCACCAATATTACCCATTGCTTTAATATGCTTCTTCTTCTTATCTCGTAATAATAAAGATACTGTAGAGACATTTTTTATGATCAACTCTTCTTTTGATTGTTACTAAATGTGAGGATAACCTCGTTCAAAATATGATTATGATGGAACTGAAACTAAGGGAAGCATGAGAAAATGGTGGAGGAATAGGACAGGGTGACCACTTTCTCCCCCACAAAATCAGCAAAAGAACATTTGAACACTGAGTAAATCCCTTGAAACAACTTCTGAATACCGGGAGAGGACATCAGGCACCCAGAAAAGCGGCCCATAGACTTCGAAAAGAGGTAGGAAACAGCATAAAAGATAAAGAGATACAAAAGAGGGAGGAAGGGAGCTCCATCCCGGGAAGGGAGGCTTTAAAAAAAAAAAAAAAAACGAGAGAAGTTTCCAAACACCTGGAAAAACAGGCGACTCTGTGGATAGGCTTGGAACCTCAGAGGGCCACATAACTGGGAGAAAAGAGACATAAATAATTAAAGCCCACAGACTAAGTGCCCAGAGGAAACTCTCAGTGGAGAAGTGGTGCAGATGCGCGCACCCACCACTAGCAGGTGGGGGCTGGGCAGGGAGGCGTGATGGCAATGCTTAGAGAGACGACAGGGGTTGAACACCCCGAGGGCAAGCTGACTGCTCTAACAGGACCAAAGCAGACTGTGCAGCGAAAAGCCCCATCCTAAGACTCTTCCAGTCCTGCTCACAGAACAAAGGACTGAGCAAAGTAATCCGGCTGTGGGCTGCCCATCCCCAAGCTCCCACCAGGACAGGCATGGAGGGCAACCAGCGCTAGAAGGGGAAGCTGCGGCCCCAGAGTGGCTTCCCATACCAAGCTGCAGTCAGGCTTCCTTGCTAGCCAAGACTTCTTGGATTTGGGCCAGTCTATATTTGCCTGAGAAAGTGCTCTGGTGGTACACACAGAAAACCAAGCAGCAGGGATGGGGGAGGCGATAAGCCACAGCGACCACGCTCTCCAAACGCCTGGTAACCTGAGCTGCTCAGACCGGGGAAGGCACAAAACACAGGCCCAGCCAAGTCTGCGCTTTTGTGGAGTACTCGCGGACCTGAACCTGAGTCGCTCAGACCTGGGAAGTGCATGCAACCCAGCGCCGGCCAGGGAGAGCACCTGGCAGACAACCTAGAGCCTGAGCAGCATAAACAGGAAAAACACACACGCTGCGAGCAGGCGCATTCCCACAGTAGTCGAGACACTGTGAGCACTCCCCACAGATGCCAGTGATATTTCTTAGCAGCGTTCCTCCCTCCCCACGTCAGGACCGAACAGGTGAGCCGGTGTCCAACACCACCCCCTGGTGTCAGGATGGGAATTAGACACTGAAGTGACCAGCAAACACAAGAGATTTTACAATAGAAGGAACTGCCTTGGAGGTAACAGAGGGAGAAGTCTTGAGCCTACTGCAAGAATAAGACTGAAAACCAGAGGCAGAGGCTTAAGGCCAAATCCTGAGAACACCAGAGACCTCCTGTTCCAGGGAACATTAATTGATAGGTGCCCATCAAATGCCTCCATACATAAACTGAAACCAGGCACAACCGAAGGGTCAACAAGTTTAAGTGAAATAAATACCACCCAAATTCTTCAGCAACACAGGAAAATAGCCCTAAGCGTCAACATACAGGCTGCCCAAAGCCACCCCAAACCACTGACATCATAAACTCATTATTGGACTCTCCATTGCAATCCAGAGAGAAATCCAGCTCCACCCACTAGAACACTGACACAAGATTCCCAAACCAGGGAACCTTGATAAGTCACCCATCCAACCCCCCACACAACGAGGTAACTACATAATAAAGAGAACTCCACAAACTGCCAGAGGATGGAAAGGCCACCCCAAGCACAGTAATATAAGCAAGATGAAGAGGTAGAGAAACACCCAGCAAGTAAAGGAACAGGATAAATGCCCACCAACACAAACAAAAGGGGAAGACATAGGGAACCTACCTGACAAAGAATTTCAAAATTTAATTGTGAAAATGATTCAAAATGTGGAAAGCAAAAAGGAGTTACAGATAAATAAAGTGGAGAAAAGGATTGAGAAGATGCAAGAAATGTTTAATAAGGAATTAGAGGGGAAAATAGAGTCAATATACAATGAACAATGCAATAGATGAGATCAGAAACACTTTCGAGGGAACAAGCAGTAGAATAACGGAGATAGAAGACAGGATAAGTGAGCTAGAAGATAGAATTGTACAAATAAATGAAACAGAGATGGAAAAAGAAAAACAAATTAAAAGAAATGAGGACAATATTAGAGACTTCTGGGACAATGTTAAACGCCCCAACATTGGAATCATACGAGTCCCTGAAGAAGAAGACAAAATGAAAGACCATGAGAGAATACTTGAGGAAATAATAGTTGAAAATTTCACTAAAATGGAGAAGGAAATAATCACCCAATTCCAAGAAACACAGAGAGTTCCTAACAGGATAAACCCAAGGCGAAATAACCCAAGTCACATATTAATCAAATTAGCAAAGATCAAACACAAAGAAAAACTATTAAAAGCCGCAAGGGAAAAACAACAAATAACACACAAAGGGATCCCCACAGGGATAACAGCTGATCATTCAATGGAAACTCTTCAGGCCAGGAGCGAATGGCAAGACATATTAAAGTGATGAAAGAAAGTAACCTATAGCCCAGATGACTATACCCAGCAAGGATCTCATTCAAATATGAAGGAGAAATCAAAAACTTTACAGACAAGCAAAAGCTGAGAGATTTCAGCACCACCAAACCAGTTCTCCAACAAATATTAAACGATCTTCTCTAGACAGGAAACACAGAAAGGTTATATAAACTTGAACCGAAAACAATAAAGAAAAAGACAATGGGATCATACTTATCAATAAACACCTTAAGTGTAAATGGGTTGAATGTCCCAACCAAAAGACAAAGACTGGCTGAATGGACACAAAAACAAGACCCCCGTATTTGTTCTCTACAAGAGACCCACTTCAAACTAGGGACACATACAGACTGAAAGTGAAGGGCTGGAAAAAGACATTCGACGCAAATAGAGACCAAAAGAAAGCAGGAGTAGCAGTACTCATATCAGATAAAATAGACTTTAAAACAAAGACTATGAAAAGAGACAAAGAAGGAAAGTACATAATGATCAAAGGATCAATCCAAGATGAAGATATTACAATTATAAATATTTATGCACCCAACATAGGAGCAGCACAATATGTAAGAAAATTACTAACAAGTATGAAAGGGGAAATTAACAATAGCACAGTAATAGTGGGAGACTTTAATAGCCCACTCACACCTATGGATAAGTCAACTAAACAGAAAATTAAAAAGGAAACACAAACTTTAACTGATACAATAGACAAGTTAGTCCTAATAGACCTCTGTAGGACATTTCACCCCAAAACAATGAATTTCAACTTTTCCTCAAGGGCACACAGAACCTTTTCCAGGATAGATCACATCCTGGGCCATAAATATAGCCTTGGTACATTCAAGAAAATTGAAATCATTCCAAGTATCTTTTTTGACCACAATGCAGTAAGATTAGATCTCAATTACGGGAGAAAAACTGTTAAAAATGCCAACATATGGAGGCTGAACAACACGCTGCTGAATAATGAACAAATCATAGACGAAATCAAAAGAGAAATCAAAATATGCATAGAAATGAATGAAAATGTAAACACAGCAACCCTAAAACTCTGGGACACTGTAAAAGCAGTGTTAAGGTGAAAGTTCATAGCAATACAGGCACACGTCAAGAGACAAGAAAAAAGTCAACTAAATAACCTAACTCTACATCTAAAGAAACTAGAAAAGGAAGAAATGAGGAACCCCAGGGTTAGTAGAAAGAAAGAAATCGTAACAATTAGGGCAGATATAAATGCAAAAGAAACAAAAGGGACCATAGCAAAAAACAACAAAGTCAAAAGCTGATTCTTCGAGAAGGTAAATAAATTGACAAAACACTAGCCAGACTCTTCAAGAAACAAAGGGAGAATGACCCAATCAATAAAACTAGAAATGACAATGGAGAGATCAAAACCGACAACACAGAAATACAAAGGAATATTAGAGAATACTATCAGCAATTCTATGGCAATGAAATGAATAACTTGGAAGAAATGGACAAATTCTTAGAATAGTAAAACCTTCCAAAACTGAACCAGGAAGAAATAGAAAATCTTAACAGACCCATCACAAGCACGGAATTAGAGGCTGCGATTAGAAATATTCCAGCAGACAAAAGCCCAGGTTCAGAAGGCTTCACAGCTAAATTCTACCAAAAATTTATTGAAGAGCTAACGCCTATTCTACTGAAACTCTTTCAGAAAATTTCTGAGGAAGAGAAACTTCCAAATGCATTCTATGAGGCCACCATCACCCTAATCCCAAAACCTGGTAAAGATCCCACAAAAAAAGAAAACTACAGGCCAATATCACTGATGAACATGGATGCAAAAATCCTTAACAGATTTCTCGCAATCAGAATCCAACAACAAATTAAGTAGATCATACATTATGACAAAGTGGGCTTTATCCCAGGAATGCAAGGATTCTTCAATATCCACAAATCAATCAATGTAATACACCATGTTAACAAACTGAAAAATAAAAATCATATGATTATCTCAATAGATGCAGAGAAAGCCTTAGACAAAATTCAACATCCATATGATAAAAACCCTCCAGAAAGTGGGAATGGAAGGGACATATCTCAACATAATAAAAGCTATATATGACAAATACACAGCAAACATTATCCTCAATGGTGAGAAACTGAAAGCATTTCCCCTAAAATCAGGGACAAGACAAGGGTATCCATTGTCACCACTACTATTCAACATAGTTCTGGAAGTTTTGGTTACAGCAATCAGAGCAGAAAAAGACATAAAATGAATACAACTTGGAAAAGAAGAAGTAAAACTTTCAGTATTCTCTGATGACATGATTCTCTACACAAAAAACCCTAAAGACTCTACCAGAAAACTACTAGAGCTAACCAATGAATACAGTAAAGTTGCAGGATATAAAATCAATACAAAAATCCTTTGCATTCCTATACACTAGTAATGAGAAAATAGAGAAATTAAGGAAACTATTCCATTCACTGTTGCAATGAAAAGAATTAAATACTCAGCAATATGTCTACCTAAGGAACAAAAGACTTGTACATAAAAAACTATAAAATAATAGTGAAAGTAATCAAAGAGGACACTAATAAATGGAGAAATATATCGTTTTTGTGAATTGGAAGAATAAATATAGTAAAAATGAGTATACTACCCAAAGTAATTTATACATTCAATGCAATACCTTTCAAGCTCCCAACGATATTTTTCCCAAATCTAGAACAAATAATCTCATAATTTTTTGGAAATACAGAAAACCTTGAATAGCCAAAGCAATCTTGAGGAAGAAGAATGGAAGAGGGGGAATTAACCTGCCAGATTTCAGGCTCTACTAAAAAGCCACAGTCATCAAGACAGTATGGTACTGTCATAAAGACAGAAATATAGATCAATGGAACAAAATAGAAAGCACAGAAATAAATTCACGCACCTTTGGACACCTTATCTTTGACAAAGGAGGCAAGAATATAAAATGGAGAAAAGACAGTCTCTTCAACAAGTGGTGCTCGGAAAATTAGTCAGCCACTTGTAAAAAATGAAAGTAGATCACTTCCTAACATCACACACAAAAATAAACTCAAAATGGATTAGAGATCTAAATGTAAGACCAGAAAGTGTAAAACTCCTAGAGGAGAACATAGGCAAAACACTCTCCGACATAAATCACATCAGGATCCTCCATGACCCACCTCCCAGAATACTGGAAATAAAAGAAAAAAAAAAAAGGACCTAATTTAAATAAAAACTTTCTGCACCACAAAGGAAACTTTAAGCAAGGTGAAAAGATAGTCTTCAGAATAGGAGAAATTAATAGCAAATGAAACAACTGACAAAGAATTAATCTCCAAAATATACAAGCAGCTCCTGAAGCTCAATTCCAGAAAAAAAAATGACCAAATGAAAAAATGGGTCAAAGAACTAAACAGACATTTCTCCAAAGAAGACATAAAGATGGCTAACAAACACATGAAAAAATGCTCAACATCCCTCATAATCAGAGAAATGCAAATCACAGCCAAAATGAGATACCATTTCACACCAGTCAGAATGGCTGCTATCCAAAAGTCTACATGCAATAAATGCTGGAGAGGGTGTGGAGAAAATGGAATCCTCTTACACTGTTGGTGGGAATGCAAACTAGTACAATCACTATGGAGAACAGTGTGGTGATACCTCAAAAAATGATCCAGCAATCGCACTCCTGGGCATACACACTGAGGAAACCAGAATTGAAAGAAAGACATGTACTCCAATATTCATTGCAGCACTGTTTATAATAGCGAGGACATGGAAGCAACCTAGATGTCCATCTGCAGATGGATGGATAAGAAAGTTCTGGTATATATACAAAATGGAGTATTTTTCAGCCATCAAAAAAATGCATTTGAGTCAGCTCCAATTAGGTGGATGAAACTGGAGCCTATTATACATAGTGAAGTTAGCCTGAAAGAAAAACATCAATACAGCATACTAATGCATATATATGGAATTTAGAATAATGGTAGCCTTAATCCTGTATCAGTTCAGTTCAATTCAGTTGCTCAGTCGTGTCCGACTCTCTGCGATGCCATGAATCACAGCACGCCAAGCCTCCCTGTCTATCACCAACTACCGGAGTTCACTCAAACTCATGTCCACAGAGTCGTTGATGCCATCCAGCCATCTCATTCTCTGTCGTCCCCTTCTCCTCCTGCCCCCAAACTTTCCCAGCATCAGAGTCTTTTCCAGTGAGTCAACTCATCGCATGAGGTGTCCAAAATATTGCAGTTTCAGATTTAGCATCAGTCATTCCAATGAACACCCAGGATTGATCTCCTTTAGAATGAACTGGTGGGATCTCCTTGCAGTACAAGGGACTCTCATGAGTTGTCTCCAACACCACAGTTCAAAAGCATCAATTCTTCCGTGATCAGCTTTCTTCACAGTCCAACTCTCACATCCATACATGACCACGGGAAAAACCATAGCCTTGACTAGACGGACCTTGTTGGCAAAGTAATGTCTCTGCTTTTTAATATACTATCGAGGTTGGTCATAACTTTCCTTCCAATGAGTAAGCGTCTTTAAATTTCATGGCTGCAATCAGCATCTTCAGTGATTTTGAAGCCCCCAAAAATAAAGTCTGACACTGTTTCCACTGTTTTTCCATCTATTTCCCACGAAACATCAAAAGAGACATAAGTGTGTAGAACAGTCTTTGGGACTCTGTGGGAGAGAGTAAAGGTGGGATGATTTGAGAGAATGGCATTGTAGCATGTACATTATCATATGTGAAATAAATCACCTGTCCAGGTTCGACGAATGACACATACTTTTGGAAAGAACAGAGATATGAATTGCTGGTGCACATGGATGACCTGGAGGGAGGACATGGGGAAGAGGAAGTTGGGCTGGGGGTTCAAGAGGGGGAACACATGTACACCAAGGGCAGATTCGTGTCAATGTATGGCAAAACCACCCAATATATTAATGTAAAGTAATTTGCCTCCAAGAAAAATAAATAAATAAAATGAAAAAAACAATAAATAAAATAAAATAGAACTATATATATATTAAAAAAAAAAAAAAGAACTGAAACTAAAACCAAAGTGGGAAAAAATATTTCGTAACTCTTTCAACTAAGAAGATCAGAAAAATGAAGAAAAATGGATTCCTTTATTCATAAAATGTAAATAGTATCAAATAATCCCCTTCCATTAGTAGTTTTAAAAACTTACATAGTCGTAGAAATTATGATCCTCAAGTAAAATATGCTATAAATCTATGGTAAATGTCATTTAAATACCATTAGTATTTGAAATTTTTCCAAATTTTTTTTTGGGGGGACAAAAGAAATTTAAGCCATTTTTATTAATCTGGCCAAAAAATGACAGACAGAAGACATCACCAAATGCTCAACACTGAAAACAGATTGATTTTATTCTTTCAGTCAAAGATGGAGAATCTCTATACAGCCAGCAAAAACAAGACCAGGAGCTGACTGTGGAACAGATCATGAACTCCTTTTTGCAAAATTCAGACTGAAACTGAAGCAAGTGGAGAAAACCACTATACCATTCATGTATAACATAAGTCAAATCCCTTATGTCTATACAGTAAAAGTGAGAAATAGTTTTAAGGGACTAGATCTGAGAAAGAGTGTGCCTGATAAACTATGGATGGAGGTTCATGACATTGTACAGGGGACAGGAATCAAGATCATCCCCCAGAAAACGAAATCAAAAAAGCAAATTGGCTGTCTGAGGAGGCCTTACAAATAGCTGCGGAAAGAAGGGAAGTGAAAAGCAAAGGAGAAAAGAAAATTGATTCCCATTTGAATGTAGAGTTCCAAAGAGTAGCAAGGAGAAATAAGAAAGACTTTCTCAGTGATCAATGCAAAGAAACAGAGGAAAGCAATAGAATGGGAAAGACTGTACATAAAAGATCTTCAGGACCCAGAAAATCACGAAGGTGTGATCACTCACCTAGAGCCAGACATCCTGAAATGTGAAAACAAGTGGGCCTTATTAAGCATCACTACGAACAAACTTAGTGTAGGTGATGGAATTCCAGGTGAGCTATTTCAAATCCTGGAAGATGATACAGTGAAAGTGCTACACTTGATGTGTCAGCAAATCTGAAAAACTCAGTGGTGGCCACAGGACTGGAAAAGTTCAGTTTTCATTCCAATCTCTAAGAAACGTAATGTCAAAGAATGCTCAAACTACACCATAATTGCTCTCATCTCACATGCTAATCAAGCGATGCTAGAAAGTGTCTCTAAAAACTAGAATATGACTTGGCCCACAGAGGCCCATAGAGTCATATCTCTGTTCTTTCCAAAAGTATGTACAGATGTGAGAACACCAAGTGATTACTGATTGTGAACTGCTCTGCTGGGGAAGACTTGTGAGATTCTTTTGAACTGCAGGAATACCAAACAAATTAATTGTAAATAAAATCAACTTTGAAGACTCATTTTAAGGGCTGATGCTGAAAATAAAGCCCCAAAGCTTCGTCCACCTGAGGCAAAGAGTTGACTCATTAGGAAAGACCCTGATCTTTAGAAAATATTGAAAGCAGGAGGATCAGTGGGTGAGAGAGGATGAGACCTTTGTATTTCATCAGCGATTCATAGGACATGATCTCAAGGGAAACTATGGGACACAGTGAGGGGCAGAGAGGACTGATGTACTAGAGTCCAAGGGGATACGAAGAGTCAAATATGGCTTAGTCGCTGAAGAACAACAGCATTTCAGTTAATAAAATGGGTCTTGCAGGATGACAGTTGGTTCCAAAATATCAGAACAATAGGAGGACAAGACCACTCTCTCCCCAGCAAATCATCTAAGCATCAACTGCACATGGAAGAACTTCCAGAAAACAAACTGGGAACACTCTTGACTGGTCTATTACTCAGAAGTCAAAATGTTTTTTTCCAAAGGAGGTAGGGAAAAATAAAAGAGACACAAAGACAGACAAAGTAAATAGGGGCTGAGGTTGGTCTTGAAGAAGAAGTTTTAAATGAGGAGAGCTTGCAGGCAATTGTAAAGCCTCTCAGGACAGTGACAGTGGAGAACTCTGGGATCGCTTAGAGCAACATAATCAAGGGAAATAAAAACAAAAGCAAATGTACCTAACGGTAATTACCAGTGGAGAAACATCTCAGATACTCCTGTCCTTGTCCTTCTGGAAAAGCCAACAATGAAGGAAATTTACATGGCTGAAAACAGCCTGGAGTTAAAACTCCCCTCCAGGTCATCCCCACCATTCTATGAAAAGCAAAGAACTCCCTCACCTGAAGAAAAAAAATGGACATTAAGGCAGATTACACCCAGCTTCCAGCAGGTCCAGCCTATGTCTGATCTCCAAAATTCCTTGACCCAGACATTTAAGCGATAACTACTCCAAACAACCTTGGAGAAGAACAGATTCCCTTAAGACAGTGACTTTCCACATATTTGCCTATATATATGCATACTACTTTATTGGGTTTGTGCAGCAGCTCATTAATATGACTGCTGCTCTTTCTTGCCAAATTAAAAGTGATCTGTTCCTGAAAAGTGTCAGTCTCATTCTTTTCCTGAACTTTGACTTCTCTTACTCCCTTACCCTACAACAAACCAAGTGGCTGGGACCTGATAGGTACATAAGATGTATGGCCTAACTTAGACATTACCTTGCCTGCCACAGAGTTGCCTGAGCAATTTGGATCTGGGAAGGAAACAAAGCATATAACCGATCATGTTCAGTTCCCTTGCAGAGCACCTGAGAGCCTGAGTGGCGTAGACATGGGAAGGGCATGAAACACAAAGCCCATTTTGGGCAGTGCCCTCACGGATCACTCAGGACCCTGAGCAATGTGAACAGAGAAAGTCCATGTCACCTACTGCAGTGGCAAGCCCACTGTGGTCCGTCTACCTTAAGCACCCCGACCCATATATCGCATCAGTATTTATTTTCAATGTCCTACCCTCACCACTGCACCACTGAGCAAGTGAGGTCATATAAGGACCTGCTGACCTCTAGTGTTATGGTGCAAACTAGTCACGTGTAAACTTGTCAGGGAAAAAAATTGCAAATGAGGAAGTAAAATATTAGCAAGAAGGGTGAACTAGCCCAGAATTGACAGGTGCAATAAATTGAAAATCTGAAGTTAATGCAGAAAATGTGCAATTCAGGACAACAATAGCTTTTGATAACAAGTCAGTTAGTTTGTCCTTCAGTCCAGTTGGTTAGTAGTATCCGACTCTATGTGACCCAATGAATCACAGCATGCCAAGCCTCCCTGTCCATCACCAACTACCGGGATTTACTCACACTCATGTCCACTGAGTCAGTGATTCCATCCAGGTATCTCATCCTCTGTCATTCCCTCCTCCTCCTGCCCCCAATCTCTCTAAGCATCAGATCCTTTTCCATTGAGTCAACTCTTAGCATGATGTGGCCAAACTATTGGAATTTCAGCTTTAGCATCAGTTTTTCCAATGAACACCCAGGACTGATCTCCTTTAAGATGGACTGGTTGGACCTCCTTGCAGTCCAAGGGTTGGAAAAAGAGACCATCTGACACTGATCTGACACCACTAAGCTCACAGTAACTCTAGAGAAATTGTTAGATTTTTTTTTATTTTATTCATCTTTTTATTAATGAAACTTTTTATCTATTCCTTATTATTCCCTTACATTCATTTCTATACACTACATTACAAGTTTGAGAATTATTTTGGCTTCTATCATTTTTGAAGTATTTATAGTACTTTACATAGATAGCATGTTAAAAAGCAGAAACATTACTTTGCCAAACAAGGTCCGTCTAGTCAAGGCTATGGTTTTGCCAGTGGGCATATACGGATGTGAGAGTAGGACTGTGAAGAAAGCTGATCGCCGAAGAATTGATGCTCTTGATCTGTGGTGTTGGAGAAGACTCTTGAGTGTCCCTTGGACTGCAAGGAGAGTCAACCAGTCTATTCTAAAGGAGATTAGTTCTGGGTGTTCATTGGAAGGACTGATGATAAAGCTTAAACTCCAATACTTTGGCCAACTCATGCGAACAGTTCACTCCCTGGAAAAGACTCTGATGCTGGGAAGGATTGTGGGCAGGAGAAGAAGGGGATGACAGAGAATGAGATGGCTGGATGGCATCACCAACTCGATGGAAATGAGTTTCAATGAACTCCGGGTGTTAGTGATGAACAGGGAGGCCTGGCGTGCTGTGTTTCATGGGGGCACAGAGTCAGACATGGCTGAGCGACTGAACTGAACTGAACTGGACACTTATTCTACGCAAATTCTTCCAGAAATTTCCAGAGTAAGGGAGATTTCCAAACCCATTCTATGAGGCCACCTAACACCGAAACCAAAGATGCCTTAGGAAAAGAAAACTACAGGCCACTAACACTGATAGACATAGATGCAAAAATCCTTAAAAAAAATCCTAACAAACAGAATCCAAAACCATTTTAAAAGGATCATACTTCATTACCAAGTGGGATTTATCTCAGGGATCCAAGGATTCTTTAATATCTGCAAGTCAATTTAATACACCATGTTAACAAATTAAATGATAAAAACCATATGATTATCTAAAGAGGCAGTGAGGTCTTTGACAAAATTCACCATTCATTTATGACCCCCCAAAAAAAAGAAAAAAAACAACCCTCCAGAAAGAAGGAATATAAGGAATATACCTCAACTTAATAAAAGTTACGTATGACAAACCAACAGTAAAGATGATCCTCAATGGTGAAAAACTGAAAGCATTCCCCCTAAAGTCAGGAACAAGACAAGAATGCCCTCTCTCATCACTACTATTAAACACAGAATTGGAAATTTTAGCAACAGCAGTCAGAGAGGAAAAAGAAATCAAAGAATCCCTATTGGAAAAGAAGAATGAAAAATCTCACTCTTTGACGATATCTTGATCTTCTACTTAGAAAACCCTAAAGACTCCACCAGAAAATGGCTAGAGCTAAGTAATAAACATAGTAAAGTTTCAGGACAGTAACACCCAGAAATTCCCTGCATACCTATACACTAACAATTAGAAAACAGAAAGATGAATAAAGGAAACTTTCCCATTCACCATTGAAATGAAAATAATAAAATTCTTAGGAATAAATCTACCTAAAGAAACCAAAGTCCTATATATAGAAAAGTAAAAAAACACTGCTGAAAGAAATCAATGAGGAAATAAATAGATGTTAGAAATATATCATGTTTATGGTTTAGAAGTGTCAAAATAATGAAAATGATTATACCACCTAAAGTAATCTACAGGTTGAATGCAATCCCTATCAAGCTACCGATGGTATTTTTCACAGAATTATTAACAAATAATGTCACAATTTGTATGGAAATACCAAAAACCTATAATAACCAAAGCAATCTTGAGAAGGACGAATGGACCTGGAGGAATGAACCTGCTTAACTTCAGGCTATACAACAAAGCTGTAATCATCATGACTGTATGGTACTGGCACAAAGATAAAGTATAGATGATTGAAAGGACAACTTCTCTTTGACAAGGGAGGCAAGTATATACACTGGAGAAAAGTCTCTGAAACAAGTGGCGCTAGGAAAACTGGTCATCCACGTATAAAAGAATGACACCAGCAATGAGGAACCATCTCAGGACGGTCAGAACGTATACTACCAAAAAATATACACAAATAAATTCTGTACTGGAGTGGAGAAAGGAGGACCCTCTTACACTGTTGGTGGGACTGCAAACTAGTACAGACACTATGGAAAACATTGGGGAGATTAGTTAAAAAATTGGAAGCAGTACTGCCATATGGTCTAGCGGTATCACTACCTGACATACACACCAATGAAAACAGAATTGAAAGAAACACGTGACCCCAATGGTCATCATAGTACTGTTTATAATAGCCAGGGCATGGAAGCAACATAGATGTCCACTGGCAGAAGAATGGATAAGAAATCTTTGGTAAATATACACAAAGGAATATTACTAAGTCATTAAAAAGATTTAATTTGAATCAGTTCTAATGAGGTGGATGAAACTGAAGTCTATTACACAGACAGAAGTAAGTCAGAACAAAAAACACTACTACGGTACACTAATGCATATAAGGGAATTTCGAAATATGGTATCAATGACACTATAGGGGAGATGGCAATAGAGACACAAATGTATAGAACAGTCTTTAGGATTCTGTGGGAGAAGGCGAGAGTGGGTTGATTTGAAAGGACAGCATTGAAACATGTATATGATCATATGTGAAAATGATCACCAGTTCGTGTTCGATACATGAGACAAGGTGTTCAGGGCTGGTGCACTGGGATGACCTGGTGGTTTGGGATGGGAGTGAGGTGGAAGGTATGTTCACATGAAGAACAAATGTAAACACATGGCTGATTCATGTCAATGTATGGAAATTCACTTTAGTATTATAATTAGCCCCCAATTAAATAAATATTTTTTTTTTATATACTAAAAAAAGAAAAAAAAGCCTGTTGGACTTCTTCAGGGATCCAGTGGCTTAAGAATTTGTCTGTCAATGCAGGGGACATGGGTTTGAATCTTTGTCTGAGGAGATCTCACATACTACCAAAGTAGATAAGCCTGTGTGCCCCCGACTACTGAACCTGAGAGCCCTAGAGCTCGTGCTCCGAAAGAGAAGGCATTGCCATGAGAAGCTAGCTCTTTGCAATGAAGATTAACCCAAATTACTGCAACTAGAGAAACTTTGTGCACAGCAATGAAAACTCAGTGCAGCCGTAAATAAATAATAATTACTAAAAATTATGAATAAATGACCTGTAGATACACAAACTTCTTCCATGTAATATGAAATTTTTTTTTATTTCACTGAATATCCAGATGTTGATTTACTACTTGAAATATGGAATTCCTGTATTTCAAATATGGAAACCAAGGGAAATATTTCTAAACAAAATATAAATTGTCTATATTTCATATATAAGTATCTTGGTGTAGATTTTCCTATATGATTCTCTAAATTTCACATATGAAAATCTAGGTGTCAATTCTGTTTGAAAGTTGGAATTCTCTATGATTCACAATTGAAATTCAGGATGGTTATGTTTGCTACTGTGAACGTAGAATTCCCTAATTTTGTATGAATATCTGTGTGTAGATTTTGAAGATGAAGAATGCAAGTTTCTGTATTTCAATTCTTTACCATCAAAGTCAACAGGGAACTTTAATAGATTTAGGAAAACCTCCAAGAATTTATAAAATAAACACCAAAAATAGATGTCCTTTCACCATGGCTGACTGTGATGTAAAAACAGGAATTCAAGCTATATGTGGAGTAACAGAGAAGTTCGGATTTGGGGTACAAAGTGATGCAGAACCAAGGGTAAAGATAGAGTTTTGCAGAGAAAGGTTAAAAATGGAAACAACGACAGTGTTCATGGGCTCCAAAATCACTGGGGACCGTGATTACAACCATGAAAATTAAAGACTCTTACTCCCAGGAGGAAAAGCTATGACAAACCTAGACACAATATTCTTAGAAGCAGAGATATAACTTTATAGAAAAAGGTTCATATAGGCAAAGCAGGTTTTTTCCCAGTGGATATGTATGGATGCCACTCAAGTGTAGCCCTACACAGCATGTCTTTGTTTAACTGAGTTACACAAGGCAGTGGTCCATGTGATGGATTGATTAGGTTTCTGTGATGGTGGTTTCTATCTTTCTGCCCTCGAATGCCCTCTCTCAGCATCTACCATCTACTGGGGGTTTCTCTTACTTTGGTTGTGGAGTAGCTCTTCACTGCTCCTACAGCAAAGAACAGCCTCTGTTCCTTTTGTTGGATGTGGGATATCTCCTCCTGACAGCTGGCTGCTTAAATGCCACACAGCCACAGCTCACTGCTACAGCCATTTTGAAAAATTCAGCAATGGCCAAGGATTGGAAAAGGTCAGTTTTCATTCCAATCCCAAAGAGACGCAATGCCGAAGAATACCCAAACTATTATACAATTGCCTTCAACTCCTGTGCTAATAAAGTAAAGCTCAAAATTCTGCACTGCAGGGTTTAACAATATGTGAACCATCAACTTCCAGATGTTCAAGCTGGTTTTTGGAAAGACAGAGGAATCAGAGATCAAATTGCAGACATCTGCTGGATCTCTGAAAAAACAAGAGAGTTCCAGAAATCATCTATTTCTGCTTTATTGACTATGCCAAAGCCTTTGACTCTCTGGATCACAATAAACTGTGGAAAATTCTTCAAGTGATGGGAATATCAGACCACCTGACTTGTCTCTTGAGAAACCTGTATTCATGTCAGAAAACAACAGTTAGAACAAGACATGGAAGTAGGTCAAGGCTATGTTGTCACCCTACTTATTTAACTACATGTAGAACACATCATGAGAAATATGTGTTGTATGAAGCAGAAGCTGGAATCAAAACTGCATGGAAAATATCAATAACTGCAAAGATGCAGATGAAACCACACTTATGACAGAAAATGAGGAAAATCTGAAAGCCTCTTAAGGAAAGTAAAAGAAGAGAGTGAAAAAATGTCTTTTTGTTTCACATCACCTGTACATTTGCCACCTTTACTACTTGAAATATGGAGTTTCTTATTTCACATAGGGAAATCAATGCCTATATTCCTATTTGAAATATCAATTCTTTGCAATTTACATATAAATATTTGATGAAGACTTTTTTCTTGCATTACATATAGAATTTTCTACACTTCACAGTTGAAAATCAGGAGAGTTATTTTTCCTAAAAGGAATAAGTTCTCTTTCTTGAACATGAACCCCTGGGTGCAGAATTTCCTACATGAAAAATGGAAGTCTCTGCTTTTCAATTCTTCACCTTCTATGTTACCAGGGAACTTTAATGGTTTTAGGAAGACCTGCAAGTAGTTCTAGAAACAACACCGTTAAAAGATGTCCATTTAATTATAGGGTTCTGGAACATAAAAACAGAGTAAAGAGATGCCTGGTGCAATGGGGAGGGTTGGCGTTGGTGTATGAAATGAGGCAGGACAAAGAATAGCAATGATTTGGCAAATAGAAAGGGTAAAAATGAAAATAGATACAGACAGTTTTCTTCGGCTCCAAAATCTCTGGGGACAGTGATCACATCCATGAAAAGAAAAATCCCTGCTCCTGGAAAGAAAAGCTATGATAAGCCTAGACATAATGTACTGAAAAGCAGAGACATATCCTTGGCAACAAAGGTCCTTATAGTCAGAGCTATGGTTTTACCCGTAGACATGTACGGATGTGCTAGATTCACTATAAAGAAGGCTGAGTGCCAAAGAATTGAGGCTTTGCAACTGGGTGCGAAAGATGGGTCTTGAGAGACCCTTGTCCAGCAAAGAGATCAACCCCATCAATCTTAAAGGAAACTAACCCTAAATATACATTGTAAAGACGGATGTTGAAACTGAAATTCCAATACTTTGGCTACCCTGGTGTGAAGAAATAATACATGGGAAAAGATTGAGTTTATGCCTTGTCGCTAAAGGAATAATAAGAATTATTGACTCTGATATGAGTAGATGGAGGACAGGAGGAGAAGGGGACGACAGAGGGTGAGATGGCTGGTTGGCATCACCGACTCAATGGACATGAGTTTGGGTAAACTCCGGGAGTTGGTGATGGACAGGGAGGCCTGGTGTGCTGCGGTTCATGGGGTTACAAAGAGTCCAACATGACTTAGCAACTGAACTAGTGGAATTTGGAATGCAGAAACTACGAGTCTTTCGCAAAAAGAGACACAGAGGTAAAACAGTTTTTAGACTATGAGGGAGTAGGCGAGGGTGGGACAATATGAGGGAACCACATTGAAATATGTTTATTACCATATGTCGAATAGATGATCAGTGCAAACTCAATACATTAAGCAGGACATTCAACACTACTTTTCTTAAATTGTGCAGAACAATGGGTGAGGATTGAGGTGGAAATGGATTCATGTGTTGTTGGATATATACACCACAGGCTGATTCATATCAATGTAAGGCAGAAAAACCCTACAAAATTGTAAAGATTAAAACAGATTAATTAAATCACTAAATTAAAGATTAAAACAAATTAATTAAATCAAAGAAAATAATATATATTTCATATTTTATACATGAACGGTAGGTAAGTAATGTAGACAGTGTAAAACTGATTTCTGGCACCTTTGTTCATCAAGAGGAAAGAAAAATCAGTCCATTTGGGCATAACCAAGCTTCCGATGTTAACTACGCAAATATTTTAGGAGATCATTTCTCTCACAAAGTCCCAGTGTGTACCACACTATGTGAGGGAGTGTCCTGGCTGATGCTAGGCAACACACCAGCCAGGATGTTCCCCTGTATGTTTCTTACATTTGTGGAAAGTTTCTCCATTTCAGCTGGTTCACCATCTGGGCTTCCTTCTCCCAGACTCTACACATTTTCAAAGAAACTTGGCCTCTTCTAAATCGTAGGTCCTACTACCATGACCTCCATTTCCACAGGCCAGTACCTGTCTCAAAGACTGATGGGTCCACAACAATGGATTCAAAGCCCCACCATACTTGATTTACTCTGGGTGACTCTTCAAACTCTCCAATCCCATTTCCAGGTAGAAACACATCCCACAACAGTGCAGAGATGTTGAGCATGTTTATGTCTCTTAGGTAATTCCAGATTTGGGGAGCCATCTTCCAGTTATCAATGACCATCATTTCCTCATTCCTCTCTGGGACTTTGGTACCACAGAGATACATTGACCATTTTCCGCAAGTCTGTGGACATCTCCTTTTCTTGTTGCTTCACATCTCACATCCTTGGTCTTCATCTATGTGTCTTTAGTGGGCTGGACATACTCACACAGATAAGCAGGCACAAATACAGTTGACACAAACACATGTAACACATCTACACACATATGCAAAACACAGGGACACAAAAGTAAACAGGGAACACTCACATTTCAGGAGCTGAAGATGCTGTGTCCTGCAATGTGGGAGATAACATCAGCAGGCACAGTGGCTTGCCTTTTGAGATACCTGTCCATTTCCTCCAACATCTGCTCAGCAGTATCTCCAACTAGCCTGAAGCCACTTCCAGCATTGCCTGTGTGGCGGTGGAGGAAGGCTAAGCAGTGAATATGCAAATTTACAGAATATGCCAAAGTCAACACAAAAATGCAGTGGGACACCAGAGAGAAACCCCTACCAACTGAAAGGGCTTCCTAGAATGAGGGTTGGGAGTGAAGAGCTCAGGTGATTTCAAACTGATTGAGCAGCAGGATGTCTGGTGGTGGCAGGACTCAGGGGAGGATGATTCCAACAAAGGTGCCTTGCCTCCATCAGAGTCATCAAGGACTCTCAGGGTGTAACCACAGCTCCTTTGAGCGAGGCTTGTACACATTAAGTCTCCAAGTCTCAAGTCTCAGCCTGCCAGCTGCTACCTGCATGACCTGAATCCAGGCTCTGCAGTCGGCCTGCATGAGCCTGAGTTTTCCCATTTGGGAAAGGAGAGTGTCCTGGCCTCCATACTTCAGGTCTCACCTCCTGACCCCCTCACAACCCGTGATTCTCTCAGTTACCTTGAGGTAGTATTGCAAAGGATCAAACCACAGATCTTCTCCAATGGACTTCTGGCAATACGAGCATGGTCAGCATGGGCCTTGTCAGGCCCCAAAATCTTCCATGAGTAGCCAACAAATCCAACATCAATTGCCAATCCTAAGAAGGCCCACTGCAACCCCACTTCAGAAATTGTGAGTCAGCGGATAACCTTGTGGATTTCTCTTGTTTACTTTCTTTTCCCTTTTTCCATTTCACTTTCTTTTCAACTTTCCATTTAATTTTGATATGTCTTCATTTCAGTCTCCATGCAACTTTCTGAAACTCTCTGTTCTTTATCTCCCTAGATTACTAAGTTTCTTTCTTTCTTCAGGTTTTGGAACTGATCAGCCATAATTTTATGTATATCATATCAACTGCTTTCTATTTCTTCCTTTCTGAGACCCCAAATATCGCAATGCTGCTATTTTTATATTGTCAAAGAGATTATTTAAACTGGTCTTTATTTGTAAATTTGCTCATCTATTTGCAATTCTGCTTCGGTGTTTTTCACTATAGAATCTTCCAGGGCACAAACGCATTCTTCTGTGTCACTTTTTCTCTATTATTTCCATCTAATGTGTTTTCTATTTCATTATTTTATTCTTCATGAGCACTTTTTTTTCCGTATTATTTCTCATTTCTTGTTAAAATGTTTACTTTGTCCATCTGCATTTTTCTCTATCTGATTTTGCATTCTTGTTACTCATGCTTCAAACTCTATCTGTTAAATGATTTCTCTATTTCATGTGTGATGTATTCCTTTTTTTGTTTTTCTTCCTCTTTTTTTTCCATTGGAATCAAACAGGCAAGACTTCTCAATTTACCTTTCTCCTTGTGAAAAAGGTGAATTGAAACAATGACTCTTATGGTAAAGCTGGTGGCTTTACATATGGCCAGTCTGTGTAATATACATTTGCTCTGTGACTTTGGTTTGAGGGCTGGACATGACAAGAGTGGGCGTCCTGTGACACCCCAGTGTGTTCTGGCTGTGTTCACATAGGTAGGACACGGGGTTGAAAATAGTGGGAGTAGTTCCATTGACAGGTATTATGGGGCTATTATTCTCAGTGTCCAATAATACGACTTGAAGTTGGGATTTTTCTTCCAGGTTTCGGGAGCAGAACTCTTGAGGGCTGAGTCTGAACTGATTCTCTTTGTCCTGAGTTCATTCTCTTCCCTGTCTCCGTTCCGTTCCGTTCCGTCACTCAGTCGTGTCTGACTCTCTGCGACCCCGTGGACTGTAGCCTACCAGGCTTCTCCGTCCATGGGATTCTCCAGGCAAGAATACTGGTGGGTTACTGTTTCCTTCTCCAGGAATGGAAAATTAACCCCAGATGGGAGCACCTATAGAGCAAGAAGAACTAGAGTATGTGTTGAGTGTTGTTTGGGGTATGAGATACACATAGTGATGGTCCTGGGAACTGGCCATCATTCTGAGCAGATTGACTCCAATTCTTCTGCCTTGTTTCAGAAACAAATAGATGTGTACATGTTCTTCACTAGTGGACTTCAAGTTTCTTAGAGCCTTACTGTTCATTACAAACCAGCTTCATTCCAAGCTTTCACCAGCTGAGTGGACTCATCTTCCTGATGTCAGATCCCAGGCTTTGGGACCCATTATACACTCTGAATGTGTCATGCTGCGATAATTCTCCAAGCCCATCATATCCATCTCCTTATATGTGTCTTTTCTTGGGGTTCAAGTACCAACCTGACTGCTTATCGTCCCTTGTTTCCTGACTCTATGCACATGTTTATACAGCATTGGTTGTATAGTGTCTTTCGGCTATAAAATTAGCCGTGTCTTCTTATTTTTCAATCAGTGGCTGTAAAAGTAGAGGCAGTTTTAATGGTGCTGATGGGGCCTTCTCCTAGTCCATCAGCTTCTATTTTCCCAATAATTTGGCTATTCTATCCAGCATTTCTAAGTATTATATTAAGGGAGAGCAGAATTATAGAAGTTGTTCCATTATAATGCCTCATTGTTTTTCAGGGTTTCGAAAGAATGATCTTGCACTAAAATAGTAAGCTTTTGGCCAGTTGTTCTATGCATTTCCCTTATCAAATTGAATCATGAAGCAATTATATTGTACTGTCATTCCATGATTTGGTGAGCAGGTGGAAGTAGATAGTGAAATGATTCGTAGGAGAAAATAGAAAGAACACTATCTTAGAGTGTAAAATTGAGAACTGCCAAAGAGAACCAACATGAATTTTGAGGCTAGGATAATAATTTGCATATGAGGATGAAGACTCAGTGTGTAAGATTTCAGCCAGGGGAGGGCATGGAGCTTTTTTCCCCATTTTGTAGACTCCTTGGCTGGTAGCACTGTAAATAGTGTCTCTATGAGAAGGCTTTTATAATACTCATGTAATCTAGCTGCGTTGGGTTGAAATCACCAAAGAATATTAGTTAAAGAGACCACTGTTGAGTATTCTGAGAAGTAAAGAGCTTTCACTGATCAGAATCATTGAAATCTATTAATTGCAGGAAAACGAGGATAAATTTGTAAGGAATGTGTTTATGTTTCTTGAAGAGGAATCGTGTAAAGGTCAATGATTATGGCGTTAGAGTTGGAAGGCTCAAGAGAAGGGAGCAGTGGGCAGATGAAGTGATTCTAAAAGGGTGATCATCAGAAACAACCTCGAAATCTGTCAATGAGCATATATTTGCAAGACTCATTTTTGTCACCTTCTTAAGGAGTAAGAGCTTCTTACCGTGAACACGCTTAGCCAATTGGGTCGTACTGCCTTTTACTAGAGAGATGCCAGAGTCCAGGTAGAATACAACAAACCTCCAGGAAGATTGTATTGTTTATCGTGATGGTGCTGCTACTTTCAAATGACACTGGTACATGTCATTCTGAATTCATTGGCCCCAAATGACTCCATGAAACCCAAGAAAAGGTTGAAGTAAGTTATCCTTTCTTCCTAGGTATGGGAACCTAAAGGCTCTGCAGGGTCTAAGCATGGGGGAAAACACGTCAGGCTGAATTTTTCAAAGGCTTTTACTATCAGGTATTTGTTGTGTCTCAGCATCCAAGTAATGTGCTTGTCATAACCGTTTGCCACCCTAGGTACTACAGCATGCTACATTTCCCTTTCCCATACTATCTCCTGCAGTTTGTCCAAAATATGAGTTTAGGCTTCTCCTAAATGTACTATTTCAATTTTATCAACAAAGAATTCTAGTCTGCCTGGGCATCTATACCACTTGACTTTGTAGGAGGGGTGTACAGAGAAATCGTACCTGGTGTGGCTGCTTAGGGACTTGAAGTCTGGATAAAAAGGAGAAACACACAGAATGCCTCTATTGCCTTTTTCTTTGCATGGAGACATTGTATTCCTAACACAATGGTATGTCACTTGTCCTGTTTAAGTCTTGGCACTACTCATGGACTTTGTTTTCACCAGTAGAAATCTCTATTTTCCTTACATGAGAATATATATTTCCTCATATTTACAGCTTATACCATGACAGCGATATTAAGACGAGGTGGCAAGAACACTGAGGAAAATCTGTACCAAAGGGATCTTCACGATTCAGATAATCACGATGGTGTGATCACTCACCTAGACACTGATATCCTAGAATGTTAATTCAAGTGTCCCTTAGGAAGACTCATTAGGTACCAAGCTAATGGGTATGATGGAATTTCACTTGAGTTGTTCCAAATCTTAAAAGATGATGCTGTAAAAGTGTTGCACTCAATGTAAAAGCAAATTTGGAAAATTCAGCAGTGGCCATAGGACTGGAAATTGTCAGTTTTAATTCCAATTCCAAAGAAAAGCAATGCCAACGAATGTTCAAATTACCACACAATGGCATTCCTCTCACCAGCTAATAAAATAATGCTCAAAAATCTCCAAGCCAGACTTCAACAATACATGAACTGTGAACTTCCAGATGTTCAAGCTGGTTTTATTAAAAGGCAGAGGAACCAGAGATGAAATTGTCAACATCTTCTGGATCATTGAAACAGAAAGTGATTTCAGAAAGATAAACAAACATAATCATATTTCAGCTTTATTAACTCTGCCACAGCCTTTGTGTATATCACAATAAATTGTGGTCAACTGTTAAAGAGATGGAAATACCAGGCCCCCTACTTGCCTTTTGAGAAATCTGTATGCTGTTCAGGAACCAATTGTTAGAAATGGACATGGAACAACAGACTGGTTCAAAGTAGGAAAAGGGGCGTGTCAACGCTGTATTGTCACCGTGATTATTTAACTTATATACAGAGTACATAAAGAGAAATGCTGGACTGGATGAAGAACTAGCTGGAATCAAGATTGCTGAGAGAAATATTGATAACCTCAGAGATGCAGATGACAGCACCTTTATGGCAGAAAGTGAATAAGATCTAAAATTCTCTTGATGAAAATGATAAAGAAGAGTGAAAACGCTGGCTTAAAGCTAAACATTCAGAAAACTAAGATCATGGCATACGATTCTATATCTTCATGCAAATAGATGTGGAAACAGTGGAGAAAGTAGATGACTTTATTTTGGGGGGCTCTAAATTCACTACAGATGGTGACTGCAGCCATGAATCTATCAATATATTTATTTAATTTTTTAAATTTTATCTGGAGGCTAATTATGTATATGGTTTTTGCCCTCTATTTTCATGAATCAACCATGGGTGTACATGTGTTCCTAATGCTGAAACCCCTTCACCTCCTTTCCCATTGACCCCTCAAGTTCATCCCAGTACAGGAACCCTAAGCACCCTGTCTCATGCATCACACCTGGACTGTTGATCTCTTCCAAATATGATAATATACACGTTTCAATATTATTCTCTCAAATCAGCCCACCCTCACCTTCTCCCAGAGTCCAAAAGACTATTCTATACATCCGTGTCTCTTTTGCTGTCTTGCATATAGGGTCATTGGTACCATCTTTCTAAATTCTGTAATATGCATCATTATACTGTATTGGTGGTTTTCATTCTGACTTACTATAATAGGCTCCAGTTTCATCCACCTCATTAGAATTTGTTCAAATGTATTCTTTTTAATGGCTGAGTGATACTCCATTGTATATATGTACTACAGGTCTCTTATCCATTCATCTGCTGATGGGCATCTAGGTTGCTTCCATGTCCTGGGTATTATAGACATGTACAGCCAAGAAATAAAAACACTCCTTGGGAGGAAAGTTATGACTAACCTAGACAGCATCTTTAAAAACAGAGATAATACTTTGCCAACAAAGGTCCATCTAATCAAAGCTATGGTTATTTTGGTAGTAATGTATAGATGTGAGAGTTGGACTATAAAGAAAGCTGAGTGCAGAAGAATTGATGCTTTTGAACTGTGGTGTTGGTGAGGATGCTTGGGAGTCCCTTGGATTCAAGGAGATCCAACCTGTCCATCCTAACGGACATCAGTCCTGACTGTGCATTGAAGGACGAATACTGAAGCTAAAGTCAAATACTTTGACCATCTGATGTGAAGAGCTAACTCATTTGAAAAGACTTTGATACTGAGAATGACTTAAGGCAGGAGATAAGGGTACACAGGATGAAGTTGTTGGATGGCTTCACCGACTCAATGGACATGAGTTTGAGTAACCTGATGGACACGGAGGCCTGGTGTGCTGCAGTTCATGGTGTCACAAAAAGTCAGACCACTGACAAACTGAACTGAACTAAACAGAACTGACAGCCTTTCCTTAGCTAGTAATGTTAGCCTTGGGACCCAATCCACCCTCCTTAAAAATCCTTTGCCTTGAAGTGTGGAGAGACATCACACACACACACTCACACACACACACACTCACACATACACATACACACACACACTAATAGGCCATTTCAGTTCAGTTCAGTTCAGTCGCTCAGTCATGTCCGACTCTTTGAGACCCCATGAATCACAGCATGCCAGGACTCCCTGTCCATCACCAACTCCTGGAGTTCACTCAAACTCATGTCCATCGATTCGGTGATGACATCCAGCCATCTCATTCTCTGTTGTCTCCGTCTTCTCCCACCCCCAATTTTTTTTTTTTTAGATCATTATAACTATCCAACTCATTAAACGATAAGGCTCTCAGATTGCTACTCCGTGGAACACATTGACTTTTTATTGCCCTAATGTCACACATAGTAATGACAATAGTCTTCCAGCAGCATGCTCGCTTCTTTGTCATTATTACCACCTGAGAAAACTAAGTTCTTGGCCAATTTCATGTAAAGGATATCCTCCTGGGCTTATTTCAAGGACAACCATGCAGTCTTCTTGATTATCCATTGTTTTGGATCATTCCTAGCGCATTTACTGAGGTACTATTGGCTTCAATCCTGAGGCTTTATCTTTTCCTCTACTTCTTGCTTTAAGTTTTCACAACATTTCCCCAACAGAGACAGTGGGGCATTCCTTGTCATTTTTATTATAATTTTGAGACATACCTTATTATCAAACAGTAACAAACACTTCAAAACTAAACTTTCTTACTCTCAGATCCTAGGAATATCACAACACATCTATAAGCATAAGCAATCTTGACAGAAAAGAAATAACATGGCCCTGGAGTTCTGCATTTTATTTGTCCTGTTGTGGAGTACCACAGGTTATGATGTTTTCCATTCTGTCACTGAATTCAAAGAATAAAAAGGAAAATTAACATAATAACAAGAATTAAAGTGAGGGGAGAAAGGAGTATGGTCCTTCAAAATGTTCCTTATCTAGGTCAGCCAGGACTTTCTAAACTGGGTACTTGATGGGTGAGGTGATATGGCGGTTTTATCAAGTTGTAGAATTGTTTTGTATAGTTGTATACTTGACATCACCAGTTGGTTGACGCCGAAATCAGATTGCTTGTATTCAGTTGAGTTCAGTTCAGTCTCACAGTCGTGTCTGACTCTTTGCGACCACATGAACCACAGCATGCCAAACCTCACTGTCCATCACCAACTCCCGAAGTTCACACAAACTCATGTCCACAAAGTCGGTGATGCCATCCAGCCATCTCATTCTCTGTCGTCCCTGTCTCCTCCCGCCCCCAATCCTTCCCAGAGTCAGAGTCTTTTCCAGTGAGTCAATGCGTCGCATGAGGTGGCCAAAGTATTGCAGTTTCAGCTTTAGCATCAGTCCTTCCAATGAACACCCAGGATTGATCTCCTTTAGAATGGACTGGTTGGATCTCCTTGCAATACAAGGGACTCTCAAGAGTCTTCTCCAGCACCACATTTCAAAAACATCAATTTTTCGGTGATCAGCTTTCTTCACAGTCCAACTCCCACATCCATACATGACCACTGGAAAAACCATAGCGTTGTCTAGACAGACTTTGGTTGGCAAAGTAATGTCTCAGCTTTTTAAAGTGCTATCTAGTTTGATATCTATCTTTCCTTCCAAGGAGTAAGTGTCTTTTAGTTTCCTTGCTGCAATCAGCAGCCTCAGTGATTTTGGAACATAAAAAAATAAATTCTGACACTGTTTCCACTATTTTCCTATTTCCCATGAAGTGATGGGACCAGATGCCATGACCTTTGTTTTCTGAATGTTGAGCTTCAAGACAACCTTTTCACTCTCCTCTTTCACTTTCATTAAGAAGCTTTTGTATTACTTGCAGCCAAAGATGCAGAAGTACTATACAGTCAGAGAAACAAGACTGGGAGCTGACTTTGCTCATATCATCAACTCCTTATTGCCAATTTCAGTCTGAAATAGAAGAAAGTGGAGAAAACCACAAGAACATTCAGGTATGACCTAAATCAAATCCCTTATGACTATACAGTGGAAGGGAGAAACAGGTTTAAGGGACTAGATCTGACACAAATATTGTCCGATGATCTATGGACAGAGTTTTATGACAATGTATTCGAGACAGAATTCAAGACCATTTACAAGAAAAGGAAATAAAAGAAAAAGCAAAATGGCTCTATATGTAGGCCTTACAACTGGCTGTGAAAAGACAGGAAGCAAAAAACTAATGGAAAAAGGAAAGATAGACCCTTTTGAATGCAGACTTCCAAATAAAAACAAGGAGAGAAAATACTTCCACAGTGATCAGTGAAAAGAAATAGTAGAAAACAATAGAATAGGAAAGACTAGAGATCCCTTCAAGAAACTAGAGATAACTAGGGAATATTTTACGCAAAGATGGTATCAAGAAAAGACAGAAATGGTAGGGTCCTAACAGAAGCAGAAGATATTAAGAAGAGGTGGCAAGAATACACAGAAAGACTGTAAAATAAATAAATAAATAAATAAACATTTCATGACCCAGATAATCACGATGGTGCTATTACTCACCTAGAGCCAGATATCCTGGAAAGTGAAGTCAAGTGGGCCTTACGAAGCATCATTAAAACAAAGATACTGGAGATGATGGAATTCCATTTGAACTATTTCAAATCCTGAAAAATGATGCTGTGAAATTGATGCACGCAATATGCCGGCAAACTTTCAAAACTCAGCAGTGGACACAGGGCTGGAAAAGGTCAGATTTCACTCCAATCTCAAAGAAAGGCAATTGCAAAAAATGCTGAACTACAACAAAATTGCACTCATCTAACACACTACAGCCAGGCATCAGAAACATGGGAACTGTGAACTTCCAGATGTTCAAGGTGGAATTAGAAAAGGCAGAGGAACTAGAGATCAAATGGCCAACATCCACTCGGTTTTTGGAAGAGCAAGAGAATTCCAGGAAATCATCTTTTTCTGCTTTATTGACTATGCCAAAGCCTTTGAATTGTGGATCACAATGAAACGTGGAAAATTCTTTAAAATATGGGAATACCAGACCACCTGACCTGCATATGGAGAAACTTGTCTGAAGGTCAGGAAGCAATATATAGAACTGGACATGGAACAACAGATTGGTTGCAAATAGGAAAAGAAGTAAATCAAAGCTGTATATTGTCACCCTGCCTATTTAACTTATATGTAAACTACATCATAAGAAACACTGGGCTGCAGGAAACACAAGATGGAATCAAGATTGCAGGGAGAAATATCAATAACCTCAGATATGCAGATGATACCACCCTTATGGCAGAAAGTGAAGAAGAATTAATAACCTCTTAATGAACGTGAAAGAGGAGAGTTGGCTTAAAGCACAACATTCAGAAACTGGTCCCATCACTTCATGGCAAATAGATGGGGAAACAGTGGAAACAGAAGCTGACTTTAGTTTTCTAGGTTCCAAAATCACTGCAGAAGGTGATTGCAGCCATGAAATTAAAAGACGCTTACTTCTTCGAAGGAAAGTTATAACCAATCTAGACAGGATTTTAAAAAGCAGAGAATTACTTTGCCAACCATGGTATGCCTAGTCAAGGCTATGTTTTTTCCAGTAGTCATGCATGGATCTGAGATTTGGACTATAAAGAAACCTGAGTGCAGAAAAATTGATGCTTTTGAATTGTGGTGTTGGAGATTATTGAGAGTCCCTTGGACTTCCAGGAAACTCAACCAGTTCATTCTAAAGGAGATCTGTCCTGGTTGTGCATTTTAAGGACTGAAATTGTAGTACTTTGGCCATCAGATGTGAAAAGCTGACTCATTTGAAAAGACCGTGGTGCTAGGGAAGACTCTTGAGAGTCCCTGGTATTGCAAGGAGATCCAACCAGTCCATTCTAAAGGAGATCAATCCTTGGTGGTCATTGGAAGGACTGATGCTAAAGCTGAAACTGCAATACTTTGGCCACCTCATGCGACGAGTTGACTCACTGGAAAATACTCTGATGCTGGGAGGAATTGGGGGTGGGAGGAGACGGGAAAGATAGAGAATGAGATGGCTGGATGGCATCACCGACTCAATGGACATGAGATTGAGTGAACTCCGGGTGTTGATGATGGACAGGGAGACCTGGCGTGTTGTGATTCATGGGGTCGCAAGGAGTCAGACACGACTGAGCGACTGAACACTACTAAACTGTGCTCCACGTATAGATCAGAAGTATATCTGTGTCTGTTGTAATCTCCTAATTCCTACCACCACCAGGCATTTCATCCTTGATAACCGTATATTTCTTCTCCATTACCGTGTTCCTATACGCTTCTCATAAAGCATCATCTATTACGGTTTTACCTAGATCCCACATATTTGTGTTAATATGTGATATTTATTTTCCTCTTTTGACTTAGCTTCATTGTATCTGACACTGTCTCTGCCCTTCTATATCTATACAATTTACCTGATTTCATTCCATCTTTAGACTCGGGGATGTATGTACGAACCCATTTTATCCATTCCTCTCTAGATGAATGGATATTTCTGTTGCTTCCATGTCCTGATACTGCAAATATTGCTGCCACCAATATTGAAGTTGTGCATCATTTGGAATTATGATTTTCCTCATGAAAATTAATGACAATTATTGGAATTTCTTGATCATATGATAGCTTCATTCTTGTTTTTAAAAGATCCCCTATATTCTTCTCCATTTTAATCTATCAATGTGCTTTCCTAACAACAGTACAGGATTGTTCTGCTTACTCAGCACCCTCTCCAGCATTTTTTGTGTGGATTTTTTTCTTTGATAATGGTTATTCAGACAAATTTGTGTTGATACAAACATCGAAGACTTTATTTCCCTTTCTCTCACAGTTAGTGATGCTGATCTTTACAAATGTTATTGGACATCTTTATGTCTTTTAGCAGAAATGTCTATTTCATCATCTGTTCATTTGTTCCAATTGGGTTGTTCATTTTGCTGTTATTAAGCCACATGAGCTGCTCCCATATGTTGGAGACTCTTCTGTTGTCATTATCTTCAGTTGAAAATGTTTTTCCCATAATGAGACTTCATTTCTGTCTTGCTTATTTTTTCCTGTGCAAAATGTCTAATTTTAGTTGTATCTCTTTATATATTTTTGGTTTCATTTTCATTACCCAAGGAGGTAGGTCAAAAAAAAAATGTTGCTGTATTTCATGTCACAATGTATTTTACCTATGCTTTCCTCAAATATTATTGATTTACAGTTTCTGGCCTTATATGTAGATCTTTAAACTGTCTGGAATTTGTCCTATCTTATGGTGCTAAGGAGAGACTAAATGTGATCCACTGGAGGAGGGAATGCAAATCACCCCATTATACTTGCTAAGGGACCTCTATGAACTGCATAAAAACAACCATGTGTGGCACCAAAAAATTAGTCTATCAGGATGGTTCAGTTCAGTTGATTCACTCTTTGCGACCCCATGAATCACAGCACGCCTGGCCTCCCTGTCCATCACCACCTCCCGGAGCTCACTCAAACTCATGTCCATTGAGTCGGTGATGCCATCCAGCCATCTCATTCTTTGTTGTCCCCTTCTCCTCCCACCCCCAATTCCTCCCAGCATCAGAGTCTTTTCCAGTGAGTCAACTCTTTGCATGAGGTGGCCAAAATATTGGAGTTTCAGCTTTAGCATCAGTCCTTCCAATGAACACCCAGGATTGATCTCCTTTAGAATGGACTGGTTGGATCTCCTTGCAGTCCAAGTGACTCTCAAGAGTCTTCTCCAGCACCACTGTTCAAAAGCATCAATTCTTCCGTGATCAGCTTTCTTCAGAGTCCAACTCTCACATCCATACATGACCACGGGATAAACCATAGCCTTGACTAGACAGACCTTTGTTAGCAAACTAATGTCTCTGCTTTTTAATATGCTATCGAGGTTGGTCATAACTGTCCTTCCAAAGAGTAAGCGTCTTTTAATTTCCTGGCTGCAATCAGCATCTGCAGTGATTTTGGAAAACAAAAAATAAAGTCTGACATCGTTTGCACTGTTTCCCCATCTGCTTCCCATGAAGTGATGGGACCAGATGCCATGATTTTCGTTTTCTGAATGTTGAGCTTCAAGCCAAATATTTCACTCTCATTTCACTTTCATCAAGAGGCTTTTGATTTCCTCTTCACTTTCTGGCAAAAGGGTGGTATCATCTGCATATCTGAGGTTATTAATATTTTGCCTGGCAATCTTGATTCCAGCACAGCGTTCCTCATGATGTACTCTGCATATAAGTTAAATAAGCAGGGTGACAATATACAACATTGATGTACTCCTTTTCCCTATTTGGAACCAGTCTGTTTTTCCATGTCCAGTTCTAACTGTTGCTTCCTGACCTGGATACAGGTTTCTCAAGAGGCAGATCAGGTGGTCTCATATAACAATCTCTTTCAGAATGTTACACAGTTTATTGTGATTCACACAGTCAAAGGCTTTGGCATAGTCAATGAAGCAGAAATAGATTTTTTTCTGGAACTCTCTTTCGTTCTCCATGATCCAGCGGAAGTTGGCAATTTGATCTCTGGTTTCTCTGCCTTTTCTAAAACCTGCTTGAACATCTGGAAGTTCACAGTTCACATATTACTGAAGACTGACTTGGAGAATTTTGAGAATGACTTTACTAACGTGTGAGATGACTGCAATTGTGCAGTGGTTTGAGCATTCTTTGGCATTCTCTTTCTTTGAGATTGGAATGAAAACTGACCTTTTCCAGTCCTGTGTCCACAGCTGAATTTTCTAAATTTGCTGGCATATTGAGTGCAGCACTTTCACAGAATCATCTTTCAGGATTTGAAATAACTCGATTGGAATTCCATCACCTCCACTAGCTTTGTTGGTAGTGATGCTCTCTAAGGCCAGCTTGACTTCACATTCTAAGATGTCTGGCTCCAGGTGAGTGATCACGCCATCGTGTTTATCTTCACTGTGAAGATTTTTTTGTACAGTTCTTCTGTGTATTCTTGCCACCTCCTCTTAATATCTTCTGCTTCTCTTAGGTCCATACCATTTCTGTCCTTTATCAAGCCCATTTTTGCATGAAACATTCCCTTGATATCTCTAATTTTCTTGAAAAGGTCTCTTGCTTTTCCTATTCTGTTGTTTTCCTCTTCCTCTTCTTTGCATTGATCACTGAGGAAGGCTTTCATATCTCTCCTTGCTATTCTTTGGAACTCTGCATTCAGATGCTTATATATTTCCTTTTCTCCTTTGCTTTTCGTTTCTCTTCTTTTCACAGCTATTTGTAAGCCCTCCTCCGACAGCCATTTTGTTATTTTACATTTCTTTTTCATGGGGATGATCTTGATCCCTGTCTCCTGTACAGTTTCTCAAACCTCCGTCCATAGTTCCTCATGCTCTCTATCAATCAGATCTAGTCCCTTAAATCTATTTCTCACTTTGTCTGTATAAGGGATTTGATTTAGGTCGTATCTGAATAGTCTAGTGGTGTGCCCTAGTTTCTTCAATTTAAGTCTGAATTTGTCAGTTCAGACTTAAAGGAGTTCATAATCTGAGTCACAGTCAGTTCCTGGTCTTGTTTTTGCTAACTTTATAGAGCTTCTCCATCTTTCGCTGCAAAGAATATAATCAATCTGATTTCGGTGTTGAACATCTGGTGATGTCCATGTGTATAGTCTTCTCTTGTGTTGTTGGAAGAGGGTGTTTGAGATGACCAGTGCGTTCTCTTAGCAATACACTATTAGACTTTGCCCTGCTTCAAATCGTGCTCCAAGGCCAAATTTGCTGTTACTCTAGGTGTTGCTTGACTTCCTACTTTTACATTCCAGTCCCCTATTATGAAAAGGACATCTTTTTTGGGTACGTGCCTAATATGCTATTTGGGAGGAGCGGAGGTTAATAACTAACTTTTACAGAAAGCAGTAAGTGGTTGCCATAAAGTGGAAATAAACCTCATTTTATATGTCTAGCAATGAAATTAAAACAGAAGTCTGTAAAGAACAGTATTGCAAGGTAACCTAGAATGTTAGATCCATGAACAATTTAAATTGAATGACATATAACAGGAGATGGCAACAGCTAACTCATTGGAATATATCCTGATTCTGGAAAAGATTGAAAGCAGCAGGAGAAGGGGAAAACAAGGATGAGATGATTGGATGGCATCACCTATGCAATGGGTATGAACTCGGGAAAACTCCAAGAGGTGGTGAGGGACAGGAAGGACTGTCATGTTGCAGTTCATGGCATCCCAAAAAGTCAGACACGACTCAGCCACAGAAGAATAACCAGGTCGTTTTCTAACTGTATTCTAATACTTTTAGCTGTCCAGATTTTCCAGCTTACCTTGTCAAATATATTATCTTCTTTCCATTACATATTGTTGCCTTCTTTGTCAAAGATTAGGTGATCATTTGGGCAAGAGATTAGTTTAGGGTTTTCTATATTTTCCATTGGCTTCTATCCCAATATTGTGCTAAATGCACGCTATGTTCAAAACTATATGTTTTTTTGTATAGACTGAAGTGAGGAGCCTGAAACTCAGTTTTTCTTTCTCAAGTTTGCATGGTTATTCAAAATCTTTGTGTTTCCATCAAGTTGTAAATATTTTTTTTTTTTTGGTTCTATTCTGTGAAAAATGTCATTGGTAATTTATTAGGGATGACACTGAATTTTTGAACTCCTTTTGTATTGTACTCATTTTCACATATTGATTTTTACAATCCAAAGTACAGTATAGCTCTCATTCCATTTCTGTCCCCTTTTTAAAAATATTAATTTATCTGTTTTATTTGGAGGCTGATTACCTAAAAATATTGGAGTGTTTTAGCCATACATTGACATGAATCAACCATGGGTGTATATGTGTTTCCCATCATGAACCCCCTCCAACTTCCCTCCCATCCCATCCCTCAGGGTCATTTCAGTACACCAGACCTGAGCACCCTGTCTCATGCATCAAACCTGGACTGGTGATCTATTTCATGTATGGTACATACACATTTCAATGCTATTCTCTCAAATCATCCCACCCTCGCCTGCTCCCATAGAGCCCAAAAGCCTGTTTTTTACATCTGTGTGATGCTAAAGCTGAAACTGCAATACTTTGGCCACCTCATGCAACGAGTTGACTCACTGGAAAAGACTCTGATGCTTGGAAAGGTTGGGGGCGGGAGGAGAAGGGGACGACAGAGAAAGAGATGGCTGGATGGCATCACCGACTCTGTGGACATGAGTTTGAGTGAACTCCAGGAGTTGGTGATGGATAGGGAGGCCTGGAGTGCTGTGATTCATGGGGTGGCGGAGAGTCGGACACGCCTGAGCAACTGATCTGAAAGGAACTGAACTGAATCTTGTGCAGTCTAAAATACAGGGCCATTGTTACCAATTTTCTAAATTCTATATGTGTTAATATTCTGTATTGGTGTTTTCCTCTCTGACTTAGTTTACTCTGTATAATAGGCTCCAGTTTCAGCCACCTCATTAGAACTGGTTCAAATGCATTCTTTTTAATAGCTGAGTAATATTCCATTGTGTATATGTACCAAAGCTTTCTTAACCATTCATCTACCAATGGCTATCTCGTTTGCTTCCAAGTCCTGGCGGTTGTAAGTAGTGCTGCAATGAACATTGGAGTAGACATCTCTTTCTCAATTCTGGTTTCCTAGGTGTATCCCCAGCAATGGGATTGCTCTGTCATACGGCAGCACTATTTTTCCAGTTTTTTAAAGGATTTTCCACCCTGTTCTCCATAGTGACTGTACTAGTTTGCATTCCCAGCAACAGTGTAAGAGGGCTCCCTTTTCTCTGTACCCTCTCCAAAGGATGTGACATCTTTTATGTGGCTCATCCATACCTTATTCTTTCCGGCACAATACTCCTTTTTCTGTTTAGGCAGGGTTATTCCCAAGTATTTTATTTTTTCTGTTACAATGGTGAATCAGGTTATTTCCTTACTTTTTTGTTTTTGGTTTTCTTTTGTTATTTATAGGAATGAAGGAGATTTCTTCCTGTTTATTTTTTATCCAACAACTTCCCTAAAATCATTGTTATTAATTTTCTGTTGCCATCTTAGGATTCTCTGACACAATAACTAATGTCAAAAAATAAGTGACTGCTTTACCTCTTCTTTTTCAGTTTGCTGGTAATTTTTTTTTTCTTCTTCTTCTTCACTGATTGCTGTAGCTAGGAGTCCCAAGATTATGCTGAATAACAGTGGTGAGAGTGGCAAACTTTGTCTTTTTCATGACCTTAGGCAACATGCTTTCAGTTTTCACCTAGGAGAAGCATTTTAGTGTTGGGTTAATCCATACATGGCCTTTATTAATTTGAAGATGATCATCTCTGTTCCCACTTCCTGTTCAGCCTTTTACATAAATAAGTGTTTAATTGTGTCAAAGGTGCTTTCTGCATCTATATTTTAGATGTGTTCAAGAGTTCTCTTTGGAAAGTTTTGTTATCTTTCAGTGTTCTTTTCTCCTCTGGCCACCTGATGCAAAGAGTTGTCTCATTAGAGAATGCTCTGAAACTGGGAAAATTTGAAGAAAAAAGAGAAGTGGGTAGCAGAAGATGAGAGGGTTAGATAGCATCACCAACTCTATGGACATGAATCTGAACAAATTCTAGGAGATAGGGAATGTAAGACTGATGGCACACAGTCCATGGGGTGACAAAGGGATGGGCATGAATAACTGACTGGACAACAATATCAAAACATTCTTTCCTGTTATTGACAGTAGTAGTTATTCATGACTACTTCATTTTCTCTCCCACCGTACCCTATCTATATCTCAGTTGCACTAATTTCACCACGTACCATGCAAAGATTCAGCCATATTTGCTGTCATTATTGTCCCCCAAATGGTCCAAAATTTATGTGATTTCTCAACTACACATGATCCAGTCGTCTCCTAACCATTCTCCAGCATCCATTTATGTTCCTCAGAAACTCTCTATCTTGCTATAGCCAGAGAAAGTTGTCACTCACTAACTAAGTCATGCGCTAGAAAGCAAGTTCTTGAGAATAAATACCCTTTCAGGATTCTGTATTCTAACTTTGTATCAGTCTTCACATTGTTCGTTTGTCCCATTTCTTCAGTCACACTGAAGTTTCAGTCTGTGTTCTGTTTTTCTCAGTCTCAGTGTCTGTGCAAACACTGTTCTTCTCTTTTCCTTGATTTTTCTTTTTAATTAATGTCTGTGAGATCTTATTTTAAATTCCTCAGGAAGTTCTTTTTCACTTTACAAAGCATTTTGTGATTTTAACTTTAGATTGACCTTTTCGATGAGCTTTAATAGACTGTCCTCTCCAAAAGGAATAAATTATGACAACCCGCATCTATTTTTGCTGTGATTCTACTCGCCTCTATTCAGGTGTAAAGGATTGTATTTTAATAATACAACTTGAATTGATGTGCATCTTAGTCAATGAATCATGCCCAACTATGCAAACTCATGGACTGCAGCCCAACAAACTCGTCTGCCCATGGACATTTCCAGGCAAAGATTGGAGTTGATTGCCATTTCCTTCTCCAGGGCAGCAAGAATACTGGAACTATTCAATATAATTTTTCAGCTTATAAATTCTGAATTTGCAGAAAGAATTCACCCGTACGTAAAAGAGTATCTTGATTGCAAGTTAAAGTCACCAACTTTTGTTGTCTATCCCACAATCAGGTTAAATAAAAATCATTAGCTTATCTGAAAAGCATATTTTTCCATTTTTAATATGGCTAAGAATATATAAAGAAAAGTAAAAAGAAATAGCGAATAATGGCATTTCTCTTCAAGAGAAATTGAGGAAAGAATATGAATCTTTCTCACTTTCTTTTTCTTGGTGAATGTTATTTGGCATTCCCAGTGGTAACTTTTCATCAAGGTCCCTTAAATCATGGTCCATACTTGTTTTTCAAGTGAATTCTTGGTGAGGATTTTCAGGAGAAACGAAATGAGCTAAGCAAGATACAGCAGAGTGAAACTAAATCTAATCTCAAATGGAGGCGAAATTGCACTGGGTGCAGAATTTTCTACATCAAATGTGTAATTGTGTATATTTTACATATGAAATTCCTAGTGCAGATTTTCATCTTCATATACAGAATTCTTGATACATCATGTATGAAAATCTGAATGAATGTTTCCTGACAACACATGAAACTTTGCATATTTAAAATGCAAAGATTCTTCAATATCCGCAAGTCAAACAATGTAATACACCACATTAACAAAATGAAAAATAAAAACCATATAATTATCTCAATAGATGCAGAGAAAGCCTTTGACAAAATTCAGCATCCATTTATGATCAAATCCCCAAGAGGTAAAACTCTCAGTGTTTGATGACCTGATCCTCTACACAGAAAACCCTTAAGAATCTACCAGAAAATTACTACAGCTAATCAAAGAATACAGTAAAGTTGCAGGATATAAAATCAACACACAGAAATCTCTTGCATTTCTATACACTAATAATGAGAAAATTGAGAAAATAGAGAAAATAAGGAAATAATTCCATTCAGCACTGGAACAGAAAAAATAAAATACTTAGGAATATATCTACCTAAAGAAACAAAAAAAACCCTATATATAGAAAACTAAAAAACCCTGGTGATAGAAATCAGAGAGGACACTAATAGATGGAGAAATATACCCTGTTCATGGATTGGAAGAATAAATATTGTGAAAATGAATATATTACCCAAAGTAATTTATAGGTTCAATGTAATCCTTATCAAGCTGCCAACAGTATTTTTCACAGAGCTAGAACAAATAATTTCACTATTTGTATGGAAATACAAAAAACATCGAATAGCCAAAGCAATCTTGAGAAAGAAGAATGGAACTCGGGTAATCAACCTGCCGGACTTCAGGCTCTCCTACAGAGCCACAGTCATCAAGACAGTATGGTACTGGCATAAAGACAGAAATATAGATCAATGGAACAAAATAGAAAGCCCAGAGATAAATCTATGCACCTAGGAACACCTTATCTTTGACAAAGGAGGCAAGAATATTCAATGGAGAAAAGATAATCTACTTAACAAGTGGTACTGGGAAAACTGGTCAATCACTTGTAAAAGAATGAAACTAGACCACTCCCTAACACCATACACAAAAATAAACTCAAAATGGATTAAATATCTAAATGTAAGACCAGAAACTATAAAACTCCTAGAGGAGAACATAGGCAAAACACACTACGACATAAATCACATCAGGATCTTCCATGACCCACCTCCCAGAATATTGGAAATAAAAGCAAAAATAAACAAATAGGACCTAATGAAATTTAGTAGCTTCTGCACAGCAAAGGAAACTATAAGCAAGGTGAAAAGACACCTTCAGAATGGGAGAAAATAATAGCAAATGAAGCAACTGACAATTAATCTGAAACATATGCAAACAACTCCTGAGCTCAATTCCAGAAAAATAAATGGCCTAATCAAAACATGAGCCAAAGAACTAAAGAGACAATTCTCCAAATAAGACATACAGATGGATAACAAACATATGAAAAAATGCTGAACATCACTCATAATCAGAGAAATGCAAATCAAAACCACAGTGAGGTACCATTTCACTCCAGTCAGAATGGCTGCTATCCAAGGGTCTACAAGCAAAAAATGCTGCAGAGGGTGTGGAGAAAAGGCAACCCTCTTACACTGTTGGTGGAATGCAAACTAGTGCAACCACTATGGAGAACAGTGTGGAGATTACTTAAAAAACGGGAAATAGAACTTCCATACGACCCAGCAATTGCACTTCTGGGCATTCACACCGAGGAAACCAGAATTGAAATATAAACATGTACTCCAATGTTGTTCCATGTCCAGTTCTAACTGTTGCTTCCTGACCTGCATACAGGTTTCTCAAGAGGCAGGTCAGGTGGTCTGGGATTCCCATCTCCTTCAGAATGTTCCACAGTTTATTGTGATCCACACAGTCAAAGGCTTTGGCATAGTCAATGAAGCAGAAATAGATGTTTTTCTGGAACTCTCTTGCTTTCTTCATGATCCAGCGGATGTTGGCAATTTGATCTTTGGTGCCTCTGCCTTTTCTAAAACCTGCTTGAACATCTGGGAGTTCATGGTTTACATACTGCTGAAGCATGGCTTGGAGAATTTTGAGCATGACTTTACTATCGTGTGAGATGAGTGCAATAGTGGGGTAGTTTGAGCATTCTTTGGCATTGCCTTTCGTTGGGATTGGAATGAACACTGACCTCTTCCTGTCCTGTGGCCACTGCTGAGTTTTCCAGACTGGTTCCAAATAGGAAAAGGTGTACGTCAAGGTTGTATATTGTCACCTTGTTTATTTAACTTATATGCAGAGTACATAATGAGGAACGCTGGGCTGGAAGAAGCACAAGCTGGAATCAAGATTGTTGGGAGAAATATCAATAACCTCAGATATGCAGATGACACTACCCTTATGGCAGAAAGTGAAGAGGAACTCAAAAGCCTCTTGATGAAAGTGAAAGAGGAGAGTGAAAAGTTTGGCTTGAAGCTCAACATTCAGAAAACAAAGATCATGGCATTTGGTCCCATCACTTCATGCGAAATAGATGGTAAAACAGTGGAAATAGTGTCAGACTTTATTTTTTTTTTGGGCTCCAAAATCACTGCAGATGCTGATTGCAGCCATGAAATTAAAAGACGCTTGCTCCTTGGAAGGAAAGTTATGACCAAACTTGATAGTGTTTTAAAAAGCAGAGACATTACTTTGCCAACCAAGGTCCGTCTAGTCAAGGCAATGGTTTTTCCCGTTGTCATGTATGGATGTGACAGTTCGACTGTGAAGAAAGCTGATCGCCGAAGAATCGATGCTTTTGAACTGTGGTGTTGGAGAAGACTCTTGAGAGTCCCTTATACTGCAAGGAGATCCAACCACTCCATTCTAGAGGAGATCAATACTGGATGTTCATTGGAGGGACTGATGCTAAAGCTGAAACTGCAATACTTTGGCCACCTCATGCGACGAGTTGACTCACTGGAAAAGACTCTAATGCTGGGAAAGGTTGGGGGCGGGAGGAGAAGGGAACGACAGAGAATGAGATGGCTGGATGGCATCACCGACTCTGTGGACATGAGTTTGAGTGAACTCCGGGAGTTGGTGATGGACAGGGAGGCCTGGCGTGCTGTGATTCATGGGGTCGCGGAGAGTCGGACACGACTGAGCAACTGAACTGAACTGAACTGAACTGATCTGAACTCCAATGTTGATCGCAACACTGTGTTTAAATGTCAGGACATGGAGGCAACCTGGATGTCCATCTGCAGATAAATGGATAAGAAAGCTGTGGTACATATGCACTATGAAGTATTACTCAGACATTAAAAAGAATGCATTTGAATGAGTTCTAATGAGGTGGATGAAACTGGATCCTATTATAAAGAGTGAAGTAAGCCAGAATGAAAAACATCATTACAGTATACTAATGCATATATATGGCATTCAGAAAGATTATAGTGGTAACCCTGTATAGGAGACAACAAAAGAGACACAGATGTATAGAACAGTCTTTTGGACTCTGTGGGAGAGGGCAAAGGTGGGATGATTTGGGAGAATGACATTGAAACATGTATATTATCATATGTGAAACAAATCGCCAGTCCAGGTTCGATGCATGAAACAGGATGCTTGGGGCTGGTGCACTGAGATGAACCAGAGAAATGAGATGGAGAGGGATGTGGGAGGAGAGTTCATGATGGGGAACACATGCATACCAGGGGCAGATTCAAGTCAAAGTATGGCAAAACCAATACAATAATATAACGTAAAAAAAATAAATAAATAAATAAAAAAGAAATGTAGTGTATTCCAGATAGTTATATTTTCACATGTGTAATAATGAAAAATCCATATTTCTCGTTAGAAAATTATTGCCCAGATTTGATATATGAAATATAGAAAAATACACATCACATGTCGGAATATCCTCGAGCGGATGTTCATATGTGAAATACAGAGTATTCCATACTTCATTATGGAAATTATGAGACTCCATTTTCAATATGAAATGCAGATGATTCGCAATTTCACCTAAGAAAATCTGTGATTATATTGCCATTTGTCATATGCAGAGAAAACCATATTTCATGATATTCTGCACTAGGATTTTCATATGTGTACAGAGAGAATATCATATTTCATATAGGAATTATTGAACTTAGATTAACACACATGAACATAGAAAATTCCATTATCCAGAGACCGCTAGTCACTCCCAGATTTCCAAGTGTGAAATATAAGGATTCTACCTTTCACGGTAGAAATTCCAAATCATCACCAAGATTTTTTTTTTTTTATGTGGAATGTAAAAAATTCTCCATTTCATGACAGAACATTTTTACACAATGTTCATCATACAGGAGAACCAGATAGTTGCTTTTCTTATGTGAATATCAACATAAAATTTTGTATGTAAAAATACAGAAAAATGTCATGCTATACACAGAGTTGCATTTGAGATGACTGATTTTAGAGTTTTGCCTGGGAAATATAAACATTTCCAAATTTCACCAATTTTTTTTTTTTTTTTGCCTAAATTTTCATATGTGAAATACAGAGAATGTTATAGGTCACGGAGGAAAAGAAAATCCCACCCACGTTTTAAATGTGAAAGAGTATTCCATTTTTCATGTAGGATAAGGTGTGCCCAGATTCTCACATGTTAGTTATAAACAAGGATGCTATATTTCTTATTCAACAAAAACACTATGCCCAGAATTTTATATTTTGAATGTAGAAAATGTCATGTTTCAGTAGAGAATGTGTCCCCATATTTTCTCATGCAAAGCATAGAGAAGTCTATCTATTTTATACTTTGGCCACCTCATGCAACGCGTTGATTCACTGGAAAAGAGTCTGATGCTAGGAGGGATTGGGGGTAGGAGTAGACGGGGGCGACAGAGAATGAGATGGCTGGATGGCATTACCGACTCAATGGACATGAGTTTGAGTAAACTCCGGGAGTTGGTGATGGACAGGGAGGCCTGGCGTGCTGTGGTTCATGGGGTTGCAAAGAGTCGGACACAGCTGAGCGACTGAACCTAACTGAACTGAAAGGTATTTGTGTCCAGGTTTTCTTACGCTAAACACAGAGATTTCCATATTTCATGTAGGAAAATCAGAGTGCAGCTTTTCATGTGTCACGTTGAAAAGTCTGCATATTTCATGTAAGATAAGATATCTTCACAATTTTATATTTGAAAGATACAGTATTCCATATTTCAGGGAGAAAATCTGATACCCAGTTATTCATATTTGAAATGTAGAGAAATCAATATTCTATGTTAAAATTGCAGCTCCGTTGTTCATATATCATGCACAGAAAATTCCAAACTTATATAATTAAATGTTGTGTTGAACTTTTCAAATGTGAAATAGTGTTTATTCCATACTTCATTAGAATAATATGCTCTCTGCACTCAGATTACCAAATTAAAAATATAGGAATGTCACAATTCATGCTTGAAAATATGAAGTTATATTTTCATACACAAAATATCAAAGGTCCATAAAATATGTATGAATATCTTTGTGCAGTCCTGTTTATAAACATTCAGATTTTCTAATTACATGTTTGAGAATGTATCCACATGTTCTCCTATTTAAGAAAAACACACACACACAAAACTCTATTTCAGGTCTCAACACTGAACCTATAATGCTACATGTGAAATTCACAGTTCGTATTTCAGATAAAAAATCACCAGCCTTTCTTTGTCCAAATATGCAAAGTTTCATGTGTTGTCAGAAAACATTCATTCAGGTTTTTCATATTTGATAAATCGAGAATTCCAAATATGAAGATGAAAACCTGCACTTGTATGCTCATTTGTAAAATATACATATTTACACATGAGTTGGTGATGGACCGGGAGGCCTGGCGTGCTGTGATTCATGCGGTCGCAAAGAGTCAGACATGACTGAGCGACTGAACTGACCTGAACTGAACTGAAACATTTGATGTGGAAATTCTACACCCAGTGCCATTTTGCCTCCAACTGAGATTGGATTTAGTTTCACTCTGCTGTATCTTGCTTCCCTCATTCCGTTCTCCTGAAAATCCTCATCAATAATTCACTGGAAAAATAACTATGGACCTGGATTTAAGGGATCTTGAAGAAAATTTACCACTAGGAATGCCAAATAACATTCACCAAGAAAAAGAAAGTGAGAAAGATTCATATTCTAGCCTCAATTTGTCTTGAAGAGAAATGCCATTATTTGCCTCTATTTACTATCTATGATATAGATCTCTGAGATTTCTTTTATATATATATATATATCCCTTAGTCATATTAATAATTGTAAAATGTGCTTTTCAGAGAAGCTGATGATTTTTTCTTTACCTGATTTTGGGACAGACAACAAAAGTTGGTGATTTTAGCTTGCAATCAATATACTTTTTTTTCTTTGGAGGGAATTAACTCTTCAAGTTCAGAATTTATTAAATTTTATCAGTTAAAATTTTGATTTCTTATTAGTTCCACTGTTCATGTTTTCCAGGAGAAGGAAATGCAACCCACTCCAGTATCTTTGCCTGGAAAAGTGCATGGATAGATGAGCCTGATGGGCTGCAGTCCATGAGGTTGCAGAGTTGGGCATGACTCAGTGACCAATTTGCACACCCATTCAGATTGTATTATTCAAATACAATCCTTTATGCCTGAATACAGGCGAGTAAATAACAAGCTAAAATAGATGTGGGTTGTCATAATTTATTCCTTATGGAGAGGACAGTCTATCAAAGCTCGTCAATCAGGTTAATCTAAATTTAAAATCTCAAAATGATCTGTAAAGTGAAAAAAAGTTTCAGAGGAATTTAAAATAAGATCTCACAGACATTAATCATAAAAGGAAAATCAGATAAGACAGAAGAACCGTCTCTGCACAGACAGACTGAGAAGAACAGAACAAAGACTGAAACTTCAGTGTTATTGAAGAAATGGGACAAACGAACAATGTGAAGACTGAGACAAAGTTAGAATACAGAATCCTGAAAGGGTATTTATTCTCAAGAACTTGCTTTCTAGCGCATGACTTAGCTAGTGAGTGACAATTTTATCTGCTATAGCAAGGTAGAGAGTTTCTGAGGAACATAAATAGATGCTGGAGAATGGTTCGGAGACCACTGGATCATGTGTAGTTGAGAAATCACATAAATTTTGGACCATTTGGGGGACAATAATGACAGCAAATATGGCTGAATCTTTGCATGGTATGTGGTGAAATTAGTGCAATTGAGATATAGATAGGGTATGGTGGGATAGAAAATGAAGTAGTCACTAATAACTACTACTGTAAATAACAGGAAAGAATGTTTTGGTATTGTTGTTCAGTCAGTTATTCATGCCCATCTCTTTGTCACCCCATGGACTGTGTCCCATCAGTCTTAAATTCCCTATCTCCCAGAATTTGTTCAGAGTCATGTCATAGGGTTTATGATGCTATCTAACCCTCTCATCATCTGCTACCCACTTCTCTTTTTACCTTCAAATTTTCCCGGTATCAGAGCATTCTCTAATGAGACAACACTTTCCATCAGGTGGCCAGAGGAGAAAAGACCAATGAAAGATAATAAACGTTTCCAAGGAGAGGTCTTGAACACATCTAAAATACAGATACAGAAAACACTTTTGACAAAATTAAGGACTCATTTATGATAAAAGCTGTACAGGAAGTGGGAACAGAAAGGATCATTTTCAACTTAATAAAGACCATGTATGAATAAACCCAGCACTACGATGTTTCTCAGAGGTGGAACCTGAAAGCATGTTGCCTAAGATTGTGAAAAAGACAAAATTTGCCACTCTCATCACTGTAATTCAACTAATCTTGGGACTCCTAGCTACAGCAATCAGTGAAGGAAAGAAAATTACCAGCAAACTGAAAATCAAGAGGTAAAACCGGCACTGTTTGCTGACAGAAGTTACTGTTTCAGAGACTCCTAAGATTGCACCAGAAAATTAATAGACAATGACTTTACGGAAGTTGTCGGGAAAAGAAATATATAGGAAGAAATCTCCTGCATGACTATAAATGACCAGAGAAAACCAAAACCAAAAATTAAGGAAACAATCTGATTCACCATTGTAACAAGAAAAATAAAATCCTTGGGAATCAGCCGACCTAACCAGAGAAAAGACTAGTAGCCCGAAAAGAATAAGGTATGGATGAGACAAATCAGAAATGACACAGATGGAATGAGAGATATACTATTCTTTGGACTATAAAAATCAATTTGTGAAAATGGCTACACTATAAAGAAGAGTTTACAGATGCAATGTCTTCAAGATTAAATTACCAATGACATTTTCCACAGAAATAGAACAACAACAACAAGAAAAACTTTACAACTTGATGGAAACACAAAGACTGATTAACGAGTCAAACTGAAGATAGAAAATTTGAGCTGCAGGACTCAGGTTTCCTCACTTCAGTCTATAAAAATCTATAGTTTTAAACATGGCATGCAATTGGCACAATATTCGGATTAAAGCCAATGGAACAGATAGTAAACCCTAAGATAATCTCTTGCCGAAATGATCACCTAATCTATGACAAAGGAGACAACAATATGAAGTGGAAAGAAGAAACTCTATTTGACAAGTTAAGCTGGAAAATCTGGACAGTTAAAAGTAAAAGAATACAATTAGAACAGCACCTGGTTATTCTGTGGCCGAGTTGTGTCTGACTTTCGGGATGCCATGAATTGCAGCATGCCAGTCCTTCCTGTCCTTCACCACCTCTTGGAGTTTGTCCGAGTTCATATCCATTGTATAGATGATGCCATCCAATCATCTCATCCTTGTTTTCCCCTTCTCCTGTTGCCTTCGATCTTTCCCAGATTCAGGTCTTTTCCAATGTGTTGGCTGTTGCCATCTCTTATTATACCCCATTCAATTTAAATTGTTCATGGATCTAACATTCCAGGTTGCCCTGCAGTATTTTGCTTTTCAGCATTTCATTTACTTTCATCTCTAGACACATAAAAAATGAGGCTTATTTCCACTTTGGGGCAACCACTTATTTCTTCAGGAAATATTAGTTATTACCCTGTGCTCCTCCCAAGCAGTATATTTGGCACCTACCATCCTGGGAGACTCATCTTTTGGAGTCATACCTTGCTGCCTTTTTATATAGTTCATGGAAGTCCCATAGCAAGTATAATGGGGTGGTTAGCCATTCACTCCTCCAGTGGATCACATTTAGTCACTGCTTTCAGTTCAGTTCAGTCACTCCTTAGCAGTATAGAAAATACAAATTCAAGACGGATTAAAGACCTACATATAAGGCCAGAAACTGTAAATCAATATTTGAGGAAAGAATAGGTAGAATACATTGTGACATGAAATGCAGCAACAACTTTTCTTTTTCACCTACCTCCTTGGGAAATTAAAAATAAACAAAACACCAAAATTAAATAAAGAGATCTAATTAAACTTAAATATTTCGCACAACCAACCAATAAGCAAGACAAAAATGAAGTCTCATTATGGGAAAAACATTTGCAACTGAAGATAATGACAACAGAAGAATCTCCAAAATATGGAAGCATCTAATGTGCTCAATAATAGCAAAACAAACAACCCAATTGGAACAAATGAATAGATGATAAAATAGACATTTCTCCTAAGAAGACATACAGATGTCCAATAATACTGAAAAATATGCTCAGCATTACTAACTGTGAAAGAAATGGAAATAAAATCTTCAATTGGGGTATCAACTCACATTTTTCTGAGTTGATACCCCAATTGAAGATTTTATTTCCATTTATATATATAAAATTCCGAACAAAACAAATGCTGTAGACATTTGTGGAGATGGTGTGGAGTAAACAGAACAATCCTGTTCTGTAGCTAGAAATGCACATTGATCGATTAAAATGGAGAATAGAATGGGGTTCCTTTAGAAATAAGAATAAAGCTACCATGTGATCAAGAAATTCCAATAATTGTCAATAATTTTCATGAGGAAAATCATAATTCCAAAAGATGCACAACTTCAATATTGATGGCAACAATATTTGCAATAGCAGGCCATGGCAGCAACAGAAATATCCATCTAAAGAGGAATGGATAAAATGAGTTGGTACATACATACCAGAGTCTTAAGATGGAATGAAATCAGGTAAGTTGCATACATGTAGAAGGACAGGAACAGTTTCAGATACAGTGAAGCTAAGTCAAAAGAGGAAACGAAATATCATATATTAGCACAAACATTTGGGCTCTAAGTAAAACTGGAATAGATGATTCTCTATGAGAAGCATAGATAGGGACACAGCAATGGAGAAGAAATATACACTTACCAAGGATAAAATACCTGGTGGTGTTAGCAACTGGGAGATAACAACAGAAACATATATACTTTTGATCTATATGTACAGCACAGGGAAGGCTATTTAATGCACTGGGGTGACCAGATTTAGAAAGAAGTCAAAAACATGGAGATAGATATGTGGTTGCTGTTTAATCACTATCTTGTTTAGTTGTTTACGACTTGAAGGACTGCAGCATTCCTTAATTTTGCTTTAGGGGAGAAACTAACAAAATAATGTAAAGCAAGTATATTCCAAAAAAAATTCAGTATTGAGAGTTGGACTGTGAAGAAAGCTGATCGCTGAAGAATCGATGCTTTTGAACTGTGGTGTTGGAGAAGACTCTTGAGAGTCCCTTATACTGCAAGGAGATCCAACCAGTCCATTCTAAAGGAGATCAATCATGGGTGTTCATTGGAAGGACTGATGCTCAAGCTGAAACTGCAATACTTTGGCCACCTCATGCGACGAGTTGACTCACTAGAAAAGACTCTGATTCTGGGAAAGGTTGGGGGCTGGAGGAGAAGGGGACGACGGCGAATGAGATGGCTGAATGGCATCACCGACTCTGTGGACATGAGTTTGAGTGTACTCCGGGAGTTGGTGATGGACAGGGAGGCCTGGCGTGCTGTAATTCATGGGGTCGCGGAGAGTCGGACACGACTGAGCAACTGAACTGAACTGAACCTTTCTTAGACATCAATATTTTTTAATGAATCTCACATTGTCTTGGAAGTCAAAGGTAGAACTAAAAATGTGTACACCTTAGTGTCAAATGCAATGCAAACCTCAGAAAGCTATATCTAAATTCATAACACATTTATTAAGAAAACATCAATAAAAATTAAAGTGAGTGTATGTTATATTTTGCTATATATGTGCACGTCTAAAGATAGAAAAAATTTCCCCAAAAGAAAAGTTACCATAAAAGAGGTGGGACAGAACCATCAACAATCAACTCTGTCTGGTTGACCCATGCTATGTATTTATGCATTTTATATATTCTATTGTTTTTAATTTGTTTTATTTAATTCTATTGCATTGCTTCTTAGAGATGTCCATTGTATTTATCACACAATGTCTTTTACCTATCTGTTATGGATGAATGGCAATCTGTGTGCTCTTTTAAATCTCCTTTATGATTTACTTTTAAGAGCAATAGTTCTTCATTCACAGGAATTTCAGCTTTACGAAATATTTAACTGGTCATATTGATATGTTGAAATACATTCCCATGATGGCTGTAGGCAAAAGAAAATCTGAATTTTACTAAGGCATCCAGTTCAAAGGTATCCTTTGTAAATCAACTATCAGTTCAGTTCAGATCAGTCACTCAGTCATGTACAACTCTTTGTGACCCCGTGAAACATGCCAGGCCTTCCTGTGAATCACCAGCTCCCGGAGTTTACACAAACTCTTGTCGATTGAGTCAGTGATGCTGTCAAGCCATCTCATCCTCTGTCAGCCCCTTCTCCTGGCCTCAATCCCTGCCAGCAGCAGGGTCTTTTCCAATGAGTCAACTCTTCCCATGAAGTGGCAAGATATTGGAGTTTCAGCTTCAACATTAGTCCTTCGAATGAATACCCAGGACTGATCTACTTTAGGATGGACTGGTTGGATCTCCTTGCAGTCGAAGGGACTCTCAAGAGTATTCTCTAAAACCACAGTTCAAAAGCATCAATTCTTCAACACTCAGCTTTTTTCACAATCCAAATCTCTCATCCATTCGTGACCGTTGGAAAAATCATAGCCTTGGATAGACGGACCTCTGTTAGCAGTGTCATGTCTCTGCTTTTTAATATGCTATCTAGGTTGGTCATAAATCTCCCTCCAAGCAGTAAGATTCTTTTAATTTCATGGCTGCAGTCACCATCTGTCGTGATTTTAGAGCCCCACCAAAAAATCTGACACTGTTTCCCCTGTTTCCCCATCTATTTCCCATGAAGTGATGGGACCAGAAGCCATAATCTTAATTCTCTGAATGTTAATCTTAAGATAACTATTTCACTCTCCTCTTTCACTTTCATCAAAAGGCTTTTTAGTTCCTCTTCACTCTCTGCCATAAGCGTGGTGTCATCAGCAAACCTCAAGTTATTGATATTTCTGGCAATTTGAATCCAGCTTTTGCTTCTTCCTGCTCAGCGTTTCTCATGATGTACTCTGCATGTAAGTTTTATAAGCAGGGTGACAATTTATAACCTTGAAGTACTCCATTTTCTATTTGGAACTACTCTGTTGTTCCATGTCCACTTCTAACTGTTGCTTCCTGAACTTCATATAGGTTTCTGAAAAACAGGTCAGGTGGTCTAGTATTTACATTTCTTTCAGAATTTTCCACAGAATAAACTGTGATCCACACAGTGAAAGGCTCTGGCATAGTCAATAAAGCAGAAATAGATGTCTTTCTGGAACGCTCTTGCTCTTCCAATGATCCAGCAGATGCTGGCAATTTGATCTCTCGTTCCTCTGTTTTTTCAAGATGGTTTGAGAAAAGGCAGAGGAACCAAGATCAAATTACCAACATCTGAGCTATATACAGATCATATGTCTTGCCAGAAAATCTGCACCCTGGTTTTTCATGTGAAATGAACAAAAATCCTTATTTCATGTCAAAACGTCCTCATCATTTTTATATGTGAAATATAGAGAATTCCATATTTCATGGAAGTATATCTGCTAGCAGATCTAAATATTGATATACAGAGAATTCCATGTATCAGCTAGAAATAGCTACATCTAAATGGTGAAATAAAAAATTTAAAGACTACCATATATCATGTCAGAAAATAAGTTACTTGGTTTTATATGTGAAATTTAGAGGATTCCAAAATTCACATGAGACTATCTGCACCCATATTTTCATGAATTAATTGCTGAGGTTCCATAATTCATGAAATTTTTACACGTGAAATGTACAGATTTCCATAGGTCATGTGGGGAATCCAAAATCTAGAAATTCACATGTTAGTATAGAGATGTACACATTTCCCCGTTGAAATATTTGCACCCAGACTTTCATGTGACACATAGAGTTTATTCCGTATTTCAATTTGGGAAAACTTCACGTGGACTTTCATCAGTGAAATACATAGAATTATATATTTAAATAGGGAAATCAGGTATCAGACAGTCAGACAAGAAATAAGTCGATTCTTTATTTGTCTGCTCATCCAAGATCTTAAATTCTGAATCTTCAGTTCAGTTCAGGTGCTCAGTCGTTTCTGACTTTTAGTGACCCCAAGGACCACAGTACGCCAGGCCTCCCTGTCCATTACCAACTCTCAGAGTTTAAGCAAACTTATATCCATTTAAGCCATGAAGCCATATAACCATCTCATTCTCTGTCATCCCCTTCTCCTGCCTTCAATCTTTCCCAACATCAGGTTCTTTTCAAATGAGTCAGCTCTTCTGAATCATGGACAATTCCATATTTTATGTGTGAAATATCTGAAACAGGTTTTCCAGTGTGAATAATAGCAATGGCAAGCCACTCCAGTACTCTTGCCTCGAAAATCCCATGGATGGAGGAGCCTGGTGGGCTGCAGTCCATGGGGTTGCTAGGGGGCGGACACAACTGAGTGATTTCACTTTCAATTTTCACTTTCACACATTGGAGAAGGAAATGGCAACCCACTCCAGTGTTCTTTCCTAGAAAATCCCAAGGATAGGGGAGCCTGGTGGGCTTCGATCTATGAGGTCACACAGAGTAGGACACGACTGAAGTGACTTAGCAGTAGCAGTAGCAGTTGAAATTCATATGAGCAAATCTGTCCTCAGATTTTAAAGTGTGAAATATACCAGATTCCATATATCTTGTCAGAAGATTCTTTCGGTGAAATATAGAGAATTTTATTGCTCAAACATGAAAATCACATTGTCTCATATGAAATAGAAGATTCCATTTTTTTGTAGCAAAATCGATGCCATTTTTCAAATATGAAATGCACAGCAATCTGTATTTCATGAAGGAAAGCAGCACACAGATTTTCAAATGAGAAATCTGAAAATTACAGCAAGATTTTCATATATCATGCAGAAAACTCTATGTCTATAATTTCATATGATATACAGAACATTCCCTACATTTAATTGAAAAATCTGTCCCCAGATTTTCATGTGTGAATTATAGAGAGTTTCATAGTTCATGTCTTAAAAACTGCAAGTAATGGTTCTGATGTGAAACTGAGAATTTTATCTTTAATGTAGGACTATTTGGTGTGATTTCAATTTATGAAACAGAAAATTCAGTAATGCATCTATAATCACATGTTATTTCACATAAGAAGATGTATCCCTAGATTTTCGTATTTGAAATGTAAAATACATCATGTCATTTTTCAAGGCCATATTCCATGTCAAGATATTTTAATTCAGAGAGAAGGAACAAGATGGCATAGGAATAGGACAGCAAGGTCACTCTCTCCCCCACAAATTCATCAAAAGAACATTTGAACGCAGAGTAAAGTCCACAAAACAACTTCTGAATGTTGGCAGAGGACGTCAGGTACCCAGAAAAGCAGCCCATTGTCTTCGAAAGGAGGTAGAAAAAAACATAAAAGATAAAAAGCGAGACAAAAGAAGTAAGGAAGGAGCTTCATCTCGGGAAGGGAAGCTTTAAAAAGAGAGAAGTTTCCAAACACTAGGAAACACTCTCACTGGCTAATCTGTGGCGAGCCTTAGAAGCTCAGAGGGACACATAACCCTCTTTTTTCTTTTAAGATTTTTTTAAAACCCACAGATTACCCGCCAAACGGTAACCCCCAGCGGAGAAGCAGCACAGACGCCTGCATACGCCATTAGCAAGCGGGGGCTGGGCAGGGAGGAGCCGGCTGAACTGCTTAGACAGAGCACTGGGCTTGAATGCAGCGAGGACAATTTGAGAGAACTGGGGAGAGCAAAGCAGACTATGGGATAGCTTCCCCACGAAAAGGTGGAAAGCTCTAACCTAAGACTCGGCCAGCCCTGCTCACAGAATAAAGGACTGAGCAGAGTGAGCCGGTTGCGGCTGGCCCATCCCCCATCCCCCGCCAAGACAGGCAGGGAGCGCAGCCAGAGATGGAGCGGGCAACCGCGGCCCCAGAAAGGCATCTGATACAAACTGCAGACAGGCTTGTTGCTAATCAGGACTTCTTGGGTTCGGGCCGGTCGATATCCCCTGAGAAGTTGCGCCAGTTGTACACCCAGAAAAGAGTGGCGGGGACAGGGGAGGCGATAAGTCGCAGAGAACGCGCTCGCCAAACACCTGGCCCCTGAGCTGCTCGGACCAGGGAAGGCACAAAACGCAGGCCCAAACAAGTCTGTGCCTTTGTGGAGTACCTGAGAACCTGAACTTGAGCCGCTCAGACCTGGGAAATGCATAGAACACGGCGCCAGCCTCGGACAGTTCCTGTCAGAGCAACCTAGAGCCTGTGCAGTGTAGAATGAGACAACATACGTGCTGTGAGCGGGGGCAAACCCAGTGTGGCCGAGACACTGCAAGCACTCCCCACAGATGCCAGAGATATTCGTCTGCAGTGATCCTCCCAACCCAGAACAGGACTGAACAGCTAAGCCTTCAAAAGTGTCCACCCGCTCCCTAGTATCAGGGCGGAAATTATACACTGAAGAGACCAGCAAACAGAAACTAAAACAGAGGGAACCACCTTGGAAATGACAAATAGAGACATCTAGAGAGTACTCCAAGAATAAGACCAAAAACCAGAGGCAAGAGGCTTAAGCCCGAATCCTGAGAACACCAGAGAACTCCTGACTCCAGGGAACATCAATCGATAGGAGCTCATCAAACGTCTCCATACCTACACTAAAACCAAGCACCACCCAAGATCAACAAGTTTCAGAGCAATACATGCCATGCAAATTCTCCAGTAACGCAGGAAACTAGCCCTGAGCTTCAATATACAGGCTGCCCAAAGTCACTCCAAACCCACTGACAACTCATAACTCATTACTGGACACTTCATTGCGCTCCAGAGAGAACAAATCCAGCTCCACCCACCAGAACACTGACACAAGCTTCCATAACCAGGGAACCTTTATAAGTCACCTGTCCAACCCCACACACAGCGAGGAAACTACATAATAAACAGAACTCCACAAACGGCCAGAAGAGGGAAAGGCCACACAAAGCATTATAAGCAAGATGAAGAGGCAGAGAAATACCCAGCAAGTAAAGGAATAAGATAAATGCCCACCAACAAAAACAAAAGAGGAACACATAGGGAATCTACCTGATAAAGAATTTCTGATTTTGGTGGTGAAAATGATTCAAAATCTTGAAAGCAAAATGGAGTTACAGATACATAACCTGGAGAAAAGGATTGAGAAGATGGAAGAAACGTTTAATAAGGACTTAGAGGAAATAAAAAAGAGTCAATATACAATGAATAATGCAATAGATGAGATCAGAAACACTCTGGAGGGAACAAACAGTAGAAAAACAGAGGCAGAAGACAGGATAAGCGAGCTAGAAGATAGAATTGTAGAAATAAATGAAACAGAGAGGAAAAAAGAAAAACAAATTAAAAGAAATGAGAACAATATTAGAGACCTCTGGAACAATGTTAAATGCTCCAACATTCGAATCTTAGGAATCCCAGAAGAAGAAGACAAAAAGAAAGACCATGAAAGAATTCTTGAGGAGATAATAGTTGAAAAATTCCCTAAAATAAAGAAAGAAATAATCACCCAAGTCCAAGAAACCCAGAGAGTCCCCAACAGGATAAACCCAAGGCGAAATACTCCAAGACACATATTAATCAAATTAACAAATAGCAAACACAAAGAACAAATATTAAAAGCAGCAAAGGGAAAAACAGCAAATAACACACAAGGGGATTCCCATAAGGATAACAGCCGATCTTTCAACAGAAACTCTTCAGGCCAGGAGGGAATGGCAAGAAATACTTAAAGTGATGAAAGAAAATAACCTACAGCCCAGACTACTGTACCCAGCAAGGATCTCATTCAAATATGAAGGAGAAATCAAAAGCTTTACAGACAAGCAAAAGCTGAGAGAATTCAGCATCACCAAACCACCTCTCCAACAAATGCTAAAGGATCTTTTCTAGACAGGAAACACAGAAAGGGTGTATAAACTAGAATCCAAAGCAATAAAGAAAATGGCTACGGGATTGTACTATCAATAATTACCTTAAACGTAAATGGGTTGAATGCCCCAACCAAAAGACAAAGGCTGGCTGAATGGATACAAAAACAAAACCCCCATATATGTTGTCTACAAGAGACCCACCTCAAAACGAGGGACACATAGAGACTGAAAGTGAAGGGCAGGAAAAAGATACTCCATGCAAATACAGACCAAAAGAAAGCAGGAGTAGCAATACTCATATCAGGTAAAATAGACTTTAAACAATGGCTGTTGAAAGAGACAAAGAAGGAAACTACATAATGATCAAAGGATCAATCCAAGATGAAGATATAACAATTATAAATATTTATGCACCAAACATAGGAGCACCGCAATAGGAAGTCAATTAATTACTAACAAGTATGAAAGGGGAAATTAACAACAATGCAATAATAGTGGGAGATTTTAATACCCCACTTACATCTATGGATAGATCAACTAAACAGAAAATTAACAAGGAAACACAAACTTTAAATGACACAATAGACCAGTTAGACCTAATAGATATCTATAGGACATTTCACCCCAAAACAATGAATTTCAACTTTTTCTCAAGCGCACACGGAAACTTTTCCAGGATAGATCACATCCTGGGCCATAAATCTAGCCTTGATAAATTCAAAAAAGTTGAAATCATTCCATGCATCTTTTCTGACCACAATGCAGTAAGATTAGATCTCAATTACAGGGGAAAAACTATTAAAAATGCCAACATATGGAGGCTGAACAACACGCTGCTGAATATTGAACAAATCATAGAAGAAATCAAAAGAGAAATCAAAATATGCATAGAAATGAATGAAAATGAAAACACAACAACCCAAAACCTCTGGGACACTGTAAAAGCAGTGCTAAGGGGGAAGTTCACAGCAATACAGGCACACATCAAGAAACAAGAAAAAAGTCAACTAAATAACCTAACTCTACATCTAAAGCAACTAGAAAAAGGAAGAAATGAAGAACCCCAGAGTCAGTAGTAGGAAAGAAATTGTAAAAATTAGGGCAGAGATAAATTCAAAAGAAACAAAAGAGACCATAGCAAAAATCACAAAGCCAAAAGCTGGTTCTTTGAGAAGGTAAATAAAATTGACAAACCACTAGCCAGACTCATCAAGAAAGAAAGGGAGATGAACCAAATCAATAAAATTAGAAATGAAAATGGAGAGATCACAACTGACAACACAGAGATACAAAGGATTATTAGAGAATACTATCAGCAATTATATGGCAATAAAATGAATAACCTGGAAGAAATGGACAAATTCCTAGAAAAGTACAACTTTCCAAAACTGAACCAGGAAGAAATAGAAAATCTGAACAGACCCATCACAAGCATGGAACTAGAGGCTGTAATCAGGAGTCTTTCAGCAAACAAAAGCTCAGGTCCAGACGGCTTCACAGCCGAATTCTACCAAAAATTTAGAGAAGAGCTAACACTTATTCTACTCAAACTCTTCCAGAAAATTGCTGAGGAAGGGAAACTTCCAAATGCATTCTATGAGGCCACCATCACCCTAATCCCAAAACCTGGTAAAGACCCCACAAAAAAAGAAAACTACAGGCGAATATCACTGATGAACATAGATGCAAAAATCCTTAACAAAATTCTAGCAATCAGAATCCAACAACATATTAAGAAGATCATACATCATGACCAAGTGGGCTTTATCCCAGGAATTCAAGGATTCTTCAATATCCACAAATCAATCAACGTAATATACCACATTAACAAACTGAAAAATAAAAATCATATGATTATCTCAATAGATGCAGAGAAAACCTTCCACAAAATTTAGCATCTATTTATGATAAAAACCCTCCAGAAAGTGGGAATAGAAGGGACATACCTCAACATAATAAAAGCGATATATAACAAACCCACAGCAAACATTATCCTCAATGGTGAAAAACTGAAAGCATTTCCCCTAAAGTCAGGAACAAGACAAGGGTGTCCAGTCTCACCACTACTATTCAACATAGTTCTGGAAGTTTTGGCCACAGCAATCAGAGCAGAAAAAGACATAAAAGGAATACAAATTGGAAAAGAAGAAGTAAAACTTTCACTGTTCGATGATGACATGATCCTCTATACAGAAAACCCTAGAGACTCTACCAGAAAACTACTAGAGCTAATCAATGATTAGAGTAACGTTGCAGGATATAAAATCAACACACAGAAATCCCTTGCATTTCTATACACTAATAATGAGAGAATAGAAAGAGAAATTAAGGAAACTATTCCATTCACTGTTGCAACGAAAAGAATTAAATACTTAGGAATATATCTACCTAAGGAAACAAAAGACTTGTACATAGAAAACTATAAAACACTACTGAAAGCAATCAAAGAGGACACTAATAGATGCAGAAATATACCATGTTCATGGATTGGAATAATAAATATTGTAAAAATGTGTATACTACCCAAAGTAATTTATACATTCAATGCAATCCCTATCAAACTACCAACAATATTTTTCACAGAACTAGAACAAATAATCTCACAATTTGTATGGAAATACAACAAACCTCGAATAGCCAAAGCAATCTTGAGGAAGAAAAATGGAACTGAGAGAATTAACCTGCCAGACTTCAGGCTCTACTACAAAGCCACAGTCATCAAGACAGTATGGTACTGGCATAAAGACAGAAATATAGATCAATGGAACAAAATAGAAAGCCCAGAGATAAATCCACGCACCTGTGGACACCTCATCTTTGACAAAGGAGGCAAGAATATAAAATGGAGAAAAGACAGTCTCTTTAACAAGTGGTGCTGGGAAAACTGGTCAGCCACTTGTAAAAGAATGAAACTAGAACACTTCCTAACACCATACACAAAAATAAACTCAAAATAGGTTAGAGAGCTAAATGTAAGACCAGAAACTATAAAACTCCTAGAGGAGAACGTAGGCAAAACACTCTCCGACATAAATCACAGCAGGATCCTCCAAGACCCACCTCCCAGAATATTGGAAATAAAAGCAAAAATAAATAAATGGGACCTATTTAAAATCAAAAGCTTCTGCACAGCAAAGGAAACTATAAGTAAGGTGAAAAGACAGCCTTCAGAATGGGAGAAAATAATTGCAAATGAAGCAACTGATAAAGGATTAATCTCCAAAATATACAAGCAGCTTCTGAAGCTCAATCCCAGAAGAATAAATGATCCAATCAAAACATGGGCCAAAGAACTAAACAGACATTCTCCAAAGAAGACATAAAGATGGCTAACAACCACATGAAAAAATGCTCAACATCCCTCATAATCAGAGAGATGCAAATCAAAACCACAATGAGATACCATTTCACACCAGTCAGAATGGCTGCTATCCAAAAGTCTACATGCAATAAAAGCTGGAGAGGATGTGGAGAGAAAGTAACCCTCTTACACTGTTGGTGGGAATGCAAACTAGTACAGCCACTATGGAGAACAGTGTGGAGGTTCCTCAAAAACCTGGAAATAGAACTGCCGTATGATCCAGCAATCGCACTCCTGGGCATACACACCGAGGAAACCAGAATTGAAAGAGACACATGTACTCCAATGTTCATTGCAGCACTGTTTATAATAGCGAGGACATGGAGGCAACCTAGATGTCCATCTGTAGACGAATGGATAAGAAAGCATTGGTACATATACACAATGGAGTATTATTCAGCCATTAAAAAGAATACATCTGAATCAGTTCTAATGAGGTGGATGAAACTGGAGCCTATTATACAGAGTGAAGTAAGCCGGAAAGAAAAACACTAATACAGTATACTAACACATATATATGGAATTTAGAAAGATGCAAATGATAACCCTGTATACAAGACAGCAAAAGAGACACAGATGTATAGAACAGTCTTTGGGACTCTGTGGGAGACGGTGAGGGTGGGATGATTTGGGAGAATCGCATTGAAACACGTATGTTGTCATATGTCAAAGGAATCACTAGTTCAGGGTCAATGCATGTTATAGGATGCTCGGGGCTGGCATGCGGGGATGACCCAGAGGGAGGATAAAGGGAGGAGGGAGGTGGGAGGGGGGTTCAGGAGGGGGAACTTATGTAAACCTTGGGCGAATTCATGTCAACGTATGGCAAAACCAACCAACAAAATATTGTAAAATAATTTGCCTCCAATAAAAAATAAATTACCAAAAATAAAAGATACTTTAATTCAGATTTTGGTGCATGAAATATTGAAACTGTCATAGTTTACAAGGAAAGTTCTGTACCAAGACATCCACTTATGAAGTAGAGAAAATTCCATATTTCATGCAGGAATATCTAATTTTTCTATGGACAAAAAAGGATTTCCATGTTTCAAGTTCGACAATCTCATTCCCATTGATATATGTGAAATACAGTTGTTGGTGATATTCTGTCACTCAGTCACGTCCAACACTTTGCAACACAGTGAATGGCAGCACTCCCGACCTCCCTAAACTTTACTTTCTCCAAAACTTTGGTGAAAGACATGTTCATCGACTTAAGTGATGCTGTCCAACGATCTCACCCCCTGTGGCCCCAATCTCCTCCTGTCCACCATCTACCCATATCAGAGCTGATAATATATTTTTTTCTTTTCAGTGGCAAAGCAGAACCTCAATCTTTTCCCATGTATTTTTTTCTTCACACCAGGGTAGCCAAAGTATTGGAATTTCAGTTTCAACATCAGTCTTTCCAATGGATGTTTAGGGTTACTCTCCTTTAGGATTGGTGGGGTTGAACTCCTTGCTAGACAAGGGTCTCTCAAGAGCCATCTTTAGCACTCAGCTGCAAAGCCTCAATGCTTTGTAACTCAGCCTTCTTTATAGTGAAGCTAGCACATCCGTACATGTCTTCTGCTAAAACCATAGCCCTGACTAAAGGGACCTTTTTTGCTAAAGAGATATCTCCGCTTTTCAGTACATTGTGTCTATGTCTAGGCTTATCATAGATTTTCTTCCCAGGAGAAGGGGTCTTTTATTCTCAGGGATGTGATCACTGTCCCCAGAGATTTTGGAGCTAAAGAAACCTGTCTGTCACTATTTTCAATTTTACCCTTTCTATTTGCCAAAACATTGCTAGTCTTTGTCCCACCTCATTTCATACAACAAGGTCAAACCTGCCCATTGCACCAGGTATCCTTTGATTCTCTGTTTTTACATTCCAGAACCCTAAGATGAAATGGACATCTTTTCTCAGCTTTAATTTTAGAAAGAGCTTACAAGTCTTCCTAAAACCATTCAAGTTCCCAGTTAGCATAGATGGTAAAGAATTGAAAGGCAGAGATTTCCATTTTTCATGCAGGAAAATCTGCACCCCTATGTTCTTGCTTAAGAAAAGGAACTCCTCATTCCTTGTAGGAAAAACAACTATCCTGATTTTCATCTGTGAAAGGTAGAAAATTCTATATGTAATGTAGGAAAAAAATCTTCAGCAAATATTCATATGTAAATTGTAGAGAATTGATATTTCAAATAGGAATATAGACACTGATTTGCCCATGTTAAATAAGTAATTCCATATTTCTAGTAGGAAATTTGGCACCTGTATAGGTGATGTGAAACAGAATGATTTCATACTCCATGGAAAAAAGCACCATGCTTAGAGTTTCAAATACAGAAAATACAGAAATCCATATTTCATGTAGGAAAATCAGAGCGAGATTTTCATTTGTGAAATACAGACAATTGAAAATTTTGGCCCATATTTTGCTAAATGAAATATAGAAAATTCATTTTTTCATGGATTCCATCTGCGATAGGGTTTTAATGTGTGAAATACAGAGAATTCCATACTTAAAGGAAGAAAATCAGTGCCCCGATTTACATATGTGAAACAATCAAAATCCTTATTTTGTGTACTAAAATCGATGGCCAGCATTTACTAAGTGAAATACACAAAATTCCAGATGTCATGTAGGAAATTTAACATCCAGTTATGTATGGGTGAAATACATTAATTTCCCATTTTCATGTAAAAAATATGCGTACAGATTTTCACATGAAGAAAAGAGATTTTCATTATTTTTTAATTTTCTTCTTCTTTTTTTTTTTTTTTTTTACTGCAAAGACTTCTATTTTTACTCAAAATGATACAGAGAATCATTGGGGGGTACTAAATGGTGGAATAAAATGTATTGACAGGATACAGTGACAGAACTGAAGCTTTCTAACTCTGCTGGTAGAGTAGACGCTTGAGAGTTCCTTGGACTGCAAGGAGATCAAACCAGCCAATCCTAAAGGAAATCAGTCCAGAAATTTCACTGGAAGGACTGATGCTGAATCTGAAGCTCCAATACTTTGACCACCTGAAGCAAAGAGCCAACTCATTGGAAAAGGTCCCGATACTGGGAAAGATGGAAGGCAGGAGGAGAAGGGGATGACAGAGGGTGAGAAGGTGGAATGGTATCACCGATTGGATGGACATGATTTTGAGTAAACTCTGGGAGTTGGTGATGGACAGGGAAGCCTGGTGTACTGCAGTCCATGGGGTCACAATGAGTCAGACATGATTTAATAACGGGAAAACAATAAATAAGAAAGGTTAGCAGTAATGAAGGCTTGAAACCCTTCAGTATAAGTTAAGATGATGAGAAGTGTTCAAATGCTAGATTTGCCAAAGACTGAAATGTGGCCTGTGAAGGAAGAAAGTCAATGATGACTGTGCCTTTTTTTTTTTTTTTTAACAATTGGAACTGAGTTGCCATTTTTTGACTAAAAGACTAAAGCAGGTTTTGGAATCAGGCAAGAGATGTGCTAAATTGGAGCCAATTATTGGTCAATTATGTATAAATATCTAGGGGATTAGAAGTTTCTTTTTTAGAAGAAAGAACTATCTTATGAAAGTTTCTTTTAAATTATTATAAGAGAGTTTTCCAGTTTCTGTCATTTGAATAAGTCCTTGGTGGGATCTAGAATGCTGACCTTCTTCTAGACATGCTCAGTATACTTAAAACCCAGACTGAAAAAGCCTACATTGTCAAGTTGAGGACCTGTTTCCACATCTCTTGGTGTGTTCCCTCTTGTTCAATATAACTAATTGCCTTCTGCATTAAACTGAATTGCATGCAGTACTTGTACCAGTCTGAAATGGACCACATTAAGAAAGAAAAGACTGAATGTGATGCATGTCCAAACTCTATTCTCAATAAAAAAAATGCCCTATTCGCCTAGCAGCACTGGGTTTTAGCCTTGTAATTCCTACAGTGATGTTTTCCCAGTGGTCCTGTTTGACACACTTAGCTCTCGGGGTTTCTTGCTGGACTTACTGATTTGTGACATGAAATAGAAAATTTTATAGAACACGAGATCCTCCGGGTGTATGCAATGGCCTGTAGGTACTTGATCAGTACCTACTTACAAAGTCTGAGCTGATATGCGGGTAAAGGGATTAACTAGAGACTGAGTAAGGTATTCACAGAGGTTAAAGTTAAGCCAGAAGGGCTCCCAGCACAACGTTTGTCAAGTACAGGGATGAAGTAAGAACTATACTTCAATTCTGACATTTAAATGATTATTTCAAATGAGGGAAACCCTCCTTAAATCTTCCAAGCCAACTTTATTTGTTCTTCCTTAAGTATCTATTAAATGACTAGGTATTGAGATCCAATTGAAGATATACAATGTTAGCTACACACTTTGTTAAGCATAATGTTCTGGTGACATTCACAGTATTCAGTAATTAGCATAATGAACAGGTATAAAAGTATATTAGTTATCCAGATGTTAATTTGCAGTAACATATGCTGCCTGATTTGGGAGGGTTTTGTCTGAACTACAACCAGTAAGATTTGTTACTTAATTAGGAAATCATTGTGTGTGTGTGTGTGTGTGTGTGTGTGTGTGTGTGATTCCTACCGTTAGATGCATTAGTCTTGTTTAATGTGCTCTAAACTTTGGGAACACTCTTGGTAATGTCATTCCTATGACTTTAGGCACTATACAGGAGACAGCATGAAATCTACCATTCTGTGTGGTGCCTTAATTAGTGCACAGCTGTAGGCAATGCAGAGAGGGGAAGATTCACAGCTGTAATATGCAGCTTCTAAAAGGAGATGGAAATGCACTATCCCACTGCATATTGCATCAGCCATTCCTTCCAAGGTTTCGTAAACAAATGTGTTATCCCTCACCGAATGGATTCATAAACAATTGAAAACGAAACTGTGAACCTTTTTGGCTAAGACCAAGTGAGATTGCCATTTTCATTCTGGAAATTGAGGGTTGAGGGTTGAGAAATTCACGTATGCAATATAGAGTATTCCATATTTCATACAGGGAATTTACATGCATACATTTGTATTTGAAACACTGAGTTCTGTGCTTCACTTAGAAACATTTTGCCCTATGCCAATATGCGACCTAGAGAGAATTCCATATTTAGAGATGGAATTCTCTCTAAAGAGAATTACAGATGAAGAATCTCTAATTAAGGGATATCAAGGTCAGCATCGCAATATGGGACATGACTCATCAGTGCAGGGGCATTGAAGTCAGCTCATTTACTGTACAGAGGCCCTTTAAAGTGGTTCTGTTTTCTTCCTGCTTCCACATGAGAACAAGTGCCAGCTAACACTATCACCTCAGCTCTGTGGGGATGGGAGCAGCAGAAGGATCATCCTAAGCCATTCACTGCAAAGCACTGATGTTTAAAAATTTTGTGAAGATTTGAGTGATGTTGGAAACTGGCAAATTCTGCAGGTTCAGTTCAGTTCAGGCCCTCAGTCGTGTCCTACTATTCATGAGCCCATGGCTTTCAGTGTGCCATACCTCCCTGTATAGCATCAACTACAGGAGTGGGCTCAAACTGATCTCCATTGAGTCTGTGATGCCATCAAATCATCTCATCCTCTGTCATCCCATTCTCCTCCTGCCTTCAATCTTTCCCAGAATCAGTGTCTTCTCTAGTGAGTCAGTTCTTTGCATAAGGTGGCCAAATTACTGGAGTTTCAACATCAGTCTTTACAAAGAATACTTCGGACTGCTCTATTTTAGGATGGACTGGTTGGATCTCCTTGAAGTCCAAGAGAATCTCAAGGGTTTTCTTCAACACCACAGTTGGAATGCATCAGTGTTTCAGTGCTCAGCTTTCTTTATATTACAAATCTCATAATCATACCTGACTAGTGGAGAAACAACAGCCTTCATTAGATGGACCTTTGTTGACAAAGTAATGTCTCTGCTTTTTACTATGCTGTCTACATTGGTCATGTTTCCTTCAAAGGAAGAAATGTCTTTTAATTTCATGGCTGCAGTCACCATCTACAGTGATTTTGGAGCCCAAACAATTAAAGGCAGCTGCTTTTTCGCTTCTTTCCCCATTTATTTGTCATGAAGTGATGGGACAAGAGGCCATAATCTTCGTTTTCTGAATGATAAACTTTAGGCCAGAATTTTCACTCTCCTCTTTCATTTTCATCAAGAGGCTCTTTAGCTCTTTTTCACTTTCAGCGATAAGCGTGGTATGATCTTCACATCTGAGACTATTGATATTTCTCTCGGTAATCTTGTCTCCAGCTTGTGCTTCATCCAGCCCACTGTTTCTCATGATGTATTCCGCATATAAATTAAATGAACAAGGTGACAATATACAGCCTTTTCCTACTTGGAACCAGTCTGTTGTTCCATGTCCAGTTTTCACTGATGCTTCCTGATCTGCAGGCAGATATTCAGGAGGTAGGTCAGGTGGTCTGGTATTCTCACCTCGTTCAGAATTTTCCACAATTTATTGTGATCCACACACTCAAAGGCTTTGGCATAGTCAATAAAGCAGAAATAGATGTTTTTCTGGAACTCTCTTGCTTTTTTGATGAGCCAGAGGATGTTGGTAATCTGATCTCTAGTCCCTCTGCCTTTTCTAAAGCCAGCTTGAACATCTGGAAGTCCATGATTCATGTATTGCTGAAGTCTGGTTGGAGAATTTTCAACATTACTTTACTCATTTGTCAGTTGAGTGTAACCGAGTGGTAGTCTGAGCTTCTTTGGCATTGCCTTTCTTGGGCAATTCTACTCAACAGGCAGCATCAGCTTATGCTACAGAGCCATCAGAGTCCCAAACCTTACATAAAAGAAAGATGTGCCTGGTCCTGTGGCTGAAAGAGTACTGCTGCATTTGAGAAAGACAGAAAGCTCTTTGTAGGGGCTCTGCATACCCCATCTCTTTGCTTTGTAATCTGGGCCATTCTGTTTCTTGGCTACTTTGCATCTCCCTCAATGGCCCTGAGTGCTCTCTTGTCTCCACTCTGACATCCTTGGGCTTGATTCCCTGGCTTCAAACTGCCAGCCAGGCCAGTTCTGGCAGTTCGCATGCAGTTTTGGGCCAGTGAGTGCAGATACAGACACAGATACACCCAACACTAAAAGGAAATTTTCACAGATGCAGAACAACACCTTTACTCATCCAGGATAATGGACTCGGGTAAGGACCTCTCATTTTCTCTGGTGGTTTTCTTCCATTTACTTGTGAATCAAGTTAGTGTCCTCTTCTACCTATACTGTTTATTCTGGAAGGTTACAAAATGTTGGGACATGTCATGAGGAGGATTGACCTGCTCAGAGTTGGGTGGGCTGGAAGTGCTTGTGGTGAACAGATGAATGAGTGGTGCTATTCTGTATTCCCCCATCGTATTGACTGGTTCACAGAGCCAGTCACACTGGCATGATTCCATTCCATGCACTTTCCTTCCAGCAACCACACCAGAATAACATGGGGCTTCGGACTGCACTGACTTTAAGAACCCCATCTCAGCAAGGTCTCTCAAAATCATTGTTTGTCAATGTCATGCACTTATGGCAGGCCCAGTACCCACTCAGGCCCAAGATTTCTGAGAGAGGTGCCCCTGTGCCTGCTAATTGTGAAAGAGCCTGTTTGGAGATATTTTCACTCCCCCTCCCCCTATGGTTATCTCCCGGTAGAAGGGAAAGGCCAAGTCAGATCTTTCAAAAGGCCAAAGAGAATGTGACAGAACTGTGTCTGAAGCAATATCATGAAGAAGGTGCATATGGATCCAAAGGACCTCTGCTGAAACAAGTCACTGAACGTGAAGCCCAAAAGGTCAGGTGGCTTCCATTTTTGGCAACACCATAATTTACTTCTACACACACATACACAGAATCCCCACCCAGATCACACCCTGGAGAGCCTGCCTGCCCTGGGCCCACAACTCATGGCTTCATTGTGCAGAAAGTGGCATTCCTCTCCCAAGAGGGCATGATTCCAAGCCAGGCCTCCCTAACTTGCTAAATGCCAAGGCTTTTTTTCTGTTGCCCTCATGAGTCTCTGGTAGATCTTCCTATAGCTCAGGATCCCTGCCAGGCTTTTAGCTTATGGAGTTCATGAACCATGAATTCAGCTAAAGTTTTGGCTGGGGGACAACCAGATGCCCGCTTAAATTCCAGTCTCCTTGTGAGTCTCATCGTGCACATTTCACTCAGGATTACCGTAACAAAATCAGAGATTGTCCTCCAGTGAGACTTTCAGAACCATCCCTCAAGTGCAGAGAGACATTTTCCCTCTCTGCCACCCACAGCCAAGGATGAGATCCCAGAGAAAGAAAGGAATTTATGTCAGACTTTTTGTCCAAGAAGTGGAACATCTTTGTGACGACTGCTATTCCCTTCTCCCTAAGCCTGAAAACCTGAAAGCTCTGAACTGCTTTCATGGTCATCAAATTCTTCCACTGTCCTAGGATCCCTTGATGCAAACAGCCCACCACCATTCAGTTCAACTTATTTCTGTCCCTCATTCATCCTACACTTTGTGACCCCATCAACTGAAGCATGCCAGGCTTACCTGTTCATCTATAGCTCCCAGAGCTTGCTCAAATACATCTCCATCAAGTGGTGATGTGATTTCTCTCTTGCTATTCTTTGAAAAATGGTAATGCCATCCAACCTTCTCATTTTTTGTCGTCCAATTCTCATTCTGTCATCAGTCTTTCCAAGTATCAGAGTGTTTTACAGTGTCTGTTCTTCACATCAACTGGCCAAAATACTGAAGTTTCAGCTTCAGCATCTGTCTGAATACTCATTACCAATTTCTCTTAGGATTCACTTGTTTCTTCTACATGCAGTGCAAATCTCAATCGTCTTTTCCAATAGGATCGATCAAAATATCAGTTCTTTGGTAGTCAGCTTTAAGGTACAAATCTCACATCTATACCTGACTGCTAGGAAACCCATAGCTTTGACTAGATGGACCTTTTTCAGCAAAGTAATATCTCTGCTTTTTAATATGCTGTCTATTTATGTCATAGCTTTTATGGCCGCAGTCACCATCTACAGTGATTTTGAAGTCCAAGATAGGAAAGCCTGTCATGGTTTCCACTGTTTCCCCATCTCTTTGCCGTGAAGAATTGGGACTAGATGCCATGAACTTCAGTCATTGAATGTGCAGGGTGAAACCAAAATTTTCACTCTCCAATTTCACTTTCATTAAGAGATTGTTTAGTTTCTCTTCACTTTCTGTCGTAATGGTGGTGTCGTCATAGATCTGTGTTTGTTGCTATTTCCCCTGGCAAACTGGATCCTAACTTGTTCTTCATGCAGCTTGGCATTTCACATGACGCAGTCTACAAAACTAAACAGGGTGACAATATACAGCCTTGAGTGGCTACTTTCCCCAGCTTTGGAACCAGTCCATTGTTCCCCTTCCATGATAACTGTTGTTTCATTATCTTCATAGAAGTTTCTCAGGAGGCAGGCCAGGTGGTATGATATTCCCATCTCTTGAAGAATTTTCCACTTTTTGCATTCAACAAGCCATGCTTTGACATAGTCAATAAAACAGGGGATGTTTTTCTGGAAATTGCTTGCTTTTTTGAGCATACAGTGGGTACGGAAAATTTGATCTCTGGTTCTTCTGCCTTTTGTAAATGCAGCTTGAACCTCTAGAGGTTCTTCTTTTACATACTGTTGAAAACTTCCTTGGAGAATTCCGTGCATTTCTTTTTGCTTTATGTGAAACGAGTGCAATTGTGTGTTAATTCAAAGACTCTGACATTGTCTTTCTTTGGGAATGCGATGAAAAGTGATCATTTTCAGTCCTGTGGCCAATGCTGAGTTCTCCAAATTTGCCTTCATATTGAGTGCAGTACTTTCACAGCATCATATTTTAAGATTTGAAATATCTCTACTGGATAGCCATCACCTCCACCAGATTTGTTCTCCCTAATGTTTCCTAAAGCCTTCTTGACTATGAATTATAGGATACCTGGGTCTAGGTGAGTGATGATACCATTGTGCTTTTCAGCATTGAACATTTTCTTTGTGTAGTTCTTCTGTGTATTTTTGCCACCTTTTCTTATATTTCTGCTTTTCTTGCTTCCCTAATATGTGTGTCCTTTATTGTGCCCTTTATTGCATAAAATGTTCCCCTGCTATATTTAATTTTCTTGAGGAGATCTCTAGCCTTTCTTATTCTATTGTTTTCCTCTACTTCTTGGCATAGATCAATGAGAAAGATTTTCTTATAAACCATAACTATTCTTCAAAACTCTGCATTTAGGTGGGTGTAATTTTCCTGTTTTTGTTTTCCTTCCACTTCTCTCTCTCTCTCTCTCTTTTTGTTTCCTTTTCCTCAGCTGCTTTTAAGGCTTCTTCAGGTAACCATTTTTCCGTTTGCATTTCTTTCTTCTGGGGATATTCTTCATTTCTTCATTTTGTACAATGTCACAAACTTCTGCACAAACTTCTCTCTCAGATCTAATTCCTTGAATCAATTTGCATTTGCAATTACAATCAAAAGATATATTATTTAGATTATACTTGAATGATCAAGGGGTTTTCCCTACTTTCTTCAATATAAGAATGATTTTTTCCAACGTGTGTTGCTGATCTGAGGCACAGTCAACTCCCAGTATTGTATTGACTGACTGTATAGACTTCAGCAATACGTGAATTGTAAACTTCCATATGTTCAAGCTTCTTTTAGAAAAGACAGAGGAACCAGAGATCACATTGCCAACATCCGCTCAATCATCAAACAAGCAAGAGTATTCCAGAAAACAAATCTATTTCTGTATTATTGACTATGCCAAAGCCTTTGAATGTGTGGATCACAATAAATTGTGGAAAATTCTGAAAGAGATGGGAATTGCAGACCACCTGACCTACCCCTTGAGAAACCTATATACAGGTCAGGAATCAACAGGTAGAACTGGACATGGAAAAACAGACTGGTTCCAAATAAGGAAAGGAGTGTGTCAGAGCTGTATATTTTCACCCTGCTTATTTAACTTATATTCAGAGTACATAATGAGAAACGCTGGGCTGGAAGAAGAAGCTGGAATCAAGATTGCTGGGATAAATATCAATAACCTGAGGTATACAGATGACAACTCCCAAATGGCAGAGGGTGAAGAGGAACTGAAAAGCCTCTTGGTGAAAGTGAAAGAGGAGAGTGAAAAAGTTGGCTTAAAGTTCAACTTTCAGAGAACTAAGATCATGGCATCTGGACCCATCACTTCATGGATCTGGATGGGGAAACAGTGGAAACAGTGTCACGATTTACTTTGGCGGGCTCCAAAATCACTGAAGATGGTGATTATGGGCATGAAAGTAAAAGACATTTACTCCTAAGAAGGAAAGTGATGACTAGCCTAGATATTATATTAAATAGCAAAGACATCACTTTGCCAACAAAGGTCCATCTAGTCAAGGCTATTGTTTTTCCAGTGGTCATGTGTGGATGAGAGTTAGATGGTGAAGAATGTTGAGTGCCAAAAAATTGATGCTTTTGAACTGTGGTTTTGGAGAAGACTCTGGAAAGTCCCTTGGACTGGGAGGAAATCCAACCAGTCCTAAAGGAATGATTCTAAAGGAGATCAGTGTTTTGTGATCTTTGAAAGTATTGATGCTAAAGCTGAAACTCTAATATTTTGGCCATCTCATGCGAAGAGGTGACTCGACAGACAATACCCTGATGCTGGGAGGGATTGAGGGTAGGAGGAGAAGGGGATGATAGAGGATGAGATGGTTGGATGGCATCACCCACGCAATGGATATGAGTTTGAGTAACTCTAGGAGTTGGTGATTGACAGGGAGGCCTCTTGTGCTTCGGTTCATGGGATGGCAAAGAGTTGGGCACGACTCAGCTACTGAACTGAAAGAGATTCACTATCCTCAACTTCATAGTATATTATCAGTTTGATTTCGGTATTGTTCATCTGATGATGTAAATATGAGGAGTCATGTCTCGTGTTTTTGGAAAAGGGTGTATCCAATGACAGTAACTTGTCTTGACAAAACTGTTAGGTTTTGCCCTGGTTTATTTTGTACCCGAAGGCCAAACATGTCTCTTACTTTAGGTAGTTCTTAATTTCCTACTTTTCCATTCCAGTCCTATATGTTGAAAATAGCATCTTATTTTGTGGGTGTAAGTCCTAGAATGTCCTACTGGTAATCACAGACCTACTCAACCTCAGCTTCACCCTGACCTTCAGCTCAACTTCCACTTTAGCATTCCTGGTCATGACATAGACTTGGATTACAGTACTACTGAATGGTTAGCCTTGAAAATAAGCAGAGATATTTCATTTTTATATTGCAATCATGTACTGCAATTCCCACTCTTTTTATTGATGAGGGTATCTTCTTCCATTTCTTCTCTAGGGATTCTTGCCCACTTTAGAAGATAAAATGGTGATTTGAATTAAATTTGTCCATTCCATTCATGAACAAATGGATTGCTGAAACTTTGATCTTCACACTTGTCATCTCCTGTTTGACCAATTAAATTTTACCATTATCATGGACCTAACTTTGTAACTTCCTACGAAATATCATTCTGTAGAGCATCAAACTTTGCTTTTATCACCACCCACATCCAAAACTCGGTGTTGTTTCTCCTATGGCTCCATCTCTTTATTTTCTCTGGAGTTACTTCCTCACTGAGTTCCAAAAGTAGATAGGACACCTACCAACCTGGAGATTTCATCTTTCAGTGTCCCATCTTTTTGGCTTTTCATATCGTTCATTGGGTTTTCTAAGCAAGGATACTTAAGTGGTTTTCCATTCCCTTCTCCAGTTGACCACATTTTGCCAGAATTCTCCAACAGGTCCAATCCACCCTGGGTGGCTCTACCTGGCATATTTCATAGTTTCATTGAGGTAGACAAGGCTGTGATTCTTTTGAACAGTTTGGTTAGCTTTCTGTGATTGTGCTTTTCATTCTCTCTGCCCTCTGATGGATAAAGATAAGAGCCTTATGAAAACATCCTGATGGGAGAAACAGACTGAGTGAGCCTCGGTCCTGCTCTGATATGTGGGGCCATATTCAGTGAATCTTTAATACAATTTTCTCTTGATGGGTGTGGCTGCGTTCAGGTCTTGTTGTTTGAACTGAGCCCAAACTATCATATGGGAAACGAAAGTACTTGGGACCTCCTTCAAAAGGATTTGAGCAAGCACTCTTGTATTCAGTTCCCGTGACTACTCTGCATCCCACACTCTGCTGGAGACTCCTGGACACTCACAAGCAAGTCTCACTCAGTCTCTTTTGGGGACACTGCTCCTTATTCTTGACTCTTCGTGCACGCAAGGTTTTGTGTGCGCCCTCCAACAGTCTGTTTCACTCCTGTGGAATTTGTATATTCAAATCCCACTGGCCTCCGAAGTCAAATTCCCTGGGGTTCTCAGTCCCTTGGACAGATCCCCAGGTTGAGAAAACTGTAGGGGTTTTAGAACTTCCTTAAATGTACAAAACTTTCTTTGGAATAATCATCCTTCAACTTGTGCATTGTGTGTTAGGCGGCTTTATGTTAGCTTGTAAGGTGACCTCCTCTGAGAGAGTTTATGTCACAAACTGCATGACCAGGTCTGTAGCAGCCAGAGCCTCTTTTCCCGGACAGGGCAGTGTTGACCCATGTCTCTTCAGGAGACACTCAATCACTCAAATGCAGTTCTGACTCTGTCTCTGTGTGGTCTCTGGGTATAGGTGCACAAAATATTTTATTGAGCACTTGGGGCATCGCTGGTATTTATTGATTCTAAATGCAAATTCACTGCTCCAACATTCTTGTTAGTTTTCCTTTGCCCTTTGACATCTGTTGTTGTTGTTTTGTGGGACCCAACATTCTCCTGTCAAAGGTCCTTCAGAAGCAAACTGTAATTTTGGACTTCTCACAGGGAAACTTGGTTTCACACTGTTCTACTTTCCCATCTTCGCTCCCTCATGGGCACACACTACCAAAGGGGGAAATGCCTCCATCCCACATCTGCACTTTCTTCACCTTTCTGAGCTTTCAGACAGGCAGGAAGTACCTGGACAGGGCCAAAGTCACCCTGTGTTTTCTTGGATGTGTGTGGTTTCACAATTAAGGATTTTACCTTTTCATGTCATTCGTCTCACATGATGCTATTGTTGATCACTCATAAAGAGAGAGTGTGCTACGTGATTGGCTGATCCGAGGCAGCACTCTCCCAGGGCCTTCCTCTAATTTGGAAATTTTTTGCAGTGCAGTAGGTTTTCTTTCTGTTTCTCCTTCTTTCAGTTTCTACTCTTTTCTGAAGGACCTTCACCTCTTCATACTTTTATTTCCAATTATAGTCGTGTCCACCATTTCCACAGGCCAGCCCACTTCCCCCAGACTGAAGGGTCCACAGGCTATGTTTTCAAAGCCCCACACCACTGGAGTTATACTGGATGACTCTTCAAGTGTTCCACATCCTCTTCCTGCTACAAACACACATGACCACAGGAGAAACTATGGGATTCTTCATGTCTCTTGATGTAAACTCAGATTTGTGAACGCACAGTACTGAGTTGTAACTGGTCATCTATTCCTCAGTCCTGTCTTGAGCAGGAAGGACCACCTCAGAGATGCATGGACCAATCTCTCCCAGTCTGTGGATACCTGGTGCCTCTTTCCACTCGTCCATATCACGTGGTCTGTGATTTTCATCTCTGTGCCAGCTGTGATTGGATGCACATCCACACAGGAAAACACACAAACACAGGAAACAAGCCTACGTGGCTAGACACACACAAATGTACAAGGTACATTGAAACATAGGCAAACAGGGCACATAGGTGTTTCTGCAACTGAAGAACCAGTGCTTCATATGAAATATAGAGATTTCCTTATTTCTTATAGGAAAATATCCATTCTGAACTCAAATATGAAGTGTACAGAAGTCCAAATTCCATGATGGAGTCTTCCCCCCCATGTTTTGATACCGTAAATACAAGCCATTTCCCACTTCATGGAATCCATTCTTTCTTTTGGCATATGTTTTCAGAAATACAACTAACTCTCTATTTCATGAAGAAACAGTGGTGCCCATATTTTCACTTGTGCAGTAGAAATAGTTCCGATTTCATACTGGTTTTCCATGTCTTCAAAAAGCAGTGCTAAGATTTTCATGTGTGAAATTTCTAGAACTTCACACTTAATAGTAGAGAACCACCACACAGATTCATTTATGAGGTGTAGACTAGTCTACATTTCACATTAAAAACAAAACAAACAAAAAGAAAAAAAAAAACAGCTTCCAGATTTTCTTAAAATGAAGAAAAAAAATGCAGTATATCATGGAGTAAAACAAGCATCACCATATTTGCACCTAAAAATGTAGGTAATTCTCCATTTAAGTTCAATTCAGTCCAGTCTCTTAGTCATGTTCAACTTTTGCTACCCCATGAACTGCAGCTTGTCTTGTTTCCCTGTCAATCACCAACTCCCAGAGATTACTCAAACTCATGTCCATCGAGTCGGTGACGCCATCTAACCACCTCATCTTCTGTCCTTATCTTCCTTTATTGCCTTCAATGTTTCCCAGGATCAGGGTCTTTTCCAATGAGTCAGTTCTTTGCATTGGGGTCCGGATTATTGGAGTTTGTGCTTCAGCATCGGTGCTTCCAATGTATATTCAGGACTGATTTCCTTTAGCCTCCTTGCAGTCCAAGAGACTCTCAAGGGTCTTCACCAATGCCTCATTTTAAAGGCATCAATTCTTCCATGCTCAGCTGTCTTTACAGTTTAAATTTCACATCCGTACATTACTGCAGGAGAAACCATCACTTTGACCAGGTGGACCTTCGCTGGCAAAGCAATGTCTCTGCTTTTCAATAGGCTGTCTAGGTAGTTCATAGCTATTAATCCAAGTACAAAGCGCTTTTAATTTTATGGCTGCAGTCACAATCTTCAATTATTTTGGAGCCCCCCAAAATAAAGTCTATCAGTATTTCCATTGTTTCTCCACCCATATTTTAAACAGGGATGGGCCCATATGTCATGATCTTAGTTTTCTGAATGTTGAATATTAATTCAAAATTTTCACTCTCCTCTTTAATTTTCATCAAGAGGTTGTTTATATCTACTTAATTTTTGTCATAAGAGTGATTTCATTTGAGGCTGTTGATATTTCTTGCAGCAATCTTTATTCATGCCTGTGCTTCTTAAAGTCTGGCATTTAGCATGTTGTACACTACATATGTGATCACTGACCTAGAGCCAGACATCTTGGAATGTGAAGTCAAGTGGGCCTTAGAAAGCATCACTACGAACAAAGCTAGTGGAGGTGATGGAATTCCAGTTGAGCTATTTCAAGTCTTGAAAGATGATGCTGTGAAAGTGCTGCACTCAATATGCCAGCAGATTTGGAAAACTCAGCAGTGGCCACAGGACTGGAAGAGGTCAGTCTTCATTCCAATCCCAAAGAAAGGCAATGCCACAGAATGCTCAAACTACCGCACAATTGCACTCATCTCACACGCTAGTAAAGTCATGCTCAAAATTCTCCAAGCCAGGCTTCAGCAGTATGTAAACCGTGAACTCCCAGATGTTCAAGCAGGTTTTAGAAAAGGAAGAGGCACCAGAGATCAAATTGCCAACATCCGCTGGATCATGGAGAAAGCAAGAGAGTTTCAGAAAAACATCTATTTCTGCTTTATTGACTATGCCAAAGCCTTTGACTGTGTCGATCACAATAAACTGTGGAACATTCTGAAAGAGATGGGAATACCAGACCACCTGACCTGTCTCTTAAGAAACTTGTATGCAGGTCAGGAAGCAACAGTCAGACCTGTACATGGAACAACATACTGGTTCCAATAGGAAAAGGAGTACGTCAAGGTTGTATATTGTCACCTTGCTTATTTAACTTATATGCAGAGTACATCATGAGGAACGCTGGGCTGGAAGAAGCACAAGCTGGAATCAAGATTGCTGGGAGAAATATCAATAACCTCAGATATGCAGATGACACTACCCTTATGGCAGAAAGTGAAGAGGAACTCAAAAGCCTCTTGATGAAAGTGAAAGAGGAGAGTGAAAAGGTTGGCTTGAAGCTCAACATTCAGAAAACTAAGATCATGGCATCTGGTCCCATCACTTCATGGGAAATAGATGGAAAAACAGTGGAAACAGTGTCAGACTTTGTTTTTTTAGGCTCCAAAATCACTGCAGATGCTGATTGCAGCCATGAAATTAAAAGACGCTTGCTCCTTGGAAGGAAAGTTATAACCAACCTTGATAGTATATTAAAAAGCAGAGACATTACTTTGCCAACCAAGGTCCGTCTAGTCAAGGCAATGGTTTTTCCCGTGGTCATGTATGGATGTGAGAGTTGGACTGTGAAGAAGGCTGACCGCCGAAGAATCGATGCTTTTGAACTGTTGTGTTGGAGAAGACTCTTGAGAGTCCCTTATACTGCAAGGAGATCCAACCAGTCCATTCTAGAGGAGATCAATCCTAGATGTTCATTGGAGGGACTGATGCTAAAGCTGAAACTGCAATACTTTGGCCACCTCATGCGACGAGTTGACTCACTGGAAAAGACTCTGATGCTGGGAAAGGTTGGGGGCGGGAGGAGAAGGGGACGACGGAGAATGAGATGGCTGGATGGCATCACCGACTCTGTGGACATGAGTTTGAGTGAACTCCGGGAGTTGGTGATGGACAGGGAGGCCTGGCGTGCTGTGATTCATGGGGTCGCGGAGAGTCGGACATGACTGAGAGACTGAATTGATTGATTGATTGATTGACACTACATATGAACTATGGATGGAGGTTTGTGATATTCTACAGAAGACAGGAACCAAGACCATCGCCAAGAAAGTGAAAAGCAAAAAAGCAAACAGCTGTCTGAGTAAACCTTACAATGTTCTGTGAAAAAAAAAGAGAAGCCAAAAGCAAAGAAGAAATGGAAAGATGTATCCATTTGATTGCTGAGGTGCAAAGAATAGCAAGGAGAGTTAAGAAAGCCTTCCTGAGTGATCAATGTAAAGAAATAGATAGGAAAAATAGAATGAGAAAGATGAGAGCCCCTTTAAGTAAATTTGAGATACCAAGGGACTATTACATGCAAAGAAGGGCTCAATAAAGAACCAAAATGGTATGGACCTAATCAAGCAGAAACTATTAAGAAGAGCTGCAACAAATACTCAGAACTGTTCAGAAAAGATCTTTCAGTTCAGTTCAGTCGCTCAGTAGTGTCCGACTCTCCGTGACCCCGTGAATCACAGCACGCCAGGCCTCCCTGTCCATCACAAACTCCCAGAGTTCACTCAAAATTCACAATGATGTGATCACTTACGCTAACCTATGGCCAGACATCCTGGAATGGGAATTCAAGTGGGCTTTAGGAAATATCACTATGAACAAAGCCAGTGGAAGTGACAGCATTTCAGTTCAGGTATTTCAAATCCTAAGAGATGATGCTGTGAAAATGTTGCAGTCCACATGTCAGCAAACTAGGAAAACTCAGCAGTGACCACAGGATTGGAAATGATCAGCTTTCATTCCAATTCCAAAGAAAGTCAATGCCAAAAATGCTCCAAACTACCGCCCAATTCCACTCATCTCACACGCTAGAAAATAATGTTCAATATTCTCCAAGCCAGGATTCAAAAATGGGTGAACCGTGTACTTCCAGAAGTTCAAGGTGGTTTTAGAAAAAGCAGAGGAACCAGAGATCGAACAGCTAACATCTGCTGGATCATCGAAAAAGCAAGAGAGTTCCAGAAAAACATTCTTTTCTTCTTTATTTCCTATGCAAAAACCTAAGAATATGTGGATCTCAATAAATTATGGAAAATTCTGAAAGAGATCAGAATACCCAGACCACCTAACTTGTCCCTTGAGAAACTTGTTTGCAGGTCAGGAATCAATAGAGAGTACTGGACATGGAACAACATCTTGGTTCCAAATAGGAAAATGAATATATCAAGGCTGTACTTTCACCCTCCTTATTGAACTTTTATGCAGAGTACATCATGAGAAACGCTAGGCTGAAGGAAGCACAAACTGGAATCAAGATTGCTGGGAGAAATATCAACAACCCAGATATGCAGGTGACACCACAATTATGACAGAAAGTGAAGAACAACTAAAGAGTTTCTTGATTAACATAATGAAGAGAATGAAAACGTTGGCTTAAATTTCAATTTTTATCAACTCAGATTATGGCCTCCAGTCCCATCACTTCTGGCAAATAGGTGGGGAAAGAGTGGCTCCTTCCCCAGGGGGAGGCTCCAAAATCACTGCAGATGGTGATTGTAGCCATGAAATGAAAAATGCTTACTCTTTGGAAGAAAAGCTATGATCAACCTAGACAGCATAAATAAAAAGCAGAGACCTGATTTGCCAATAAACTCTGTTTAGTCAAGTTATCGTTTTTCTAGTAGTCACGTATGGATGTCTTATTCAGACTATAAAGAAAACTGAGTGCCAAGCATTGATGCTTTTGAACCGTGGTGTTGGAGAGACTCTTGAGTGTCCATTGGACTGCAAGGATATCCAACCAGCCAATCCTAAAGGAGATCAGTCCTGGATGTTCATTGGAATGACTGATGTTGAAGTTGAAACTCCAATACTTTGGCCACCCGATGCAAACAACTGACTCAATGGAAAAGATCCTCATGCTGTGAAAGATTGAGGGTAGGAAGAGAAAGGGATGACAGAGAATGAGGTGGTTGGAGAGTATCACCGATTCAATGGACATGAGTTTGGGTATACTCAAGGGGTTGATAACGGACAAGCAGGTCTGGCGTTCTGCAGTTCATGGGGTCACAAATAGTCTGACATGACTGAACCACTGAAGTGATAATTACATACAATTTTAATAAGCACGGTGACAATATGGACAGCACGATGTGGGTGAAGCTGTCCTGCTTCCAGACCACGATATCTTGGTACCTGTAGGGGCTCTCAGTCTGCTTCACGCTGAAGCACAGTCTCTTGTCAAAGGGCTGGTCTCGCCTGTCCTTGATGAACTTCCTTTTGCCGGCTGTTACGCCCCTGACAAACGTCTGCAGGGTGGTGGTCCCGATGGCCATCAGCGTGTCCATGAACAGGGAGTTGCCTTTCCTGTTCACCGTCAGCCCCATAGTCATGCCCGAATTCAAGGGCCGGACACCTGTGGCACAAGCCGGTGTATCAGGGGCTGGTGCCTCATTTGCGCCTGCTCAGCCCCTGGACCCAGGAGGGCCCCGACCAGATTCTGGAACGATGCCTCCTGGGCCGGGGAGTTCTCCCATCCCTGCTCCAGTGTCTGGCTTCTCAGGGCTTTAATCCTGGAAGCCGTCCACCCCACTCCTCCTCTTGATGGGGCATTTGGGCACTGCCGGGCCGAGTCCATGTTGATGCCTGCCAGGCCAGGTCCATGTTGTTTTGGGGTCCAGGCCCTGAGAGGGGATCTTCAGAACATCAGGCTGGCAGCAAACAGCAGGCTACTCTTGGCCTCATGCCCCTTGCCAACAACTAGTGCTCTGGAGGCGGCCTTGAGAAGCTGCTCTTGTGCATCTGGAGATCTGCTTATGGGCATGGTTTGGGGAGGTCTAGTTACTTCTGCTGAAATTGCCCTACTTCTGCATCTTGCTGTCGCACTGTTTGAGGTCATGAATGTGATACTTGTGGTACACCAGGTGTTGCTCAAGAGGCCCTGAGCAACCCTATATATCCCCCTCCCCATGGGGCCACACCCTTATTGTTTTTTGAAAGAGTTAAAAAATCTTAGTTTCATTTAGCCCGTTTTCACAGCTGAGTATTTATTCTATAAAAAGTTTACAGATTGTTCAGTTTACATATATATTTGAAACTACAGAACAAAAAAACTGGTCCCCACATGTGCAAAAATACTGCAATGACCAAGCCAAGTAAAGACAGATTTGCACTCTGTAAGCTCTCTGTGGGAGAAGGCAATGGCAAGCCACTCCAACTCTTGCCTAGAAAATCCCATGGATGGAGGAGCCTGGTAGGCTGCAGTTCGTGGGGTCACTAAGAGTCGGACACGACTGAGCGAATTCACTTTCACTTTTCACTTTCACACATTGGAGAAGGAAATGGCAACCCACTCCAGTGTTCTTGCCTGGAGAATCCCAGGGACGGGGAAGCCTGGTGGGCTTCCGTCTATGGGGTCACACAGAGTCAGACACGACTGAAGTGACTTAGCAGCAGCAGCAGCAGCAAGCTCTCTGGGAGGCCGGGAGGTGGTCGGTTCGAAGTAGAAAATTCAAAACTGTACAAAAATACGATTTTGATTTCATTTCACTCCATACATTCAATATGATTACAAGCTCAGAAGCCTGCCGGGGGGACAGGCTTCTGGAATCGTCCCCACCCCTGGCGGCAATGCAGATGTCTAGGCACACAGGGCACTTTTGGACAGCATCCACTACTTGGTATATTGTGGAGACGTGAAAGCTGAGACCAACAATATGAAACGTCAATATAATATGGCAGTTCTCTTAAAAAGGAGGTTCTGCATTTAACAGTGTGCCAACAGAGTTTTAACTTATTAAATAAAATATATTCTAAGTGAACCTAAAAGTTACATTTTATACACATAAAAATGCATCTTATTTGTGGTGTAAGCACGCGGCCCGGCTCCCAGAAGGCCCGGCGGGGTGGTGGTTTCGGTTGCCGGCTGCGCCCGAGGCGGGGCATGCTCGGTCCGACATGCGGGGGGTTGGTGAGCGCGAGGCCCCGTAGGCTACGGTCGCAGCCATGGCGAGGCGCCCCGTGCACCAAGCCCAGGGCGGGCCAAGGCCAGAGCATGGGGATCCCGGTCGCCTTCGCCCACCCGGCCTGGGGAAGGCCATGCTCAAGCAGTGGCCCCACGTCTAAGGTCCGGTGAGTAGCGGCAACCACAGGACCTGAAGACAGAGTGCTCCCCAAAACCCGCCTCCGCACCGTGCCTGCCCCTAGTAGGCTAGTGACCTTATTCCGGCTGCACCTTCAAAACTGGTCCCTGGCCACATTTGATTCTCCACCTGGTGAGCCCACTTCGTATTGGTGGCCATCGTTTAAGATGCAGCAGGAAGGGAGCCAGGTGGAGACCTGGCCTCTAGCTGCTTCTGTCTCTTCCCCCGGCTCTGCCTTCCAGGGACACGGCCGCCCTCCAGGAGAGGAGGCCCAAGCAGGAGGCGGTAGGGACAGGAATTGAATGGCAAAGCACGTCCCAGAAGTTTTCAGTGTAAGAGACTTGGGGGAGCTGGTTACCATTTCCCCACATTCTGCTGCTCCAAGAAAGTGCAGCCGCTGCACCTTACCTTGGACAAGGGGTATCCCCTCAAGGCCGCTCCTCCTGACCCTGAACGTGGAGTAGCTCCTCTCGGCCCTCCTCCGCCCGCCCAGCCACCACCTATTGGACGTGGGTTAGTTCCTCTCAGCCGCCGACCCTGGCCTCAGGCGTGGGGTAGCTCCTCAGGGCCGTGTCTCTTTGCGTGGTCGGTTGCTCCGGGGCCGGCATCTTTGAGTCTGCACCACCAGGTAGGTATTGCAAGGGGACATCAGAGGGCAGACACACTGAAATCATAATCACAGAAACTAGTCAATCTGATCACATGGACCATAGCCGAATGTGGTCCACTGGAGAAGGGAATGGCAAACCACTTCAGTATACTTGCCTTGAGAATCCCAAGAACAGTATGAAAAGGCAAAATAATAGGATATAGTGAATGAGGAAATCCCCAGGTCAGTAGGTGCCCAGTATGCTACTGGAGATCAGTGGAGAAGTAACTCTAGAAGGAATGAAGGGATGGAGCAAAAGCAAAACCAATACCCAGATGTGGATGTGACCGGTGATAGAAGCAAGGTCCAATGCTGTAAGAGGAATATTGCATCGGAAACTGGAATGTTAGGTCCATGAATCAAGGCATATTGGAAGTGGTCAAACAGGAGATGGAAAGAGTGAACACAGACATTCTAGGAATCAGTGAACTAAAATGGACTGGAATGGGTGAACTTAACTCAGATGACCATCATATCTACTACTGTACTACTGTGGGCAGGAATCCCTTAGAAGAAATGGAGGAGCCTTCATGGTCAACAAAAGAGTCCGAAACACAGTACTTGAATGCAATCTTAAAAACGACAGAATGATTTCTGTTCGTTTCCAAGGCAAACCATTCAATATTACAGTAATCCATGCCTATGCCCCAACTCGTAACGCTGAAGAAGCCGAAGCTGAATGGTTCTATGAAGACCTACGAGACCTTTTAGAACTAACAACCCAAAAAGATGTGCTTTTCATTATAGGGGATTGGAATGCAAAAGTAGGAAGTCAAGAAACACCTGGAGTAACAGGCAAATTTGGCTTTGGAGCACAGAATGAAGCAGGGCAAAAGCTAATAGATTTTGTCAAGAGAACGCACTGGTCTTAGCAAACACCCTCTTCCAAAAAAACGAGAGAAGACTCTACACATGGACATCACCAGATGGTCAACACCGAAATCAGATTGATTATATTCTTTGCAGCCAAAGATGGCTAACTCTATACAGTTAGCAAAAACAAGACCAGGAGGTGACTGTGGCTCAGATCATGAACTCCTTATTTCCAAATTCAGACAGAAATAGAACAAAGTAGGGAAAAGCTCTAGACCAATCAGATATGACCAAAATCAAATCCCTTATGATTATACAGTAGACGTGAGAAATAGATTTAAGGGACTAGATCTGATAGATAGAGTGCCTGAGGAACTATGGACGGAGGTTCGTGACATTGTACAGGAGACAGGGACCATCCCCATGGAAAAGAAATGTAAAAAAAGTAAAATGCCTGTCGGAGGAGGCCTCACAAATAGCTGTGAAAGGAAGAGAAGCGAAAAGCAAAGGAGCAAAGGAAAGGTATAAGCATCTGAATGCAGAGTTCAAGAATAGCAAGGAGAGATATAAAAGCCTTCCTCAGTGATCAATGCAAAGGAGAGGAAGAGGAAAACAACAGAATAGGAAAAGCAGGAGACCTTTTCAAGAAAATTAGAGGTATCAAGGGAATGTTTCATGCAAAAATGGACGTGATAAAGGACAGAAATGGTATGGACCTAACAGAAGGAGAAGATATTAAGAGGAAGTGGCAAGAATACACAGAAGAACTGTACAGAAAAGATCTTCACAATGAAGATAAATACGATGGCGTGATCACTCACCTGGAGCCAGGCAGCCTAGAATGTGAAGTCAAGTGGGCCTTAGAGAGCATCACTACGAACAAAGCTAGTGGAGGTGATGGAATTCCAGTTGAGCTATTTCAAATCTTGAAAGATGATGCTGTGAAAGTGCTGCACTCAATAAGCCAACAAACTTGGAAAACTCAGCAGTGCCCACAGGACTGGAAAAGGTCACTCTTCATTCCAATCCCAAAGAAAGGCAATGCCAAAAAATGCTCAAACGACTGCACAGTTGCACTCATCTCACAAGCTAGTACAATCATTCTCAAAATTCTCCAAGCCAGGCTTCAGCAATATGTGAACCGTGAACTCCCAGATGTTCAAGCAGGTTTTAGAAAAGCCAGAGGCACCAGAGATCAGATTGCTAACATCCGTTGGATCATGGAGAAAGCAAGAGAGTTCCAGAAAAACATCTATTTCTGCTTCATTGACTATGTCAAAGCCTTTGACTGTGTGGAAAACAATAAACTGTGGAAAATTCTGAAAGAGATGGGAATACCAGACCACCTGACCTGTCTCTTAAGAAACTTGTATGCAGGTCAGGAAGCAACAGTCAGACCTGTACATGGAACAACATACTGGTTCCAATAGGAAAAGGAGTACGTCAAGGCTGTATATTATCACCCTGCTTATTTAACTTATATGCAGAATACATCATGAGGAACGCTGGGCTGGAAGAAGCACAAGATGGAGTCAAGATTGCTGGGAGAAATATCAATAACCTGAGATATGCAGATGACACCACCCTTATGGCAGAAAGTGAAGAGGAACACAAAATCCTCTTGATGAAAGTGAAAGAGGAGAGTGAAAAGGTTGGCTTGAAGCTCAACATTCAGAAAAGATCATGGCATCTGGTCCCATCACTTCATGTGAAATAGATGGGAAAACAGTGGAAGCAATGTCAGACTTTATTGTTTTGGGCTCCAAAATCACTGCAGATGCTGATTGCAGCCATGAAATTAAAAGACTCTTACTCCTTGGAAGGAAAGTTATGACCAACCTTGACAGTATATTAAAAAACAGAGACATTACTTTGCCAACTAAGATCCGTCTAGACAAGGCTATGGTTTTTCCCGTGGTCATGTATGGATGTGAGTGTTGGACTGTGAAGAAAGCTGATCGCCGAAGAATTGATGCTTTTGAACTGTGGTGTTGGAGAAGATTCTTGAGAGTCCCTTTTTCTTCAAGGAGATCCAACAAGTCCATTCTATAGGAGATCAATCCTTGGTGGTCATTGGAAGGAATGATGCTAAAGCTGAAACTGCAATACTTTGGCCACCTCATGAGAAGAGTTGACTCACTGGAAAAGACTCTGATGCTGGGAAAGTTTGGTGATGGAGGAGAAGGGGACGACAGAGAATGAGATGGTTGGATGGCATCACCGACTCTCTGTACATGAGTTTGAGTGAACTCCGGGAGTTGGTGATGGACAGGGAGGCCTGGCGTGCTGTGATTCATGGGGTCGCGGAGAGTCGGACACGACTGAGCGACTGAACTGAACTGAAGTGAATCTACTTCATAGAGCTTATTTGTATTTCTTCCAGCAGGATTAATTCAAGCTTGTCAATCATCCAGATTGGCATTTTGCATGTTTTACACTGTATTGAGGTTAATTAAGCAGGGTGGCAATATGCAGCCTTGGAACAATCTTTTCCTGATTTGGAAGCAACCTGTCGTTCCATATCCTGTTGCTTCTTTTCCTGGATATAGATTTCTCAAGAGGTAGGTCAGGTGGTCTGGTTTTCCCACCAGTTTATTATTATCATTATTAGTTAACAATTTGTTGTGATCCCCACAGTCACAGGCTTTGCAATAACAATGAAGCAGAAGTAGAGGTTTCGGTTTTTCTTGTTTTTGGAGATCTCTTGCTTTTCTGATGATTCCCATGGATGTTGGCAATTTGATATTTCTTTCCCTACCCTTGTCTAAATCCAGCTTGAACATGTGGAAGTTCATTGTTCATGTACTGTTGAATCTGGAAGGGAGAATTTTGAGCATTACTTTTCTATCATTTGACATGGGAGCAAATGTGTGGTAATGTGAACATTCTTTGGGATTGGACTGAAAACTGAACTTTTCCAGTCTTGGGGCAATTGCTGAGTTTTTCAAATTTGCTGGCATATTGAGAGTAGCACTTTCACAGAATCATCTTTTAGCCTGTGAAATAACTTAACTGGAATTCCATCAGCTCCACTAGTTTTCTCCATATGATGCTTCATAAGGATTCAGTTCAGTTCAGTTCACTTCAGTCGCTCAGTCGTGTCTGACTCTCTGCGACCCCATGAATAACAGCACTCCAGGCCCCCCTGTCCATCACCAACTCCCGGAGTTCACTCAAACTCATGTTCAAAGAGTCGGCAATGTCATCCAACCATCTCATTCTCTGTCGTCCTCTTCTCCTCCAGCCTCCAACCTTTCCTAGCATCAGAGTCTTTTCGAGTGAGTCAACTCGTCCCATAAGGTGGCCAAAGTATTGCAGTTTCAGCTGTATCATCAGTCCTTCCAATGAACACCCAGGATTGATCTCCCTTAGAATGGACTGGTTGGATCTCCTTGCAGTCAAAGGGACTCTCAAGAGTCTTCTCCAGCACCACAGTTCAAAAGCATCAATTCTTCGGCGATCAGCTTTCTTCACAGTCCAACTCCCACATCCATTCATAACCACGGGAAAAACCATAGCTTTGACTAGACAGACCTTTGTTGGCAAAGTAATGTCTCTGCTTTTTAATATACTGTCAAGGTTGGTCATAACTTTCCTTCCAAGGAGTAAGTGTCTTTTAATTTCATGGCTACAATCTTACTTGACTACATATTCCAAGATGTTTGAGTCTAGGTGAATGATCTCACCATCGAGGTTATCTGGGTATTGAAGATCCTGTTTGTATAGTTTTTCTGTGTATTCTTGACAACTCTTTGATATATTCTGCTTCTATTAGGTCCATACCATGTCTGTTCTTTATTTTGACCATCTTGGCAAGAAATGTTCCTTTTGTATCTTTAATTATCTTGAAGAGATCTCATCTTTTCCATTCCAATTTCCCCCTCTATTTCTTTGCATCTTTCACTGAGGAAAACGTTCTTATCTCTCCTTCCTCTTCTTTGGAACTCTGCACACACGAATATATCTGTCCTTTTCTCCTTTTTTTTTAGTTTCTCTTCGTTTCTCAGCAATTTGTAAGGTATATCCAGACACCCATTTTGCCTTCTTGCATTTCTTTTTCTTGAGGATGGTCTTGATCACTGCCTTTTGTACAATTTCACAAACCTCTGTCTGTAGGTATTCAGGAACTCTATCAGATCTAATCCCTTGGATCTATTTGTCATTTTCCTGTCTAATCATAAGGGATATGATTTAGGTCCTACCTGAATAGTATAGTGGTTTCCCTACTATTTTAAATTTAAATCTGAATTTGGCAATAAGGAGTTCATGATCTGAGCCACAATAGATCCCAGTCTTATTTTTGCTGACTGCAAAGAAAAGAATCAATCTGGTTTCAGTTATGACCATCCGGTTATGTCCATGTATAGAGTCTTGCCTTGTGTTGCTGGAAATGAGTGCTTTCTGTGAGCATTGTGTTCCCCTGGCAAAGCTCTGTTTCTTTTAACTGGCTATATTTTGTCCTCCAAAGTCAAATTTGCCTGTTACACCAGGTATCTCTAGATTTCCTACTTTTGCATTCCATTCCCCTATGATGTAAAGGATATCTTTTATGGGTGTCAGTTCTAGAAGTTCTTGTAGGTCTTCACAAAGCTGTGGACCTAACCTTCCAGGTTCCTATGCAATATTACTCTTTACAGCATCAGAATTCATTTCATCACCAGTCATCTGCAACTGGGTTCTGTTTTTACTCTGGCTCCCTGCCTTCATTCTTTCTTTCGTTTCCTCTCCACTGATCTGTCATAGCATATTTGTAAAAGACCCACCTTGGGAGTTCCTCTTTCTATATGCTATATTTTGGATTACATCCTGCTCATAGGTTTCTCAAGGCCGAAATACTGAAGCGGTTTTCCATTCCCTTCTCCAAGGACCATATTTTGTCAGAACCCTTCATTATGACCCATCCATCTTCGGTGGCCCTATATGCCTGGCTCATAATTTCATTGAGTTAGACAAGGCTATGGACCAGGTAATCAGTTTGGTCAGTTTTCTGTGGTTATGATTTTCATTCTGTCTTCCCTCTGATAGATAAAGATACGAGGCTTGTGAAAGCTTCCTGATGGGAGAGACTAACTGAGGGGAAAACTGGTTCTTATTCAGATGGACAGGTCCATGTTCAGTTGAGTTCAGTTTTGTGGCTCAGTCATGCTCAAATCTTTGCATCCCCATAAACTACAGCATGTCAGTCCTCCTTATCCTTCAGTAACTTACTGAGTTTACTCAAACTCATGTCCAGTGATTCGGTATGCTCTCCAGTTATATTCTGTGCCCCTCCTCCTCCCACATTGTACCTTTCCCAGCATCAGGGTCTTTTCCAATGAGTCAGTTCTTCACATCAGCTGGCCAAAGTATTGGAGTTTCACCTTTAGTCCCATTCCTTGCAAGAAATATTCAGGACTGATATCCTTTAGGATGGTCTGGTTGGATTTCTCCTAGCCATCCAAGAGACTCTCAAGAGACTTCTCCAACATCACAGTACAAAAGCATTAATTTTCCTGCTCAGCTTTCTTTATAGTCCAACTCTCTCACATCCATACATAATTTCTGGATAAACAACAGCTTTAACTAGATGCAAATTTCATGTAAAATTACTACACTAAATGTTCATATCTGAAATAAGTACAGTTCATCGCTTCTAAGACAGTATGTATCCTGGTTTTCACGTGTGAAAGAACAAAAATCCCACCTTTCCATGTCCAAAATTCCTCAGCAGTTTTTCATACGTCAAATATAGAGAATTCATTACCTCATATCAGAGACTCTGCTTACAAATTTAAATATGTGAGCTATACAGTATTCCCTACTTCAGTTAGAAACATCTACATCTAGATGATGAAATATAAAATATAGAATACCATGCTTTGGGCAGTTTTCTTAGTTTATTTATTTTTAACTTAGGGATAATTGTTTTACAGAATTTTGTTTTCTATTAAACCTTAACTTTCACTTGAGAATACCGTACTTCATGCAAGAAAATATGTGCCTTGATTTTTATACATGAAATAACGTGCATTCCATAATTTATGTAAGATTTTCTAGTACCCACATTTTATGCATGAGTTCCACATATTCTGTCTATCATGCTGGAAAGTCTAAAACCAGATTTTTAAAAGGGAAATAAAAACAATTACATATTTCATGTAACAAAAACTGTGCTCAGGTTTAGGTCTTGGAATTACTGAGAATTTCATATTTAATGTAGGAAACGGACACACAGATTTTCTAATGACATATTTACAGAATTTCAGAGCATCATGTAGTAAAATCTGCATTCAGAAATTCATAAGTGAACTCCGTGTTTCACGGAGGTAAAAATGGCATCCAGATTTCCATATGTGAACTATGCAGATCTTATATTTTATGTGGGAACATCACAACCTAGAAATCCAAATTTTACTCTAGTGATTTACCTGTTTCCTGTAGAAATATTGGCACCCAGATTTTCAAAAGTAAATATAGATTTTTTTTCATATATCATGTAGGGATATCTTCACCCAGCCTTTCAAAATTTAATATAGAGAATACTAAATTTAGGCAGGGAATTATGTGGCCACATTTTCTTACAGGAAACATAGACGCATGTACATTGCCTGTTTGGCACAGATCTAAACGAATCATGGAATATTGCAAAAATTATGTATGAAAATCTGACACAAATTTTCTTATGTGAATAACTGAGAATTCATATTCCATATTTGATTCTTGTCCCAAGTTTTTCAAATGCAAAATATACAGTATTCCATATTTCACGGAAGAAGGTCTTTCTTCAAATTCTCTTTGCTGAAATAAAAAGAAATTCATAGCTCAAGCGATTTTTCTATATGATACATAAAATTCCATATTTATTGTAGGGAAATAGATGCCTGATGTTAAACACACACTATTCCCTATTTCTTGAAGGAATGTTAGCACACAGATTTTCAAATGATAAATATAAAAAATTCCACTACTCAAGTTGAAAATCGGTGACGGTACTTTAAGACGTGAAATAGAGACTTTCATATTCCCTGAATAGAACTCTGCATTCAGAATTTCATAACTGTAATATTAAAAATTGGATATTTCATTCAACAAAATCTTCATATGTGATACACCAATAATTCTCATGTTGGAAACTTGGTCCCCAGATTTTCAAATATGAATTATAGAGACTTTCATAATTCATGTCTTAAAATCTGCACCTAGATTTTCATATGTGAAACTGAGAATTTCCTCTTTCCTGAAGGACTGTCTGCTGTCAAACTTCAACACAAGAAACAGAAAATTCGACAGTGTGCCCATAATCATATGTGAAATATATCACATAAGGACAAGCATACTCTGACTTTCACATTAGAAATGGAAATACTCCATATTATATGTAAACATATTTTCATTAAAATTTGGGTGCCTGAGTAATTGAATCCCTCATAGTTTAAGAAGTAAAATATCCAACCAGACTTTCATAAAAGAAATAGAGAGACGTCCATCATTCATAAAGAAGCATGTAATTTTTCTAAAGGCATATACAGAATTCCATATTTCAGGTTCTAAAATCTCCTCCTTATTGACAAATGTGAAACCGAGTTGTTGCTATTTTTCAGTTGATCTGTCATATCCAACTCTGCAACACCGTGGACAGCAGTACTCCAGGGTTCCCTGACCTTCCGTGTCTCCAACACTTTGCACAGACTCATGTTTGTTGAATCGAGATATTACCGTCTCTTGAAGAATTTTCCACAATTTACTGTGATCCAGAGAGTCAAAGGCTTTGGCATAGTCAATAAAGCAGAAATAGATGTTTTCTGGAACTCTCTTGTATTTTCAGAGATCCAACGGATGTTTACAATTTGATCTCTGATTCCTTTGCCCTTTTCCAAAACCAGCTTGAATATCTGGAAGTTCACGGTTCACATATTGTTGAAGCCTGCCTTGGAGAATTTTGAGCATTATTTTATCAGCACGTGAGATGAAGCTCTTTGTTTAGTAATTCGAGTATTCTTTGGCATTGCTTTTCTTTGCGATTGGAATGAAAACTGACCTTTTCTATTCCTTGGCCATTGCGGAGTTTTCCAAATTTGGAGCAGCGAGTTGTGGCTGTGTGGCACCGGAGCAGCCAGCAGTCAAGAGGAGATATCCCACACCCAATGTAAGGAGCAGAGGTTGTGTTTTGCTGTAGGAGTAGGGAAGAGATACTCCCCGTCCAAAGGAAAAGAAACCCCAGTAAGATGGTATGTGCAGAGAGAGGGCATTTGAGGACAGAAAGACTGAAACCACCATCATAGGAAGCTGACAAATCCATCACATGGACCACCACCTTGTCTCACTCAGTGAAACTAAGACATGCTGTGTAGGGCCACACATGAAAGACAAACATACATATCCACTGGGAAACAACCTCGCTTTGCCTATACGGACCTTTGTTGACAAAGTGATGTCTCTTCTTCTCAGTACATTGTGTTTAGGTTTGTCATAGCTTTTCTTCTTGGGAGCAAGAGTCTTATATTTTCATGGCTGCAATCTGTCCCCAGTCATTTTGGAGCCTATTCACTGTCTGTCGCTGCTTTCATTTTTAACCTTTCTATTTGCAAAATTCTGCCTTTAGCCTTTGTTCTGCATCACTTTGTACCCCAAGTCCAAACTTGCCTGTTACTCCACGTATCGCTTGACTTCCTGTTTTTACGTCACAGTTAGCTATGATGAAATGGACGTCCCTTTTTGGTGTTAATTTTATAAAATCTTGGAGGTTTTCCTAAATCTATTAAAGTTCCCTGGTAGTTTTGATGATAAAGAATTGAAATAAAGAAACTTGCATTCTTCATTTACAAAAATCTACACCAAGATTTTCATACAAAATTAGGGAATTCCACATTAGCAGTAGGAAATATAATCATTCTGCATTTCAAATGTGAATTATAGAGAAATCCAACTTTCAAATAGAACTGACACCTAGATTTTCATATGTGAAATTTAGAGAATCATATAGGAAAATCTACACCAAGATACCTATATATGAAATATAGACAATTTATATTTTGTTTGAAAATATTTCCCTTGATTTTCATATTTGAAATACAGGAATTCCATATTTCAAGTGGTAAATCAACACCTGGACAATCAATAAATACAAAAATTTCGTATTACATGGAAGACATTTTTGTATCTAGATTTCATTTATTCATAATTTTTAGTATTTATTTATTTATTTAAGGCTGCACTGAGTCTTCATTGCTGTGCAGAAAGTTTCTCTACTTGCAGCAATTGGGGACTACTCTTCTTTGCAATTAGCTTGCTTCTCATGGCACTGTCTTCTCTTCTGGCGCACAAGCTCTAGGGCTCTCAGGTTCAGCACTTGGGGGCACACAGGTTTATCTACTTTGCTAGTATGTGTGATCTCCTCAGACCAAGAATAAAACCCATGTCCCCTGCATTGACAGGCAAGTTCTTAAGCCACTGGGTCTCTGGTGAAGACCAACAGTCTTTTTTTTTTTTTTTGGTACATTTTAAAAAACTTATTTATTTAATTGGGGGCTAATTGTAATATTGAGTGGGTTTTCCATACATTGACATGAATCAGCCATGTGTTTACAATTGTTCTTCATGTGAACATTCCTTCCACCCTACTCCCATCCCAAACCTCCAGGTCATCCCAGTGCACCAGCCCTGAGCACCTTGTCTCATGTATCGGACCCGGACTGGTGATCTGTTTCACATATGACCATATACATGTTTCAATGATATTCTCTCAAATAAACCCACTCTCACCTTCTCCCACAGAGTCCTAAAGACTGTTCTATACATTTGTGTCTCTATTGCCATCTCATCTATAGTGTCATTGATATCATATTTTGAAATTTCGTTATATGCATTAGTGTAGCGTAGTGGTGTTTTTTGTTCTGATTTACTTCTGTTTCTGTAATAGGCTTCAGTTTCATCTACCTCATTAGAACTGATTCAAATTAAATCCTTTTAATGACTGAATAATATTCTTTTGTCTATATGTACCAAAGATTTCTTATCCATTCTTCTGCCAGTGGACATCTAGGTTGCTTCCATATCCTGGCAATTATAAACAGTGCTGTGATGACCATTGGGGTACACGTGTCTCTTTCAGTTCTGGTTTCCTTGGTGTGTATGTCAGGCAGTGGGATCGCTAGGTCATATGGCAGTACTGTTCCCAATTTTTTACCTAATCTCCACAATGTTCTCCACAGTGCCTATACTAGTTTGCTGATCCACCAACAGTGTAAGAGGGTTCTCCTTTCTCCACACCACTCCAGAATTTCTTTTGTGTAGACTTTAAGGTAGCATCCATTCTGACCAGCATGAGGTGTTACCTCTTTGCTGGTGTCATTCTTTTACACTTGGATGACCCGATTTCCTAGCGCCACTTGTTTAAGAAACTTTTTTTTTTTTTTTCCATTGTAGATACTTGCCTCCCTTTTCAAAGAGAAGTTGTCCATAGGTGTGTGGCTTCATTCCTGGGGTTTCTATTTGTTCCAATGATCTATATTTTATCTTTGTGCCAGTACCATAATGTCTTGATGATTACAGCTTTGTAGTATAGCCTGAAGTCAAGCAGGTTCATTCCTCCAGGTCCATTCTTCCTTCTCAAGATTGCCTTGGTTATTCGAGGTTTTTGGTATTTCCATACAAATTGTGATATTATTTGTTTATAGTTCTATGAAAAATAGGGATTGCATTGAAACTATAGATTGCTTTAGGTAGTATACTCATTTTCACTATTTTGATACTTCCAATCCATAAACATGGTATATTTCTCCATCTATTTATGTCCTCTTTGATTTCTTTCATCAGTGTTTTTTTTTGTTTTGTTTTGTTTTGTTTTAGTTATATATATATATATATATATATGTCTTTTGTTTCTTTAGGTAGATTTATTTCTAAGTATTTTATTCTTTATATTTCAATGGTGAATGAGAATGTTTCCTAAATTTGTCTTTCTGTTTTCTAATGTTAGTAAATAGGTATGCAGGGAATTTCTGGGTGTTAGTTTTACATCCTGCAACTTTACTATATTTATTGCTTCAGTTTAGTTCAGTTCAGTTCAGTCGCTCACTCGTGTCTGACTCTTTGTGTCCCCGTGAATCACAGCACTCCAGGCCTCCCTGTCCAACACCAATTCCCGGAGTTCAATCACACTTATGTCCATCAAGTCGGTGATGCCATCCATCCATCTCATTCTCTGTCCTTCCCTTCTCCTCCCGCTCCCAATTCTTCCCAGCATCAGAGTCTTTTCCCTTGAGTCAACTGGTCGCATGCGTTGGCCAAAGTATTGGAATTTCAGCTTTAGCATCAGTCCTTCCAATGAACACCCAAGATTGATCTCCTTTAGAATGGATGGTTGGATCTCCTTACTGTCCAAGGGACTATCATCGCTAGTCATATTCTGGTGGAGTCTTTAGTGTTTTCTATGTAGAAGATCATGATATCGGCCAAGACTCACAGTTTTAATTCTTCTTTTCCAATAGAGATTCCATTTATTTCCTTTTCCTCTCTGATTGCCTGGTTAAAACTTCTAAATCTGTGTTTAATAGTAGCAGTGAGAGTGGACATTCTTGTCTTCTTCCTGACTTTAGGGGGACTGCTTTCAATTTTTCACCATTGAGGATCATCTTTGCTGTTTGTTTGTCATATATAACTTTTATTATGTTGAGGTATGTTTCTTCTATTCCTTCTTTCTGGAGTTTTTTTTTTTGTCATAAATGAATGTTGAATTTTGTCGAAGACCTTCTCTATATCTATTGAGATAATCATATGCGTTTTATCATTCAATTTGTTAACGTGGTGTATTACGTTGTTTGACTTGCAGATATTAAAGAATCCTTGGATCCCTGAGATAAAGCCCACTTGGTCATGATGTATGATCTTTTTAAAATGCTGTTGGATTCTGTTTGTTAGGATTATGTTAAGGATTTTTGCATCTATGTCCATCAGTGTTATTGGAGTGTAGTTTTCTTTTCTTGTGGCATATTTGTCTGGTTTTGGGGTCAGGGTGACAGTGGCCTCATAGAATGAGTTTGGAAATTTCACTAACTCTGCAAATTTCCTGAAGAATTTGAGTAGAATAAGTGTTTAGTTCAGTTCAGTTCATTCGCTCAGTCGTGTTCGACTCTTTGTGACCCAATGAATCACAGCACGCCAGGCCTCCCTGTCCATCACCAATTCTCTGAGTTCACTCAAACTCACCTCCATTAAGTGGGTGATGCCATTCAGCAATCTCATATTTTGTCATCCCCGTTTCCTTGGCCCCCAATCCCTCCCAGCATCAGAGTATTTTCCAGTGAGTCAACTCTTCGCATGAGGTGGCCAAAGTACTGGAGTTTCAGCTTTAGGATCAGTCCTTCCAAAGCACACCCAGGACTGATCTCCTTTAGAATGGACTAGTTGGATCTCCTTACAGTCCAAGGGACTCTCAAGAGTCTTCTCCAACACCACAGTTCAAAAGCATCAGTTCTTCAGCGATCAGCTTTCTTGACAGTCTAATTCTCACATCCATACATGACCACTGGAAAAAACATAGCCTTGACTAGACAGACCTTGGATGGCGAAGTACTCTCCCTACTTTTTAATATGCTATCTAGGTACGTCATAACTTTGTTCCCAAGGAGTAAACATTTTTAATTTTATGGCCGCAATCAGCATCCGCAGTGATTTTGGAGCCCAAAAAATGAAGTCCGACACTGTTTCCACTGTTTCCCCATCTGTTTCCCATGAAGTGATGGAACCAGATGCCATGATCTTCGTTTTCTGAATGTTGAGGTTCAAGTCAACTTTTTCACTCTTCTCTTTCACTTTCATCAAGAGGCTTTTGTGTTCCTCTTCACTTTCTGCCATAAGTGTGGTGTCATCTGCATATCTGAGGTTGTTGATATTTCTCCCGGCAATCTTGATTCCAGTTTGTGCTTCTTCCAGGTTAGCGTTCCTCAGAATGTACTCTGCATATAACGTCAATAAGCAGGGTGACAATATACAGCCTTGACGTACTCCTTTTCCTATTTGGAACCAGTCTGTTTTTCCATGTCCAGTTCTAACTGTTGCTTTCTGACCTGCATACCGATTTCTCAAGAGGCAGGCCAGGTGGTCTGGTATTCCCATCTCTTTCAGAATTTTCCACAGTTTATTGTGATCCACAGAGTCAAAGGCTTTGGCATAGTCAATGAAAAATAAGTGCTAGCTCTTGTCATTTTTTTTTTTTTAAGAATTCAGCTGTGAAGCCACCTGGTTCTGGGCTTTTGTTTGCTGGAAGAATTATGACTACAGTTTCTATTTCCGTGCTTGTGACATGTCTGTTAAGTGTTTCTATTTCCCCCTGCTTCAGTTTTGGAAAGTTTTACTGCACTAAGAGTTTGTCATGTCTTCACAGTTGTACATTTTATTGGCATATAGATACTGATAGTAGTCTCTTATGATCCTTTGTATTTCTGTATTGTTTGCTGTAGTTTCTCCAGTTTCATTTCTAATTTTGTTGATTGATTTTTCTTCCTTTGTTTCTTGATGACTGTGGATAATATTTTTTTTTTTCAATTTTATTTTTCATCTCATTAAACCAGCTTTTATATTTGTTGATTTCTGCTATGTTCTCGTTTGTTTCTTTTGAATTTGCTTCTCTCCTATTTTTCATAATTTCTTTCCTTCTACTAGCCATGGCATTTTTCATTTCCTCCTCCAGGTGAGGAAACATCCCGGTTTATTTTGTCACCCTAACCTTGTGGGGCCAGGTGCAGTGGGAGAATAAACCAAAACCATCCTTTGTAGAATCCTGATACCCAAGGCAAGATTTAACAGACTAGTTCTGGAAGGCAGAGAGCCTGATGAACTATGAATGTAGGTTCGTGACATTGTACAGGACAGAGATCAACACCATCCCCAAGATAAAGAAATTTCAAAAATTTAAATGCATGTGAGGAGCGTTTACAAATAGTTGTGAAAAGACAGGAAGTAAAAAGCAAAGGTGAAAAGGAAATGTATACCCATTTGAATGCAGAGTTGCAAAGAATTGCTGGGAGATATAAAAAAGCCTTCCTCAGCGATCAATGCAAAGAAGGAGAGGTAAATATTAGAGGGAAAGACTAGAGATCTCTTCAAGCAAATTAGAGAATCCAAGGAAATATTTCATGCAAAGATGGGCTAAATAAAAGACAGAAATGGTAGAGACCCATCAGAAGTAAAAGATAATAAGAAGAGGTGGCAAGAATACACAGAAGAACTGTACAAAAAAGATATTGGAAATTGAAGTCAAGTGGGTGTCAGTAAGCATCACTATGATCAAAGCTAGTGGATGCGATGGAATTCCAGTTGAGCTATTTCAAATCCTGAAAGATGATGCTGTGAAAGTTCTACATTCAGTATGCCAGCAGATATGGAAAACCCAGCCATATCCACAGGACTGTAAAAAGTCAGTTTTCATTCCAATCGCAAAGAGTCAATGCCAAATAATGCTGCTATCTATGGTGGGGGGTGTATCAAAGAATCACCCCAAGGACATTATTTGGTGACTGAACCACAAAACTCATCTCATTTTAAAAGCCTTTCCAAATTTCCACAGGATGTGTTTTCATCCATGCACAGACCCTTAAATGAGACCTTTCAGGCAGTGATGCCAGTATCCACACTATCCTCTCTTGCATTTTGTGGAGCCATCTGTGGCCAACAACTTTAGAATGAAAAGTATCAGTGTCATTTATGAGTAGCAACACCCTCATTAGAAACAATGCAATGTCGCTGGAGGTTTGCTCCATTCTTCCTGCCCTCAGGCTTCTCCAGTTAAGAATAGTACCCCAGTCTCACCCAATTGGCTGAAATTGCATCTGTTCACCTAGTCCTCAGGGATTCCACAACAAAATGGGTTCTCAAAAATATATGCACATTCACAGATTCCTATGCTGTGGCTAATGCCCACCCCCTGCCCCCCGCCACCCCCCCCGGTAAATTGATTTCACCTGCTCACTGCTCCTTTCTCCTGGGGACTCACACACACTGCTGCCACAATCACTAATACTCACACAAGATTCCTACTCAAGACAGATAATTGCTTCCCTTAAGTAATTTATTCTTGGTTCCTTGGAGTCAATAGATACCACTGACTCTGGTCAGTGAAACCACTCCAACTCTCAGAAAACTCAACAGCGGACGCTTCAACAAAAAATTCTTTCATATTTTCAATGCAAATGACTTTGCTTATTGAATGCCATAACAAGCTTCTTAAAGAGATACTCCTAAAAGTGATTCCAGAAATGGATAAAAAATAAGCTCTTTGTCCTCATCTTGCTAAACTCTCACACCCTGAGTCTTCTTCCTCACATAGAAATTCTTCTATTCTCCCCAGATTCCACGTTGGGTATTTTTTAAGCAATAATCAAGTTTTTATACTCTAAGACAATGTTCTAATTTGTCCTATGATTCTACTTCCCCAGTCTGCTATAATTTTAGAATCACTTCATTACGCACTACTTGGGTGCAACCTCAAAAATGACAGAATGACCTTAGTTCATTTCCAAGGCAAACCATTCAAAATAACAGTAGTGATAGTCTCTGCCCTGAATACTGATCCTGAAGAAGTTCAGATTCATCAGTTCTGTGAAGACCAAGAACACCTCCTTGAGTTAATAGCAAGTGAAAGATGTCCTTATCATCATAAGGGATTGGAATGCAAAAGGGCAAAGTCAAGAGATACCTGGAATAGCAGGCAAGTTTGGCCTTGGAATAAAAGATGAAGCAGAACAAAGACTAATCAAACTCTGTCAAGAGAATGTAGTGGTCAAAGCAAAGATCCTTTGACAACCACACAAGAGATGGCTTTATACATGAACATCACCAAATGGTTCCTAATGGTATCAGCCTGAATATATAATTAGAGGGAGAAGTGTATAAGGTCAGGGGAAAAAAAATCTGGAGCCCACTATGGATCAGATCACCAGTAACAATCTGCCAACTTCAGAAGGTCAGGTGCACAACTACTAGGCCAGCCAGGGACTAGAAAATCAAATGATGTTCAGGTGGCAAAGAGATTCCAGGGTTTATATCTAGTAAACAGAGCACCTCAAAAACTAGGGAAGGAGGTCCAAAATATTGTACAGCAAACAGTGCCAAAACAATGCCAAAGAAAAAGAAAAGCATGGAGGAGGATGTACAAATAGCGGAGGAAAGAAGAGCAGCAGAAAGCAACTGGAAAAGGCAAAGGTACCCAAACAAAGTTCAGATTTCCAGAAAAGAGAAAGGAGATGTAAAGCACTCCTGAAGTACACAATGCAAAGATATATAAGAAATCAAAGAAGCGGAAAGACTAAAAAATCTTTTAAAAAATCTGAATATATAAATGCAACATTTCATCCACCAGTGGGCTCAGTAAAGGACAGAAAGTTGAAAGGCCTAAAAGAAGGAAAAGAGATCAAGACAAGATGGAAAGCATGCAAAGAATTTTAGGACAAAAAGATCTTACTGCCCCAGATAACCAGGACACTGTGATGAATCCCACAGAGCCAGCCATTCTTGAATGTGAAGTCAAGTGGGCCTTACAAAGCACTGCTGTCAACAAAGCTAATGTAGGTGATGGAATTCTGTCAGTTCTGCATAAAATTCCAAATATTGATGCTATGAAAGTGTGACATTCAATATGTCAGCAAATGTGGATAACTTAGTAGTGGTCACAGAACTAGAAAAAGGAAATTCTTACCCCAGTCCGCAAGAAAGACAGTACTAACGAATGATAAAAAAAAACACTGCACAACTTCACTTGTCTTCCAAGCAGGTAAAGTTATGCTCAAAATCCACTAAGCTTCTCTTCATCATTCCATGAACTGAGGAACTCCAGATGTTCAAGCTGGGGCAGACACATCAGAAGAATAAGAGTTGAAATGGTCACCATTTGTTGGATTTTAGAAGTCATAGAAGTACTAAATTTCGTTGATCACTCTCAGCAAATTTGGAAACTCAGCAGTGGCGACAGGAATGGAAATGGTCAACATTCATTTCAATTCCAAAGAAAGGCAGTGCCAAAGAATGCAGAAACTACCACACAAATGCACCCATCTCACATGCTTGTAAAGCAATGTTTAAAATTCTCTTAGCCAAGCTTCAGCAATATGTAAACCATGAACTTCTAGATGTTCAAGCTGGTTTTAGAAGAGGTAGAGGAATCAGAGATCAAATTGCTAATATCTGCTTCTTCATCAAAAAAGAAAGAGACTTCCATAGAAACATCTATTTCTTCTTTATTGACTATACCAAAGCTTCTGACTGCGTGGATCACAAAAAACTATGGAAAATTCCAAAGGGAATGGGAATACGAGGCCACCTGATCTGCCCCTTGAGAAATCTGTATGAGGGTCAGGAAGCAACATATTAGAACGGACATGAACAACAGTCTGCTTCCAAATAGGAAACGGGGTACATCAAGGCTGTATGTTGTCACCCTACTTATTTAACTTATATGAAGAGTACATCATGTGAAATGCTTGGCTAGAGGAAGCACAAAATGGAAGCAAGATTGCTGGGACATATTTCACTAACCTCAGATATGTACATGACACCACCTTTTTGACAGAAAATGAAGAAGAAATAAAAGAGCCTCTTGATGCAAGTGAAAGAGGAGAGTGAAAAAGTTGGCTTAAAGCTTAACATTCTGAAAACTAAGATCATGGCACCCGGTCCTATCACTCCATGGCAAATAGAAAGGGAAAAATGGAAGTCATTGACGTATTTTATCTTTTTGAGCTCTAAAATCACTCCAGATGGTAACTTTGGCCAACAAATTAGAAAACAAATATTTCTTGTCAGAAAAGCTGTGAGAAATCGAGACATGTGTGAAAAAGAAAAGATACCAGTTCACTCACAAACTTTGGTATAGTCAAGTCTATGGTCTTTGGGGTATTCACATAGAGTTGATTGAGCAGGACCACAAAAGTGGCAGAATCCTGAAGAATTGATGCCTTTGAATTGTGGTATTGGAGAAGATTCTTAAGAGTTCCTTGGACAACAAGGAGATCAAATTAGTCAATCGTCAAGGAAATCAGCCCAAAATAACCATTGGATGAACTGCTAGTGAAGCTGAAGCTCTAATACTTTGTCTATCTAATGCAAAGAGCCAACTCATTGGAAAAGACCCTGATAATGAGAAGTACTGAAGGTAGAAGGAGAAGGGTGCGACAAGAATGAGTGTGTTGGATGGCATCACTGCCAATGCAATAGATATGAACTTGGGCAAGCTCCGGGAGATTGTGGTGCATATTGAGGCTTGCTTGATGCAGTCCATGACATCACAAGGAGTTAGATTTGACTTCCCACTAAACAACAAAAGGGAGCGTCCTAATTGCACTTTCATCTTTATCTCTCAAGATTTTCCAGCAGCACCTATAAAGGATAATATATTCTCTCCATTGTATATTATTGCCTGCTTTGTCATAGATTAGGTAAGCATTTGGACAAGAGATTATTTCAGGGTCTTCTACCTGTTCCATTGGGCTGTATTCCTTTTTTTTTTTTTTTTTTGCAAGTTTCATGTTGTGTGGATGACTACAACTTTGAATAACAGACTGAAAGCAGGAAACCTGATTCCTCCAGATCTGTTTATTTTTCTCATGATAGCATGGCTATTCAAGCTCTTTTACATTTCCCAACAAGTTGTAAAAAAATTATCTAGTTCTGTGAAAAATGTCATTGGCAATTTCAAAGCAATTGCTTTGAATATGTAAACTGCTTTTTGTCGCACAGCCATTTACACAGTATTGATTCTCCAAGTCAAAGAGAATGTTATATTTATCCATTTATTTTGTCACCCTTGATTTATTTCCTCCATGTCTTATTCAATTCAGCACACAAATCTTTTCCCAGGTTTACTTTCGGGAATTTTATTCTTCTTGCAGTGATGACTGGGATTCCTTTCTTAATTTGTTTTTGATGTCAGTTTATAGGAATGCCAGAGATTGCTGTGTGTTAATTTTATAGCCAGACACTTCCCTGAATTCATGGAGTACTGCTAGTAATTATCTGGTTTTATGGTAGGATTCTCTGTGCATAGTATCATATCATCTGCAAACAGTGACAGTTTTACCTCTTATTTTCCTTTTCATTTGAAACTTTTTTTCATTCTTCTTCCTATTCTCTGATTGCAGTAGTTAGGTGTCCCAAGACTGTGTTGAGTAACCATGGTGAATAGGAAGCATCTTTTTCTTATTCATGAATTAGGGGTCATGATTTCAGAATTTTACTATAGAGAACACTGTTTGTGGTGAGTTTATCCATAAATGGCCTTTATTATGTTAAAGAAGATTCCCTTTATTCCCTCCTCCTCTACAGGTTTAATCATAACTAGGTGTTAAATTTTGTCAAAAGCTTTTTCTGAATCTATATCCTAAACAGATTCAACACCTCTCCTTGGAATACTTAGGTATCTTTCGGTTTGTTTGTTTGTTTTTCTTCCTTTGGCCACATGATACAAAGAGCTGACCCATTAGATAGTGTCCTGACGCTGGGAATGATTGAAAGTAAAGGAGAAGTGGGTAGCCAGTGATGGGATGGTTAGATAGCATCACTGATTCTATGGAAGTAAATCTGAACAAATTGTGGTAGATAGTGAAGGGAAGCCTGTCAGGCTAAAGTCCATGGGTTGGCAAAGAGCCAGAGCTGACTTAATGACTGAATAACAACAAATGTTCTCCTTCTGTTCTTGACAGGAGTAGCTTTTTTTTTTTTTTTTTTACTACTTCATTTTCTATCCCACCTCACCCTATCTAGATTCTACTTATGTTACATCGTCTCCTTATCATGTTGAGATTCAGCCACATTTTGCTGTTTTTATTGCTACCCACATGGCCCAACATTTGTGTGATTTTAAACTCCACATGTTTCAGTGGTTTCCTAACCACCAGCATCCTGATATTTTCCTGACACACTGATGTTTCATTCTGTTCTGTTCATCTTGGTCTCACACTGTATGCATATGCCAATTTTCTATTTTCCTTGATTTTTCTTTGCTGTTAATGTATATGAGACATTCTTTTAAATTACTAATGAATATTTTTTTCTTTGTCTTGTACATTCTTATGTGATGACTATTCCATATTGACCTGTTTGATGTTCTTTGATATGATATATTCTCCAGTTGAAATAAACAATCAAATCATATGACTATTTCTGTTTATGATTTACTCACCGCTGTTCAGGATTAGAGGCCTCTGTTTCAAAAATACAACCTAAATAATGAAACAAATAAGAAACAAAACTTAAACATATAAATCTTAATAAATTCTAGATTTGAAAAGAAAATTATCTCCAAGAAAGGAGTATATTGTTTGCAAGTTAAAACTGCCAACTTTGTCTATTCATCCCTAGATCAGCCAAAAAATATCATCAGCTTCTTTGAAAAGCATATTTTTAAATGATGATCAAGGCAAATGGCAGACGAAACAATGGAAAACAAATTAATCTGAAACATATACAAGCAACTCCTGCAGCTCAATTCCAAAAAAAAAAAAATGACCCAATCAAAAATTGGGCCAAAGAACTGAGATGACTTTTCTCCAAAGAAGACATACAGATGGCTAGCAAACATATGATGATGCTCATTATCAGAGACGCAAATCAAAACCACAATAAGGTACCATTCCATACCAGTCAAATTGAGTTCTATCCAAAAGTCTATAAGCAATAAATTCTGGAAAGGTTGCAGAGAAAAGGGAAGCCTCTTACACTGTTGGTGGAATGCAAGCTAGCACAGCAACTATGGAGAACAGTGTGGAGATTCCTTAAAAGATAAAACTGCAATAGGACTGCCATGTGACCCAGATTACACTGCCTGGCATACACACGGAGGAAACCGGAATTGAAAGAGACAGGTGTACGCCAATCTCCATTGCATCACTGTTTATCATAGACAGGGTATGAAAGCAACCTAGATGTCCATTCGTTGAAGACGAATGGATAAGAAAGCTGTGATGAATATACACACTGGAATATTCACTTCAGTTCAGTTCAGTCACTCAGTAGTGTCCGACTCTAGCACCCCATGAGTCTCAGCACGCCAGGCATCCCTGTCCATCACCAACTCCCAGAGTTTACACAAACTCATGTCCATCGAGTCGGTGATGCCATCCATCCATCTCATCCTCTGTCATCCCCTTCTCCTCCTACCCCCAATCTCTCCTAGCATCAGGGTGTTTTGCAATGAGCCAACTCTTCACAGGACGTACCCAAAATATTGACCCAGATTCAGCATCAGTCCTTTCAATAAACACCCAGAACTGATCTCCTTTAGGATGGACTGGTTGCATCTCCTTGCAATCCAAGAGACTCTCAAAAATCTTCTCCAACAACACAGTTCAAAAGCATCAATTCTTTGGTGTTCAGCTTTCTTCAAGTTCAACTCTCACATCTATACCTGACCATTGATAAAACCAGAGCTTTGAATGGACGGACCTTTTTTGTCAAATTAATGTCTCTGTTTTTTTATATGCTGTCTAGGATGATCATCACTTTCCTTTAAAGGAGTAAAAGTCTTAATTTCATGCTACAATCACCATCTACAGTGATTTTGGAAACCAAAAAAATAAAGTCTGACACTGTTTACACTGTTTCCCCATCTATTTCCCATGAAGTGATGGGACCAGATGCCATAATCTTAGTTATTTGAATGTTGAGCTTTAAGCCAGCTTTTTACTCTCCTCTTTCACTTGCATCAAGAGGCTTTTTAGTTCCTCTTCACTTTCTGCCATAAGTGTGATGTCATCTGCATATCTGAGGTTATTGATATTTCTACCGGGATTCGTGATCCAAGATTGTGCTTTCCGACCAGTGTTTCTCATGAAGTACTCTGAAGAACTTAAAAAAGCAGGCTGACAATATATAGCCTTGATGTACTTTTTCGTATTTGGAACCAGTCTGTTGTTCCAGTAGTAGAATATTACTCAGCCATTAAAATCAGGTCTAAAGAGTGGGTGAAACCAGAGCCTTACTTAGAGAGTGAAGTAAGCCAGAAAGAAAAACACCAATAGCATATACTAATGCATATTTGTGGACTTTAGAAAAATGGTAATGGTAACCCTGTATGCGAGACAGCAAAAGAGACACAGATATAAAGAACAGTCTTAGGACACTGTGGGAGAGGACGAGGGAGAGATGATATGGGAGAATGACATTGAAACATGTAAATTATCACATGTGAAAGAAATTTCCAGTCCATGTTCGATGCATGATACTGGGTGCTCAGGGCTGGTGCACTGAGGTGACCCAAAGGGATGGGATGGGAAGGGAGGTAGGAGGGAGTTTAAGGATGGGGAACACATGTACAAACATGGGAGATTCATGTCAATACCTGGCAAAACCAATACACTACTTTAAAGTAAAAAAAAGAAAAAAGAAAACTGCAAATAAGAAAGGATTAGAACATATAAAAGCGAACAAACAAAACGAAATTCAGAATTCTACATCAGGAGTACTAAATAACAACAGACAGGGGCATTTCTACTTTAGAGAAATTGTGGTTAGAGTAAAAATATCTTTCACTTTCCTTTTCTTGGTGAATGGTATTTGCTCTTCTGTAGTGGGAATGTTTTCATCAGTATCCCTTAAATCAGAGTCCATAATTGCTCTTCAAGTGACTTATTACTGAGGATTTCAAGGAGAAATGAAAAGAGGGAACAAAGATATATCAGAAGGAGTACAGAATCTAATATTAAGTGTAGAACAAATTGCACCACTTTGTGTATAAATTTTTCAAAATTTCTTCTCAATTTGAATTAAGCGATTTTTTCCCAAGTCACTCACTGTTTAAGTTTTACCCATGGAAATGGGATCTTCTCCTCTCACACGAGGAGGCTTTCATGTGACCAAAGGAAATTATTTTCAGACTAGGGAACTTTTTAAAGAGATTAGCGGTCAGGGCTTGTAGAACTTGAAGGGTACCTAATGAAAGACACCTGAGTGGGGCACTGTAAAAGACAGATAGTCTGGACACAGTCTCCCCAGCTTGCCACGCTTCATCTCTCTTTAAAAATTGGTCTTTTTACTTACCGTACCCCCAAAATAGAGGCTACCTCTGATCTTTGGACCACTACATATGGGAAGAAAGTCTGTTAAGAAGCAAAATAACCAAGTGGTTGGTATTGAAAATACCTAAATATGAAAGAGCTTAACAGTTCCAAGGAAATGGTTTAATTATGAAGATTATGAGAAAAATAAAAATTAGAAGACAGAGCTTTGCAGGCCCACGTTCATTCCATAGTTCCACCTCAAACAGTTTACATTTTATCTACTCTACGCAACATAATCTGAGGAAGAAATTGTTACAATTTAGAGTTTGGCGGCTGCTAATCTGAAAATATCTTAAGTATTTAGAAGACATACACATATAAGGGAAGTTGTTTGTTCAAGTCCAGAAAGTTATTAGTACGAGGTTTCCTCAGGAACGCTCCACTTGATGATATTGTAGTACATTCTCAAGCTACTCTTATTCTCACATTTCCCTAAGGTTGGACAAGGTACTACACCAAGCAACCTGATACTCTGTGCAAGGCACTATTATCAGTATCATCATTTTCCATATTTCCATTGTATTGTTCTCATCAGCAGTAGGAGAAGGCAATGACAACCCACTGCAGTACTCTTGCCTGGAAAATCCCATCGACAGAGGTGCCTGGTAGTCTGTAAGCCATGCGGTCGCGAAGAGTCGACATGACTGAGCGAGTTTCATTTCGCTCTTCACTTTCATACATTGGAAAAGGAAATGGTAACCCACTCCAGTGTTCTTGCCTGGAAAATCCCTGGGATGGAGTAACCTGGTAGTTTGCCATCTATGAGGTCACACAGAGTCGGACACGACTAAAGTGACTTAGCAGCAGTAGCTCTTGTGTAACTGTTTCTGATCATGTTCAGTTTTGACAGATAAATTTCTTTTATATATTATTCTAGAGATATAAAAATCTAGCTGTGAATCTCTTTGATGAATGTCTTAACGATGAGCAATATTAAAGTTATCTGTCATGCTTGTGGAGAAGCCAATGGCAAGGCCCTATCTATGGCTATTCATCAGAAAGTGTCTGTGTTTAACTATGTTAGGAATCTATAAGCTATATGTATAGATGTGCTAAAGCACAATTTATACTATTTAAACCTTAGTCTAAAGAGAAGATAGAGTCAAAAATTATGATATTGAATATGAAGAATTCATATTAATGCATAGACTTTGGACAGACTACAGATACTGATATATTTGTGGAAGCTTCTTAGTGTTTCTGGGAGCTTTGAAGATTAAAATGAGTCTGATCTAGGCCTTCAAATAATGACGAGATTTCAGTAGGAGACATTCGGAAAGAAGGGAAGGACACCTCTGGCAAAAGGAACATTAACAAGACTCTGAATAGGAAAATAATAAAGCAAGGAGTTTAAGTGTACCTGAATGACAGATTTGCCTGTTACTCCAGGTGTTTCTTGACTTCCTACTTTTGCATTCCAGCCCCCTCTAATGAAAAAGACATCTTTTTTTGGGTGTTTTAAAAGGTCTTATAGGTCTTCATAGAACCGTTCAACTTTGGCTTCTTCAGTGTTACTTGTTGGGGCATAGGCTTGGATTACTTTAATATTGAATGGTTTGCCTTGGAAACAAACAGAGATCATTCTGTCGTTTATGAGATTGCATCCAAGTATTCCATTTCAGACTCTTTTGTTGACCATGATAGCTACTTCATTTCTTTTAAGGGATTCCTAACCCACAGTAGTAGATATAATGGTCATTTGAGTTAAATTTACCCATTCCAGTCCATTTGAGTTCACTGATTCCCAGAATGTCGATGCTCACACTTGCCATCTCCTGTTTGACCACTTCCAATTTGTCATGATTCATGGACCTAACATTCCAGGTATCTAAGCAATATTGTTGTTTACAGCACTGGATCTTGCTTCTATCACTAGTCACATCCACAAGACGGTTTTGTTTTTGCTTTGGCTTCATCCCTTCAGTCTTTCTGGATTTATTTCTCCACTGATCTCCAGTAGCATGTTGGGCACCTACCAACCTGGGGAATTCCTCATTCAGTATCCTATCATTGTGCCTTTTCATACTGTTCATGGGGTTCTCAAGGCAAGTATACTGAAGTGGTTTGCCATTCCCTTCTGCAGTGAACCACACTGAGTTAGACAAGGCTGTGATCTGTGAGATCAGATCGACAGGTTTTCTGTGATTATATTTTCAGTGTGTCTGCCTGCTGATGCCCTCTCACAATACCTACCATCTTACTTGGGTTTCTCTTACCTTGGATGTGGGGTATCTCTTTACGGTTGCTCCAGCAAAGCACAGCCACTGCTCCTTACCTTGGACAAGGTGTATCTCTTAACTACCACACGTCCTGACCTTGAATATGGAATAGCTCATCTCGGCCCTCCTGCGCCTGCATAGTCGCCACCATTTGGACATGGGGTTGCTCCTCTCAGCCACAACCCAGAGCTCGGGCGAGGGGAGGTTCCTCTTGGTCATACTTCTGCGTGGTCCATCACACAGCCAGCATCACTTCTGCATGGTCTGTTGTGCAGTTTTGCCAAGAGAACGCACTGGTCATAGCAAAAACCCTCTTTCAACAACATAAGAGAAGACTCTACACGTGGACATCACCAGATGGTGAACACTGAAATCAGATTGATTATATTCTTTGCAGCAAAAGATGGAGAAGCTCTATACAGTTAGCAAAAACAAGACCAGGAGCTGACTGTGGCTCACATCATGAATGCCTTATTGCCAAATTCAGACTTAAATTGAAGAAAATAGGGAAAACCACTAGACCATTCAGATATGACCTAAGTTAAATCCCTTATGATTATACAGAAGAAGTGAGAAATAGATTTTAGCGACTAGATATGATTGATAGAGAGCCTGACGAACTATAGACGGAAGTTCGTGACATTGTACAGGAGAGAGGGATCAAGATCATCCCCACTGAAAAGAAATGCAGAAAAGCTAAATCACTGTCTGGTGACGCCTTACAAATAGCTGTGAAAAGAGGAGAAGTGAAGAGCAAAGGAGAAAAGGAAACATATAAGCATCTGAATGCAGAGTTCCAAAGAATAGCAAGGAGAGATAAGAAAGCCTTGCTCAGCGACCAATGCAAAGAAATAGAGAAAAACAACAGAATAGAAAAGACTAGAGATATCTTCAAGAAAATTAGAGATACCAAAGGAACATTTCATGCAAAGATGGACTCAATAAAGGACAGAAATGCTATGGGCTTAATAGAAGCAGGAGAAATGGAGAAGTGGTAAGAACACAGAACTGTCCAAAAAAAAGATTTTCCCAACCAAGATAATCATGATGGTGTGATCACTCATCTAGAGCCAGACGTTTTGGACTGTGAAGTCAAATGGGCCTTAGAAATCATCACTAGGAACAAAGCTTGTGGAGGTGATGGAATTCCAGTTGAGCTGTTGCAAATCCTGAAAAATGATGCTGTGACAGTGCTGCCCTCAATATGCCAGCAAATTTGGAAAACTCAGCAGTGGCCACAGGACTGGCAAAGGTCCGTTTTCATTCCAGTCCCAAAGAAAGGCAATGGCAAAGAATGCTCAAACAACCGCTCAGTTGCACTCATCTCACACTCTAGTAAAATCATGCTCAAAATACTCCAAGCCACTCTTCAGCAATACGTGAACAGTGAAGTCCCAGATGTTCAAGCTGGTTTTAGAAAAGGCAGAGGGACCAGAGATCAAATTGTCAATGTCCCCTGTTTCATGGAAAAAACAAGATAGTTCCAAAAAATCATGTATTTCTGCTTTATTGACCCATTTCTTTTTTCAGTCATTTGTTATTTAGGCATTGAGGTTCACGAGCTGCTTTTGTAGTGTAAGGATTAATTATTTGTCAGTAACTTCGTTTCCTATTATTTTCTCTGTTTCATAGGGTGCCTTTTCACATTGCTTATAGTCTCCTACTGATCACGATAGTAAAAGCGGATATCAAATGAAATCATAAATAATCCTGTCAGTCAAGTAAGGAAGAAGTTGAAATTTGTGGTTTAAATATCAGAGGAAGCTGGTTCATCACCTGTAGCCAGTGTATGTGATGAGGGGAGAGACTTGATGAGACCTCAGTGGGAGAAAAATGGATTTCTTGATATCTACAACAAATAAGATATGTACAAGGATTGCCAATTTCTCATCAGAGCTTCTTCCACACTATTATGTCAATCAGACGTCTAATGGTCTACTTTTCCATGGTCTTTCTTTATCTCCAACACTTCTCAGGAGCTTGGCTTCATTTACTGTTATTTTCTCCCTTTCAAAGGGTGCCTTTTCACATTTCTTTTAGGTTCCTTCATTGTACAAAAGATTTTAACTTCAATTAGGTCACATATGTTTGCTTGAGTTTTATTTCCGTTTCTCTGGGAGGTGGGTCAGAGAGCATCTTGCTGTGATTTACGTCAAAGTGTGTCCTGCCTACATTTTCCTCTAAGAGTTTTATAGTTTCTAGTCTTATATTTAGATCTTTAATCCATTTTGAGTTTAGTTTTGCATATGTTGTTAGGAAGGGTTATGGTTTCATTCTTTTAGAATTTGTTGATGATTTTTCCCTCAGCACCACTTGTTAAAGAGATTATCATTTTTCCATTGTATATTATTTCCTCCTTTGTCAAAATTAAGATGTCCATGGATGTGTGGACTTATGTCTAGGCTTTCTATTTTGTTCCACTGATCTAGATCTCTGTCTTTGTGTTACTGTCTTGATAACTGTAATTTTGTAGTATAGTCTGAAGTCAGGCAGGTTGATTACTCCATTTCATTCTTCTTTCTCAGGATTGCTTCTGCTTTTAGAGGTTTCCCTGTGTTTCTATATTTACTTTGAAAGTATAAATACTGTGAAAATATTTGTTCTAGTTTTGTGAAGAATACTATTGCTTACTTGATAAGAGTTGCATTGAACCTATAGATTGCTTCGGTTTGTGTACTCATTTTCACTATATTATTTCTTCAAGTCCATCAACCTGGTATAATTCTCTATCTGTCTCATCTTTTTTATCATTGTTTTATAGTTTTCTATATATGCATATAAGTCTCTTTGTTTCTTTATGTAAATTTACCGCTAAGTATGCTATTCTTTTCATTGCAACGCTGAACAGGATTTATTATCTATTTTCTCATTGTTCATGTATAGCAATGCAAGGGGCTTCTGGGTAATAATTTATAACCTGCAACATTTTGATATTCATTAATTAGCTCTAGTAATATTCTTGTGGTGTCTTTAGGGCTTTATATGTAGAGGATCATGTCGTCTGCAAATAGTGAGAGTTACTTTTTTTTTTTTTTTTTAACCAACCTGGATTACTTTTTATTTCATTTTCTTCTCTGACTGTTGTGTCTAGGACTTCCAAATCAATGTTGAATTGTTGTGGTGAGAGTGAGCACCCTTGGCTTGCTCCTGATTTTATAGGAAATCCTTTCAATTTTTCACCATTGGAAATGCTGTTTGTCGTGGGTTTCTCATATATGGCTTTTATTGTGTTGAGATATGTTCCTCTTAACACTTGCTTTCTGGAGAGTTATCATAAGGAGGTGTTGACTTTTGTGAAAGAATTTCTCTGCATCTATTGAGATAATCATATTGTTTTTAATCTTTCCGTTTAATATGGTGTATCAGATTGATTTGCAAATATGAAGGAATCCTTGCATCCCTGGGATGATGTCCACGTGCTTCTAAGGTAATGATGTATGACCTTTTTGATATGTTTTTGGATTCTGTTTGCTAGAAGTTGCAGGAAAATTTCTGCACCTATGTTTACCAATATGTTTAGTAACATTAGCCTGTAGTTTTCTTTCTTTTTTGCATCTTTGTCTGGTTTCGGTATTAGGGTGATGGTGGCCTCGGAGAATGAGTTGGGGAGTTTATCAGCCTCTGCAATTTTCTGGAAGAGTTTGAGTTGGTTAAGGCTTTGTTCTTCCATAAACCATTTTTTGGTAAATTCCAAAAAAAAAAAAAAATGTAGGATTCACCTGTGAAACCGTCTGGTCCTGGTCTTTTGATCATTGAAAGATTCTTGATTTCAGGCTTTATTTCCGTGATTTTGTTTCATCTATAAGATTTTCTACTTGCTCGTCCATTTATGGACAGTTATTCTTTTCTAAGATTTTTTTTTTTTTTCATTTCTTTAACGTTGTCCATTTATGTGACATATAATTTCTCACAATAATCTCTTATGACCTTTGATATGTCTGTGTTTTCTGTTGTGATTACTCTATTTTCATCTGTAATTTTATTATTTGGATTTTTCTCCACCACCCCAGCACCTCCTTTTTTTTTTTATTTTTTCCTTGATCACTCTGGCTAATGCTTTGTCTTTGATTTATATTCTAAAAGAACCAGATTTTCATTTTATTGATCTTTGCCATAGTCATTATTGTTTCTTTTTCACTTATTTCTGCTCTGATTTTTATGATTCTATTCATTCTACTAACTTGGGGGTTCTTTTTTTCTTTTTGTGTTTGCTTTAGATGTAAAGGTAGCCTCTTTCTTTGATGTTCATCTTCTTCCTTGAGGCAGATTTATATGCTGTGAAACTCATTCTTAACATTGCTTGTTACTGAAACCCAAATTTTTGGGTTGTCGTGTTTTAATTTTCTTTTTGTAATTTTATTTATTTTACAGAGGATAATTAGTTTACATTATTGTATGGGTTTTGCCATACCTTAACATGAATCTGCCCCCAGGTGTACATATGTTTTTATTTTCCTTTGATTGAATTTAAATTTGATTTCCTTTTTGATTTTTTCTGTGATCTGTTGCTTATTCAGATGTCTGTTATTTAACCCCCATATGCTTGGAGATTTATTTAATTTTTCTTCTGTGTTTGACATCTATTGTTACTTCATTGTGATTGGAATAGATGCTCGAAATTCTTTCACTTTTCTTTTCTTTCTTTCTTTCTTTTTTTGTTTGAATTTAGCAATGGTTGGCTTATGGACTGGGATTTGATCTTTCCAGGAGGCTGTTCCATGTGCACTTGAGGAAAGGTGTATCCATTACTAATGAGTGTAATGCCTATATATAGCAATTAGGTGTAACTAGACCATTGTGCTATTTAGCAGACCCTCAATATGTAAGGTAAATGCAATCAAGTAGAAAAGGGGAAATTAACAGTAACACAATTATAATGGGGGCTTTTATATCCCAGTCACACCTATGGACACTTCAGCTGAAAAGAAAATTAGCAAATACTCATGAGCTGTAAACGTTCTTTTGTAGGTTGTCTGTTTTTACACTTATTGCAGTGCCTCAGGTACGGGAGGAGGAGGTACTCTAAAGTTGGCCATGTTTAGAAGTGGCAGAAAGTTACCCAGCACAATTGGTAGAGTTGGAAAATTGATAGAAAAGTCCTAATACAAAGATGTGACTTCCAAGCTATTGCTATCTTCCATTTTTATGAGTCGAGAAGTACTCACCAAGAAAGTGAAATCCCTGATATGAGGGTATATGATCTCAAAATTGAAATATGACTAAGAGAACAGTCTATATGCATAAAATTGAGTCCTGGCTCGAGCTTTATTAATTATGCTAAGTGTTAGAACATGTCTGATAGACCACATCCCCTGCAAGTCTCCCAGAACCTCCCCTAAATTACTATCTCCTGCATTTCTAAGCTATGGCATTGTACTTTCTATAGTATCATAGGCTGAGGCTTTAAGATTATAAAAGCTCGTTGAGGACAGAGACCACATTAATTTATTACCGTTGGAAATATCTCCCCAAGGCCTGAAGCTAAGTCTGGCGCAGCTGCCACCACCCAAAAGGCCAGATGCTAACTCTGAAATCTGCCCTTAAATCTCCTCTCCAACTTCCCCCATCTTATCACCAACCAGTAGTGTCTTTTGTCCCTTTCCCAGGAAAGATTCTTTGTTCTTACAGTCTTCTTCATCGTCCAGGGGTGACTACCCATTGTCTGTATTTCAAATTCTCTGCTGATTGAATGAACATAATTTAGGAATGGAAACCAGAGGCTGCAGACAGGCCAGTACAGAAGCTTCTGAAGTTACATAGTGGGAATCTGCACTGACATGTGGCTACGTTGAATGTTATTAGTGACTTGAATCCTATCAACTGGGTCATCTGGGAGATGAACATTTTCTCTGTGAAACTGTACAAAAGTATTTCTATATGACTTCATTTGGGTGCAAGCCTTCTCTATAGTCTCCTATACCCGGTACTGTTCCCTCCAAATATTCCCAGTTGAACATACCTTGGCCTGATGTGCACACAATCTCTCCTTTAGGCTTGGCTAAGACAGGAGGTTCAGAGGTCTTGTTAGCCCAATTTCTCAAGTTGGTAGAGGACTTACAATCTACACTCTTTGTCAATAACTGGGGTATCTGCCTTTAAGGGCTTCAGGTGTTAACAAAGTACTTGCCTGGAGCTGTGGTTTTGCTGCTCTAATGGCCCTTTTTAGAGCAGAGGAACATGTGATTATCCGTAGGCCCTTCAGTTTGGACTGGTATTATTTATTTATTTTTATCAGTTGTGCATTTTGCAAACTAGAATCGTGGTCTTTTGGGGTTCTCACAAATCCAGAGGACTGGCAGTAAGACTGGGGGCCATAGATGAGAACTTTAAAAAAGGGACTTCAACACACCTGGAAAACTCTCTGTGGGAAAGGCCCAGGTGGCTCCAACACATCGTGGGAGACCTTGTGATCCTCTAATCTCCCCAAAGGCTCCTGCCGTCTATTGTCGTGGTTAACGGAGGTGTGATTACCATGATGTGATTGCTTTGTGTCATCACTAAAGCAATAGGCAGCAATGCCTTGGTCACTGCCCTTTGCAACGACCAGTCCTCAGGATTGGTCAGGTCTTATCCTTGGGATTTAGAAGAAAATCAGTGGGAAGGATTAAAGGAGAGTTCTGTATGTTGTTGACCAGGTCATGCTGCCTTCCTGATGTTCTTACTTTCTTCTATCACTTTCTCTAAATCATGCCCCTTCCATTGTTTCCTAGGAGATCTTACCCATTTAATAGAATGTTCATCCCAGCTGAATCTCTGAGGAAACAGTGAAAACACTTAGGGAGCATTAGGAATCTTTGAGGATTATCAGTTGATGGGTAAGAGTGTTCTTTACCACTTTCCTTTCCCTGAGAACCTAAGTAAGTAAGGTAAATTCTGTTAAGTCACTCAGTCCTGTCCAACTTTTTCTGACCCCATGGATTGTAGCCTGCCAAGCTTCCCCGTTCATCAGCAACTCATAGAGCCTGCTCAAACCCATGCCCATCGAGTCAGTGATTCCATCCGAGCATTTCATCTTCTGTCTTCGCTCTCTCCTCCAGCTTTCAATCTTTCTCAACATCAGGATCTTTTCCAGTGAGTCAGTCCTTCACATCAGGTGGCCAATATATTCAAGTTCCAGTTTCAGAATCAGTCATTCCAATCAATATTCAGGACTGATTTCCCTTAGAATTGACTGCTTTGATCTCCTTGCAGTCAAAGGGACTCTCAAGAGTTTTCTCCAACACCACATTTCAATAGCATTGATTCTTTGGAGGTCAATTTTCTTTCTAGTCGAATTCTCACTTCTACTTCACTCTGTACGTAGATTTGACTAGACCGAACTTTGTCTGCTTTATAATATGCTGTCTAGCCTGGTCATAACTTTTCTTCTAAGGAGAATGTGTATTTTGATTTCATGACCAAAGTCACCATCTGCAGTGATTTTGGAGCCCCCTCCCCCAATTAAGTTTCTCACTGTTTCCATTCTTTCCCCATCTTTATGACATGAAGTAATGAGACCAGATGCCATGATTCTCATTTTGGATGTGGTGTTTTAAGTCATCTTTTTCATTCTCGTTCACTTTCCTCAAGAGACTCTTTAGTTCTTTTGAAGTTCTGCCATGTGAATCGTGTCTTCTGCATATCTGAGGTTATTGATATTTCTCCAGAAACCTTGATTGCAAACACTGTTGCATCCAGCGTGGCCTTTTGTATGATTAACTCTACATGTAAGTTCAATAAAGAGGGTGACAATATACAGCTTTGACGTGCTCCTTTCCCAACTCCTGACCATTCTGTTCTTCCATGTCCTGTTCTAACTGTTGCTTCTAGACCTCCATACAGTTTACTCAGGAGGCATATAACATGGTCTAGTAGTGCCATCTTTTGTCGAATTTCCCATTTTGCTATGATCTACCCAATCAAAGTCTTTGGCATCGTCAAATAGGAGTAGATGCTTTCCTGGTGTTTTCTTGCTTTTTCCATTCCCCAACAGATGTTTGCAGTTTGATTTCGGGCTCGTCTGTCCTTTTTAAATCCAGCTTGAACATGTGGAAGCTCATGGTTCACATTCTGTTGAAGCCTGGTTGGGGAATTTTGAGCAGTACTTTGCGAGCGTGTGAAATATGTGCAACTAAGCCGTAGCATGAACATTCTTTAGATTTCCTTTTTTGCAGTTGGAATGACAACTGACCTTTTCCAGTACTCTGGCCACAATTGAGTCTTCCAAATTTGCTAGCATATGGATGGCAGCACATTCCTAGTATTATCTTTTAGAATTTGAAATAGCTCAACTGAATTCCATCATTTCCACGAGCTTTGCTTGTAGTTATGCTTCCTAAATCCCACTTGACTTCACATTCCATGATGTCTAACTCTAGGTGAGTGATCACAGCATTGTGCTTAACTGGGTCATGAAGAACTTTTGTGTATCATTCATCTGTGTATTCTTGCCACCTCTTCTAAATAGCTTCTGCTTCTGTTACATCTGTACCATTTCTGTCCTTTAATGTGCTCCTCTTTGAATGCAATTTTCCCTTGGTATCTCTGATTTATAGGAGGGATCTGAAGTCTTTCCCATTCTCTTTATTTCCTCTATTGGCATTGATAACCGAGGAAAGTTTTATCTCTCTTTGCTATTCTTTGGGACTCGACATTAAAATGTATATAGTTTTCCTTTTCTCCTTTTCGTTTACCTTGCCTCCTCTTCTCAGCTCTTTGTAAGGCCTCGTCACTTTGCTTTTTGCATTTCTTTTTCATGGGGATGGTCTTGATCACTGCTTCCTGTACAATGCCACAAATCTCCACCCATAAGTCTTCAGGCACTCGATCAGACATAATCCCCTGATTCTGTTTACAACTTCCACTGTATAATCATAAGGGCTTTGATTTTACATGTGTAAAATATATTAATTCCCTGTTTCATGTAGGGAAATATTCACCCAGGCTTTCATCTAAGAAATACAGAGAACTCTTTATGGTATTAGGGAAATACATGAAATATAGCTGTTCAATGTTTGACTGTTTAGCACAGGTCTTAATTTCTGAATCATTGAAAATCCTCTACTTTAAGTTTATAAATCTGGGAAATGTTTTCATACGTGAATAATTGAGATTTCATATGAGAAGCTTTCTCCCCAAATTTTCAAATATGAAATATACAGAATTCCAAATCTCCTATCAGAAGACCTTCATTCAAAATTTCTTGATGGAAATACAGATAATTTCATAGCTCAAGCATGAAAATCTGTAGACAAATTCTATATGTCAGTAGGAAAATTAGTGCAAGTTTTTCACATATTAAATAGACAGTATTCAGTATTTTATGAAGGAAAGACAACACAAAGATTTTCAAATGAGAAATATGAAAATAATCTCATATTTCATGTTAGAAAACCTGTGACCATGTTTTGATATGTGAAATGGACATTTTCATATCTCCTTTAAAAGAATCTGCATCCAGATTTTCCTAGCTCTAACGTGAAAAATTCCAGATTTTATGCAGAAAATTCTGTGTCCATACTTTCATGTGTGATATATAGAGAATTCCATGATTCAAATTGGAAAAACTGTCCCCAGATTTGTATATGTGAATAATAGAGAATTCTGTATTTCACCTACTAAAACCTGCATCTAGATTTTCATATGTGAAACTTAGAATTTCATCTTTTATGTAGGACTATCTCTTTTCAGATGTCTATGCTTGAAACAGAAAATACCTTCATCAGGAGGCTCCTCGGTTCCTATTGTTCTTCTGTCATTTGTGTGTTGTCACTGGGATAACTAAGGTGATTCGTATCTCCCACATAAATTTTTTTTCCAGCTTGAGCTTCATCTAGGATTTTATTTTTCATGATGTTCTCAGAAACAGAAGTTAAATAAGTAGGGTAACAATACATAGCTTTGACATAGTCCTTTCCCGATTTTGAGCCAGTTTATTGTCCCCTGTCCAGTTCTAACTGTTGCACTTTTACAAGCACGCACATTTCCCAGCAGACAGGTAAGAAGTACTGGTATTCTTATCGCTAGGAATTTTCCACAATTATTTTTCCTTTGTTTTGGTTTGTGTGTGATTCACAGTGTCCTAGTCATGAACAGAGACAAATAAGCAGATATATATGATTGCATGGTATCCCCTTTCTTTTTCTATGATCCAAACATCAATTAATGTGTACCTCTTATAATTAAATCACTAACTACACATTTTGTTTTGTTTGTTTTGTATTTTAATTTTATATTTTGGTCATTGTTGCTATTGTGGTTTTCTCTCGTTTGCAAGTATTCAAGTAGGAACTGGTAATTTATTGTGTTTGCCTTCTTATTTTACAAGATTTAAGTTATGGTCAGGGCAGTCTCTGACCTTTGACACCCACTGAATGGAGTTAAGCTTTGAGATCCAAAATTAGACCTCTGTGCTGTGGGAAAATGTCAGGAATGTTTAAAAAAAAAAAAAAAGCTAGATATATTCAATTGCTGACTTTTTGAGCTCAATTATGCTATTATATTTTAAGTGGAAAGTTCTGAATTTCTTCATGCTGATGAAAATTCTTCATTAAGAGAAATTTCTAAGGGGGAAAGAAAAGCAGTAACAACAATAAAATGCACTTGATTGCATTTGGAAGTCAAAGTAGTACCAGTTATGTGTGTATGTATGCAAACTCCCACCAAACAGAGTAATTCATGTTAGCTAATGTTTCATGTTTTGCTTTCAAGGATAAAAAAAAATAGAGCTTGCCAGGAAAAACAGAAGTTCCAAGAAGACAAAAATTTAGGTGGACGTGAAATGCAACTCTCTCAAAGAATGGATCACAAATACTACTTCTACACTGACAACAGTTCTCCCAGAGCATCCGATAAATACTAGCAGAAGACCCGAGTCACCAGAGTGTACCTTGTGGGTTTCAGACATACCGGGGTGGAAAGGAAATAAGATGGAAGAAGGAAGGTAAGAGGAAGCAAGACAAAACCTGCGCCTTGGGGTGGGAGATGGAGAAGCAGGGAAGAGATTTCCAGAACGAGGCAAGATGTTTCACTAAAGTGTACATTACTTGGGCTGAAAGGAAGCAAGGAGGAACAACTAATGAAATATAAATTGTATAGAGCAAGAGTCACACAGACAATGTGTGTCGTGGCCCTATAGGCCCAAACTACAATGCAGCTCAACCAGTGTGCATGGGGTCTGGCAGCTGGAACACTGGATTTAGAGAGCCATCCTGGGAGAGGACTTCTCTTGACTATGTGGAGATGGCCTAATGGAGTAGGTAAGAGTAGATATGTAGCAGGGAATGCATTTTGAGTATTCCCAAACTGCCAAAGAGGCAGGACCTTACTGCTGATCACACTCAGGAGGTAGAGACACTTTTGTAGCCCCTCCTCTTCCTACCTGTTAACACGGACTGCAAGGCAATAGAGAAAGACCAGCCAGAAGTACCACTCATTCCAAATCTCTTATGCCCATGGCTGCTGACTCCTATTCATAATTGGCATCACCAGGGTTCCAGCATTCCAAGCAGCTGTACCACTCCTGTGCTCAACAAGGCAGACCCCAGTGCTCCACAAGTGTCTCGGGGAAGACTTCTTTGGTGACCACAGGTGAAGGAAAGATGAAAATTACATCTTAGACCCAGGGACAGAGACATTAAGGAACAAGACTGAAAATCTTCCAACCGGTTGAGCATGCCACAGATTAAATACACACTATTAATCACATAGACCCTGTATCTACAGAATAGATCAAAAGATGATAAGAGCTCAAGCAAAAGAAAATGACCAGGCTCAGGCAGCGGTAAGAACGCACAGGAATTATAGCAGTTTTAAGTATGAGCTCTCCTTAGAGAGATCCAGAGTCCAGTTTCCTCCATCGATGGACAGCTTCCTAAAGAGGTATAGTTGTCCTCTGACTCATCTTGGGGACTAGGACACTGACAGATGAGACACGAGGAAATATGCATTATTCTTTTGATGCATTGCATTGTTGTGTTGTTGGTGCACTATTTTGCCCAGTTGTAGCCTTCTTTGTTACTACACATTGCTTTGGCCTTTTAAGATTATTTCAACCATATTTTTTATTTCTTGTATAGCTGTTTCAACTTTTACTTTGGCTACCTATTTTCCATGACTTTAGTTGCTGTTGCATCGCTTCCTTTTTAAAAGGTATGCATTTCTACATTAATTGTGATTTTCTATTATTCTGTGGGGGCTGTATCTGATCTTGTCAGATTTGCTTTCTTTATTCTTCAGTTGACATTCTGCTCTGGTGTTGTTTTTTGGCTTGAGATTTTTTCAATTGGTTCCCTTTATGAATCTATTGTTTTCTCTGTTGTGTTTATTGCTTGTGCTCCTTTAATTTATTTTTTTTTTTCTTTTTGCCATTTACCTGTGTTACTTTTTAAAATCTCCTCAATCTCTTCCTATGGTATCGTGTTTCTCTGAGCATAAGATTGGCCTGATCTTCTCAGGTGTCAGCATGGAAAACAGGATCATGGGACACCAGGGAATTCCTGTCTACAGTGAATATTAACTGGTGACAGTTTCCATGAAGGCCTCCTTCTTGATCTAAGATGCACTTCAACCAACGACCTGTGCAACCCAGGGCTGATGCCTCACACCACACAACAAGCAAGACAGAAACACAAACCAAATCATGAGCAGATACACTGGCTAATGTCAGACTAATCCCATCAGTACAGTTCCGTTCAGTCGCTCAGTCGTGTCCGACTCTCCGCGACCCCATGAATCACAGCACGCCAGGCCTCCCTGTCCATCACCAACTCTCGGAGTTCACACAAACTCATGTCCACAGAGTCAGTGATGCCATCCAGCCATCTCATTCTCGGTCGTCCCCTTCTCCTCCCGCCCCCAACCTTTCCCAGCATCAGAGTCTTTTCCAGTGAGTCAACTCATCGCATGAGGTAGCCAAAGTATTGGAGTTTCAGCTTCAGCATCAGTCCTTCCAATGAACACTAATCCCATAGACACATGCAAATGACATGAACAGACATGGTCCCACCATTAGTGAAAGAAATCTCAGCTGCAGACTCAAGACCATAGTTTCCAGTCTCTCCCACTCCAAAGTCCAAACTAGTCACTCAGCCAACTTTATCGACTTGGAGTGGAGACGAGGAGCAATAACTATAACCCAGCAGTCTGAGAAGGAATGACCATTAACACAGAAAGTAGGGAAGTATGAAGACAGATAAATATGTTGTGGGCAAAGGAATGTGGTAAAAGCTCAAAACACAATGAAAGAAAAAACGGGTAGGCTCCCTACAAAATACTTGGAAGTAACGATAGTAAAGGTGAGAAAAGTATTCCTGAGATAGAATGGAGAAAAGATGAGAAACATTTTTGAAGGGCCTAGAAAAACGAATAAGTAACAAAAAATAATTAACAACGGACATTAATAAAAATGGACATTGGTCTCCTATAGGCTAATACACACTGTTGTACTGTTGAAGCCAACACAACTTTAGGAAGCAATTATCCTCCAATTAAAAAAAATGAAGTTTAAAAAGAAACACAACCGTTCAATGGCAAAAGAGACCTGACAAAGTTAAATGATACGTATAGGACATTTCAACTAAACAGAGAAAAATATGTATTTTTCTAAAGCGAAAATGAAATATCTCCAGGATATATTACAAACTGACTCTCAAAACAAGCCTCAGTAATTTTAAGGTAATGGTAATTGTATCATTTTTTTTTTAAAACCTACAATGCTATGTTTTACATACCAGATATGGGGACAGAGACTGTAAAAATCACGAATCCATGTAGGCTAACAAATACACCTCTACATGGCCAAGAGATCACTGATGAAATCAGAGAGAAAATTTAAAAAAAATTTTAGAAGAAAATAATATTAAAAGCATGATTATCTGAACGTTGTGCAGCATGCTAAAGCAGTAAGAGAGTGAAGTTGGTAAATACTACACATCTCAAGTAATTAGCATAATATTAAATCTAAAGCATTTAGAGAAAGAAGAAAAAGCAGACAAAATTCCCCAAAGTGAATACAAGGGACAAAAACGATAAAAAAATCAGAGCTGAAATTAAAGAAAATACATGATGAAAAAAAAAACAAAAAAAAGCCAAAATCAATATCTTTAAAAGGGGTCTCTTGGAGAGGATAGACAAAATAGATAAATCATTGTCCAGACTTATCAAGAAAAAAGAGACAAACACTTGAATCAATCAAATTTGACATGACAAAGGATGACATTATAACGGATACCACAGAAATAACAAAGAATCGTAAGAGACTACAGCAAAATTCAGGGTCTTGAATCCATAGATAAATGCTCAGAAATTCAATGAAGAAGAAACAGAGAATATTAACCCAATAATGGTAAGCACTAATATTGAAACTGTGATAAAAATTTTCCAATTGATAAAATTAAGGCAGATGGCTTAACATGGAAATTTTACAAACCAGTCAGAAAACTGCTAACACATGGACTTCTGAAACACTTCTAAAATTCTAGAGTGGAAGAAAACCCCACAAACTCTCCTACAAGGTCACTATCACTCCAGTGCCAACACCAACATAACAGAGAAAAGGAAAGTTAGACCTATATCACATAGATGAACAGAGGCAAATATCCTTAGCAAAATACAAGCAAAAAAATCCACCACTACCTTAAAAAGACTGAACAGAATTACTAAGTGGGGGTATATGACAGATACAGAAACATCTTCAGAAGCTGCATATCAATGGTTCAGTACAGTTCAGTTCAGTCTCTCAGTCATATCCGACTCATTGCGACGCTATGAATGAGAGCCTGCTAGGCTTCCCTGTTCATCACAATGCTCGGAGTTCACCCAACTCATGTCCATGGAGTTGACAATGCCATCCAGCCATCTCATTCTCTGTCTCCCCTTATCCCCTGGACTCCAATCCCTCACAGTATCAGGGTATTTTTCTAAGAGTCATCTCTTCCCAGCAGGTGGCCAAAGTATTGAAGTTTCAGCTTCAGCATCAGTCCTTCCAATGAACACCCAGGACAGATCTCCTTTAGAATGGACTGGATGGATCTCCTTGCACTCCAAGGGACTCTCAGGAGGTGTCTCCAACACCACAGTTCAAAATCATCAATTCTTCGGTGATCAGTTTTCTTCACAGTCCAACTCTCACATCCATACATGACCACGGGAAAAAGCATAGCCTTGATTAGACGGACCTTGGTTGGCAAAGTAATGTCTCTACTTTTTAATATGATATCTACTTTGGTTAAAATTTTCCTTCCAAGAAGTAAGCGTCTTTTAATTTCATGACTGCAATCAAAACCTTCAGTGATTATGGAGCCCCAAAAAATAAAGTCTGACACAGTTTCCACTGTTTCCCCATCTGTTTCCCACAGAGTGATGGGACCAGATACTGTGATATTTTCTTTCTGAATGTTGAGCTTTAAGCCAACATTTTCACTCTCCTCTTTCACTTGCATCAAGAGGCTTTTTAGTTCTTCTTCACATTCTGCCATAAGGGTGCTGTCATCTGCATATCTGAGATTGTTGATATTTCTCCTGTCAATCTTGATTCCAGCTTGTGCTTATATACGTGCTCATATATAAGTTAAATAAGCAGGGTGACAATATACAGCCTTGACATACTCCTTTTCCTATTTGGAACCAGTCTATTCTTCCATGTCCAGTTCTGACTGTTTTTTCTTGACTTGCATATAGGTTTTTCAAGAGACAGGTTGTTAGGAGCCCTAACATCTGAGTAGCCAGGATAGGCCTGAGACCTTGCTTAGGCCTAAGTTTTGATTTCCTGGAGAGAGGGTGGAGGCCAAGTCCACAGAAACACCTCCCTAAGAAGATCCCGCAGGCGCCAAAATTAAGAAACTCCTCCCTAGAAGAGTCCCGCCGGCACCAAAAGTCGAGCCAATCAGAGTAAAAAGGGAAATCCCCCAGAAAAACCCCGCGCACGTATAAACTGGCCAATGAGCTTCCGTGCATGCGTGAACTGGCCAATGAGCTTCTGCCAGCTTGATCTTTTGAACAGAAATAGGTGCTTACGTAACCTGAGATTATAAAAACCGCTGTGACCTGGGCTCAGGGCTCTTATCCCACTCCACTGCGCTGGAGGAGGCATGAGCCCTAGCTCGAGCTAGAAATAAACCCCATTCTTGCTTTTGCATTGCTGCGAGTGTCTTATTCTACCAGTTAAGGGGGACCGGACTCAGGGCATAACATTTTGGGGCTCGTCCGGGATCCCTCTGACTGGGGAGAATAATGCTCTCCCGGCAGAAGGGGTTCATCAGCCTGGAGGAGGGCTGATTATAGCACCGGTGCAAGGTCTGTTCAGGGGCGATCGCCGTAGCCAGCGTAAGGCCGAGGCCCAGCATTTGCGCTGGAAGGCAGCTGGCTCTGCGGGAGAGAGGAGGTCTCTCCCGATCCGGAATCTGGTGGGCAGTGGACGCCCTTCGGTAAACTGCAGGAAGCCTCAGAGGTCTCAGAGACTTAGTAGTGTGTTTTCGGTGGACGTTTGTCTGTCCTCCATTTGTCGTGTTATCGTGTGTGCCGGCATTGTCTCTGTCTCTCTCCTTTGTCTGTTTTCTGCCGTAATCTGTTCTGTGGTCCTGGGTCAAGGAAGCTCTACCCTGCTCTCCCTCATGATGGGTCATTTTGCTGATTTTAAATCTAGGGCACGAGACTTGTCTCTGCTAGTGAAGAGGAATAAGCTGGTGACGCTCTCCTCCTTGGAGTGGCCCACTTTTAATGTCGGGTGGCCGAGAGAGGGAACCTTCAGCCTGCCCACCATCCAGGCTGTTGGGGGAAGGTTCTCCCGCCCGGCCCGGCCAGCCACCCGGACCAGATGCCCTATATCCTGGTCTGGCAAGATCTGGTGGAAAACCCACCAGCATGGATAAATCCTTTTGTTTCTATCCTTTTCACCCATAATCCCACCTGGGATGGCTGTCAGTAGCTGTTACAGGTGCTCTTCACCATGGAAGAACGGGAGCAGATTCTATCGGAAGCTCGGAATCATGTCCGGGGTGTGGACAGGAGGCCCACCCTGCAGCCAAACCTAACTGATGAGGGATTTCCATTGACCCGGCCCCAGTGGGACTTTGAGCGCACAGAAGGTAGGGAGCATCTCCGAGTGTACCGCCAGACTCTTATGGCAGGCCTCCGAGCAGCTGCCCAGAGACCAAGGAATTTGGCTAAGATAAAGTTGTTCAGGGATTGGTTTTGGGTATGGAGATTAAATGATAATTATGCTGTGAATACAATCCCCAGAGCTTGGGTCAAGTAAAAAGGATGAATCGGACCCTAAAAGAAACATTGGCAAAATTGGCAATAGAGACTGGCGGGGACTGGGTGACTCTCCTTCCTTATGCCCTTTTATTGTTTATGGGGTCCCTCCACCAACCCCCTATAAAATTGGTCCAACTGCTTTATAAACTAGTAAATTTTATATTGTAATGTCTAAGTCATGACTAAAGACTCGCACTGTGTCTGTCTTGGTATGTCTTTGTCTCTGAGTAATATTTTTGAAGTTAATTTGTAAATGAGCTCTATTTAATGGGCTTAAAGGGTAAGCGCTTACAAATCAGAAAATTCTAAATTAATAAATTCCAGGTTCAAGTAAAGTGGAAAATATTCAGTATTAAATACCTGATATTAATGTTTGTTGATCTATCTAATATAGACATGTCTTAGAGTAATTAACATTAAGTAGAATATTTTCATTGCACCTAGGTTCGACATAAATTAAATATATCTGTTACAAGTTTGTCGACAAAGAAATTACCTTGAGTGAAAAAAAAAAACTTCTAAGAAATGTAAATGAGACAAGAGCTTTTAGATAAACTCTATTAAGATTAAAATGTCTGTCTAAAACAGTTTCTCTAGATTTTGGTAACCTGAATTTCTAAGGTTGTGCTAAATTAAGTACCAAAAGTTTATTGAATAGCTAGGTCATTTCCAAATAAAATAAGATTCTGAAATATTCACTACTGAATACTAACTTACAGAAAAACTAAAGATTTTAGACTATTAACAAATAATGTTTGATGACATCCTGAGATGTTTGCTAAAATTTTTTAAGTTATCACTGATGTTTATGTTCACCAATCTATAGAATGCTAATATAAAGGTCAATTCTTGGTTGCTTAAGGGAAGTAAGATGTGTGTGTTCAGTAAAGAAGGTATGAATAATGAAGTTACATTTATGAAGGAAAAAGGTAATAGGTCTGACTTACAGTTGGCTGTTTCAGGATGGGAGAACAAATGGGTACAGTGAGTGATAAAATGGTTTTGTGGAAAGTGGACCCCAAGGAAAGAGTTTTGAGTATAAACAAACGTTTTCTTGAGATGTTAAACTGCATTTGACAATAGATTTAAGATTATTTGCCTCTTAAATGGTCTGTTCTATATTTGCCTCTGAAATCCTATATTGTTACTATGGCTGAGTGAATAGCTATTGCTTTATTGACCTATAATCCCATCTGACTGAGTGTCCTAAACCTTTCTGATATTTGTTGACAAAACTGCCTAAATCAATCTGATGAAGCACTTTTGGCTTCTAGCTGACTTTGGGATGCTTCAGAGGGCCCCTGAAACATCCCAAAGGGAGATATTACACTAATTGTGTTCAACTTCCATGTTAAATTACATGGCAAGTACTGTCAAGTGAATAATAAGTCTCGGGTATATTGTATGGTAAATGTTACTAATACAGATATCCTAGAAACAATTTATATATAAATTCTGATATATTCAGGTAAAATGTTGCCGTAATTCTGATTACTATCTTAAAGTGTTGTCACAGCACTAACCAAGTTTCTTGTGAAAATGCTTCCTCTTCAAGAAGATTTATAAAAAGGACTTTTGGATAAATACAAGTTTCTGAACTGGGTAAGAAATTAAAAGATTCTAGTAAGAAACCTGATGACTGTACAAAGGTTAACAAAAGGACCGAATGAACTGGCAAATATGCTTATAACTTTTATGGTTTCTGAAAAATTACTGGTTTGAATCTGTGTTTTCCAGATTTTAGGAAACCTTCCCCTCAAACTAATTATGACTTAACAGTAATTTGGTAAAATGGTATTTAATAGACAAATTGAAGCACTTAACATTTTTCTCTGTCTGACCCCTTCAGAGACTGGAAACTCTTAGGCTTCCAGTAACTTTATCAGATAAACTAAGAAGGTTATCTCACTAACAGGTACAGAAATCTCAGTTTGGGAGACCTTAAGAAAGGGAGGAATTCACTCACATCTGTTAGGCAAAATCTGTGATAAGCCTTTGAGATGACTTTCTCTAACCCTGTAAGGTCTTAAAGTTAAGTTTGAGACTCCAGAAAAGTTTCAGCAAAAAAAAAAAAAAGAAAGAAAGAAAGAAAAGTCTATGGTTATATAAATAATCAGGTCAAGTTTATTGAGAACAGATTTATTTTGTAAACAAGTCTTAATTTGGTTATATTTGGTAAAAATGAGAGTAATTTTAGGGAAAAAAAAGATGTTTCAATGAGTGTTAAATCCCAGTTTGTTAACGGAAGTCTGTATCTACTAAGACTCATTTCCTGAGTGGATCTTTGCTGTTATGTGATATTAATATAGGATTTGGTTGAGTTCTTGAAGAGCACCTTAGGTTTGTTTCTGAAGCTTGTCTCAGTGATCTATCTTTGGATGAAGATCAGATGCCTCATGACCTGCAACCAGGACTAGAAAAAGACATAATTTAAGGGACTGTCTCCAACCTGGATGGAAGGACTTTTTTCAGAAGAAACTACACTACACCAGGATGAGAAGACGACGACATCAGAGGTAGACAGCTTGCCCAAGATGCTGGACCTGGTTCGTATGATTATTTATAATGTTTTCTTGACTTCTTAGCCCTCTGCATATAAATCAAATGCTTTTCTACCATAGGCCTGATCCTATGCTAGTTTTAGAAATTAATCCAATTGTCGGGTTTGTAGACATGTAAAAGCTCATTCTGCTTATACAAAAACTCTGTTAGACTTGTGTCATCCTAATGTCCTTAAACCATGGCAACAGTCTGCTTCTAAATTGGAAAATGAAAAACAATAGCTGGAAATCAGAGTCAGGGCTATGGGAAATCCAAGAGGGCTGCTTGGCTTTTCCCAGCTCCCTGACAAACCTCATTTTTTTATTGGATGTGTTAAAGCCTCCCTGGCTACAGGGCCTCCATAATGAAAAATCACGGAATATTAAGTTTTGTAAGTTGTTAAATTAAGTTTCTAGTTTTGTTAATGTCTAGTGTTTACTAAGACTCACTGCTGAAACAGTTCTTTGTTACGTGATACTGCTAAAAGATTTAATTAAGTTATTAAAAAGGACACTCTAGGTTAGTTTCTAAGGCTTATCTCAGTAACCAATCTTCAGATAAAGGTCAGATACTCCATAATGTACAACCAGGAGATTAACACCAGGCTATAGTCATTTAACAAATGAAGTCAGGTGACTTGGGGTATACCAGGCTTTATCTAAGAAAAGTTCTTGACTTATAATTCTTATTTTACTCTTAACTGCTAGTTATGGCTATATTATTTTCTATGTCACTTGTTTCACTGAGCCTGTGATATAATGCTGATATGCAGTTCCATATGAGATCAATAATTGTAATAGTGTGACTCTGGGTATGAGAAAAAGCAACAAGAGGGAATATTTTCCTGGACCAGGAGGCTAGTGAGACAGTGGTCCAGAGACTTTTGCTACTTGCAAGGCCTGGTCCAGTTTTAGCACACTGAGTGGCCCATCGCTTCCCTAGACCTGGGAATGAGCCTTCCCAGCAACGCGGGACACAATGGCCATGAAATGGTGTCACATGGTCGTATATGTGGCTATGAAGAGACCCTGCTGACTAGAAGTTGGTAATTGCCAGCTGCCTCTACAAAGATTATGTCATGACCATTGCAAGCTGCTGACATTCAACACCCCCTGAAAGAAGTTCAGGGTGGAAATCAGGAATGAGGCACTCTGTGCTCTGAAAAAACTGGCAGAACAGGCCTTCAGATAGTCAGATCTTTTCAGAGAAAGGTTTTATGAGTTCCAATTCTTGCATCTTCTCATACCTGGAAAAACACTGACATCATTAATGGTGACATCTGCTTTGGCTATTAAAAAAATTTTATTTACTATTAAAAGTCAAAATAGAGTAGCTATGCTTCAGACATCCTGGGAAATAACTATTTCCCAGATATCCTGAAAAATTATATTATGGGTGTGATTTCAGATTAGACGCTGTAACCTAATGTAGAACTTAATGTTCCTGTAATGCATTTTTGCTTCTATACTTTGCTTGCTGCTCATAGAACTAAAATTACTCCATTTTAGATAAGGTTGTTTTTAAGTAAAGATTCCTAAAATTGTTTTTGAGTAAGGCTGCATAAGGATCCCTGGATCAAACTCTACCCACGGAGGAAGATTCCTCCGTTTGAACAACAGAAAAAGGGGGAGATGTTAGGAGCCCTAACATCTGAGTAGCCAGGATAGGCCTGAGACCTTGCTTAGGCCTAAGTTTTGATTTCCTGGAGAGAGGGTGGAGGCCAAGTCCACAGAAACACCTCCCTAAGAAGATCCCGCAGGCGCCAAAATTAAGAAACTCCTCCCTAGAAGAGTCCCGCCGGCACCAAAAGTCGAGCCAATCAGAGTAAAAAGGGAAATCCCCCAGAAAAACCCCGCGCGCGTATAAACTGGCCAATGAGCTTCCGTGCATGCGTGAACTGGCCAATGAGCTTCTGCCAGCTTGATCTTTTGAACAGAAATAGGTGCTTACATAACCTGAGATTATAAAAGCCGCTGTGACCTGGGCTCAGGGATCTTGTCCCACTCCACTGCGCTGGAGGAGGCATGAGCCCTAGCTCAAGCTAGAAATAAACCCCATTCTTGCTTTTGCATTGCTGCGAGTGTCTTATTCTACCAGTTAAGGGAGACCGGACTCAGGGCATAACAAGGTTTGGTATTCCCATCTCTTTTAGAATGTTCCACAGTATATTTTGATCCACACAGTCAAAGGCTTTGGCATAGTCAATAAAGCAGAAACAGATATTTTTCTGGAACTCCCTTGCTCCTTTGATGATCCAGCGGATGTTGGAAATTTGTTCTCTGGTTCTTCTGCCTTTTTATAACCAGCTTGCGCATTTGGAAGTTCACAGTTCACATTTTGCTGAAGCCTGGTCTGGAGAATTTTGAGGATTACTTTACTAGCGTGGGAGTTTCGTGCAATTGTGAGGTTGTTTGAGCATTCTTTGGCATTGCCTTTCTTTGGGATTGGGATGAAAACTGACTTTTTCCAGTCCTGTGGCCACTGCTGAGTTTTCCAAGTTTCCTGGCATATGGAGTGCAGCACTTTCAAAACATCAAATTGCATTATTTGCAATAGCTCAACTGGAATTCATCACCTCAGCTAGCTTTGTTCATAGTGATCCTTTCTAAGACCCACTTGACTTCACATTCCAGGATGTCTGGCTCTAGGTGAGTGATCACACCATTGTAATTATCTGGGTCATAAAGACTTTTTTGGTACAGTTTTGTGTATTCTTGCCACCTCTTCATAATATCTTCTGCTTCTTATAGGACCATACCATTTCTGTCCTTTATTGACCCCATATTTGCATGAAATCTTCCCATGGATTCTCTAATTTGCTTGAAGAGATCTCTAGTCTTTCCCATTCTATTGCTTTCCTCTCTTTCTTTGCACTGATCGCTGAGGAAGGCTTTCTTATCTCTCCTTGCTATTCTTTGGAACTGTGCATTCAGATGCTTATACCTTTCATTTTCTCATTTGCTTTTCGCTTCTCTTCTTTTCACAGCTATTTGTAAGGCCTCATCAGACAACCATTTTGCTTTCTTTGCATTTCTTTTCCATGGGGATAGTTCATCCGACATTCTATCAGATCTAGTCCCTTAAATCTATTTCTCAATTCCCCTGTATAAACATAACGGAGGTGATTTAGGTCATACCTGAATGGCCGAGAGGTTTTCCCTACTTTCTTCAATTTAAGTCTGAATTTGTCAATAAGGATTTCAAGATCTGAGCCACAGTCAGCTCCTGGTCTTGTTTATGCTGACTGTATAGACCTTCTCCATCTTTGGCTGCAAAGAATATAATCAATCTGATTTCAGTGCTGACTGTCTGGTGATGTCCATGTGTAGAGTCTTCTCTTGTGATGTTGGAAGAAGCTGTTTGCCTGTTTGCTATGACCAATGCATTCTCTTGGCCACTGCCCTGTTTCATCCTGTACTCCAAGGCCAAATGTATCTGTCACTCCAAATGTATCTTGACTTCCTGCTTTTGCATTCCAATCCCCTATTGAAGGATTGAAACCATATGATCACCTCAATAGATGCTGAAAAATCTTTCATATATTCCAACAATCATTTGTGATAGAAACTCTCCAACAATTGAACATAGTAAAAACTACCGCAATTAACAAAACCACACAAATCAAAACTACAATGATGTATCACCTTGCACCATTCCAAATGGCCATCATTAAAAAAAAAAAAAAAATCTGTAACAGCCCTGCTGGTCCAGGGGCTAAGATACCATGATCCCAATGCAGAGGTCCCAGGTTTGATCCCTGGTCCTGGAGTTAGATTCCACATGCAGCGATTGAAGTTTGTTGCAGCCAAATAAAGAAGTAAATATATACGTGTATATATATATTTATATGATTGCATACTAATATATGAAGGAGAAGGTATGGAGAAAAGAGAAACCCCCTGCCTATAACCCAATAATCACACTGTTTGCCATACACTAAAAGGAAACCTTAAACAAAAAATACATGTGTATGCCAGTAACCATTGTAAAACCATTTAGAGTAGCCAATGAAGGGAAGCAACCTCAGTGTCCATCAAACGAAGAATGGATAAAGAAGCTATAGTCCATATATAGGATGAAAAATTACTCACCCATAAAAAGGGAGAAAGTTCGATTATTTGCAGGGTTGCAGATGAATCTAGAGCCTATTACACAGTGAAGGAATTAAAAACAGAAAGACCAACATTGCATATTAATATATATATAAGTGGAATTTAGAAAACAGGTACTGAAGAACCCATTTGAAGGGTAGGAAGAGATGTAGTCATAGAAAACAGACTTGTGGACACAGTGTGGGAAGGAGAGAATGGAATGCATTGACAAATTGCACAGACATATGTAAAATACCAAGTATGTAGTAGATAACTAGTGCTATGGAGAGTTCTAGTGGAGTGGGTTGTGGGGTAGGAGAGGAGGTACAAGAGGGAGATGGGAGGACCGCTCAAAAGGGAGGCTCAGCTATATTTACTAATAACTGATTTATTTTCGCTGGGCCGCAGAAATTAACACAACATTGTAAGCTAATTATGCTCCAAATTTTAATCATTTTGTTTCAATTGAAGAAAGAAAATAAGTCCTTGGCCAACTTGTGAAAGTGACAAATAAAATATCCAGGGCATGTCAAGTAAAATATGTACCCAAGACTGCTTTAGTAAATATAGACTTAGCAAAAACAAACAAACAAACAAAATGCAGAACTAAGTTAGCCAAAATAAGTTCAGACTCTACACTTAAGTGTCCCTTCACTTCACTAATTTGTCATAAATGTAAAGAAGGGGTTCCTAAAATAAAGCAAACAAATGTGATATGTTTTCATAAAATGATGTCACCATTTTATGAATTCCCTCAAGTTTTAATAAGTAATAGCAGACCTTTGACTTTCAGAACTATAGTAAGTAGGAATTAGTAAGCATAGGTTAAAATTGAGGTACTGCACAATAATCCCTTATATCGCAATACTAGAATGTGTGCTTCTGCTGCTGCTAAGTCACTTCAGTCGTGTCTGACTCTGTGTGACCCCAAGGACAGAAGCCCACCAGTCTCCCCTGTCCCTGGGGTTCTCCAGGCAAGAACACTGGAGTGGGTTGTCATTTCCTTCTCCAATGTGTGAAAGTGAAAAGTGAAAGGGAAGTCGTTCAGTCGTATCTGACCCTTAGCGACCCCATGGGCTGCAGCCTACCAGGCTTCTCCATCCATGGGATCTTCTAGGCAAGAATGCTGGAGTGGCTTGTGTGTGCTCCGAGAATGTGTGCTACTGACTGGGAAAAATGCATAGCCTAAAAGTGGAGAATTATGTTTTCTTCAGCAGGACTTTCAACCTAAGAAGGATTTTATCATGAGGAGTAACTTCTCAAGTAGTGCAAAAAGACTGCTCTGAACAAGGATAGATGGAGCCAGGTTTTACAAAAGTTTTGGTACAATGATCAGGTATGGAGAATGTCCAAATATTATGGTTAATGAAGAAACACTGGACACAACAAGTGAATGGATTGAGATACTTTTTACTTCTGGAAATATGCAAAAATATGGGCTCCTTGAAATAATTCCTTTGATAAACACCTTAACTAGGGCTAGTATCTATTTTTTCAGTCTGGAATCAGTCCTTCAGGCAACACTGGTGGCAGCTGCAGTAACTAAGGACTTGATCAGTTCAGTACAGTTCAGTTCAATTCAGTCGCTCACTCGTGTCTGACTCTTTGCGACAACATGAATCAGAGCATGCCAGGCCTCCGTGTTCATCACCAACTCCCGGAGTTCACTCAAACTCTTGTCCATCGAGTTGGTGAGGCCATCCAGCCATCTCATTCTCTGTCGCACTCGTTTCCTCCCGCCCCCAATCTCTCCCAGCATCAGAGTCTTTTCCAGTGAGTCAACTCTTTGCATGAGGTGGCCAAAGTACTGGAGTTTCAGCTTTAGGATCAGTCCTTCCAAAGCACACCCAGGACTGATCTCCTTTAGAATGGACTGGTTGGATCTCCTAGCAGTCCAAGGGACTCTCAAATGTCTTCTCCAACACCACAGTTCAAAAGCTTCAATTCTTCGGCGATCAGCATTCTTCACAATCCAACTCTCTTGATACAAGTCCTTAATTGCAAGGACATACCTGAAATTGTATACCTCCTGCAAAATGCATCAGTTCAGTTCTGTTCATTCGCTCAGTTGTGTCCGACTCTTTTCGACCCCATGAATTACAGCATGCCAGGTCTCCTTGTCCATCACCAACTGCCGGAGTTCCCTCAAACTCATGTCCATCGAGTCAGTGATGCCATCCAGCCATCTCATTCTCTGTCGTCCCCGTCTCCTCCCACCCCCAATCCCTCCTAGCATCAGACTCTTTTCCAGTGAGTCAGCTCATCGCATGAGGTGGCCAAAGTATTGGAGTTTCAGTTTTAGCATCAGTCCTTCCAACAAACACCCAGGATTGATCTCCTTTAGAATATATACTGCTACCTATATACAGCAAGATAATATACGTAAACTTTCCACATATACATATGCATGTATATGTTTAGCTATATATGTATGGCTGTCTAGGTTGCACTAGTAGTAAGTATTCTGCCTTCTAACGCAGAAGTCATAAGAGATGCAGGTTCGATCCAAGTGTTGGGAAGATCTCCTGGAACTAAGCGTGAAAACCAAGTCCTATTTCCTCACCTTGAGAATTCAGTGGATTGAGAATACATGATGGGCGACAGTCTGTGTGATGCAGAGTGTCAGACAGGAGTGTAGTGACTTAACACATGAAATATCACTAAATAAGGGTTGCTTAAATATATATATATGTACACACATTAAAATACAATATGCACTATAATATATGTAAACAATTATGCTAATAATGTATAATAGTATATATTATATATCATTAATATATATTATAAATGATATAATAGTATAATATAATATATATGTGTGTGTGTACATGTATTGTACACCTGCTTCTTTCATTTACAACGAATGATATGCTCAGAAAAAATCAGTATCAGGTCAGTTCAGTTCAGTCGCTCTGTCGTGTCTGACTCTCCGCGACCCCATGAATCACAGTACGCCAGGCCTCCCTGTCCATCACCAACTCCCGGAGTACACTCAAACTCATGTCCACAGAGTCGGTGATGCCATCCAGCCATCTCATTCTCCGTCGTTCCCTTCTCCTCCCCACCCCCCCCCAACCTTTCCCAGCATCAGAGTCTTTTCCAGTGAGTCAACTCGTCGCATGAGGTGGCCAAAGTATTGCAGTTTCAGCTTTAGCATCAGTCCCTCCAATGAACATCCAGGATAAAATCAGTAGAGTACAGCATAAAAAAATGTCCAGTTCTCTGGGCTTATTTACAAACAGTGGGTAACCAATTCTACCTCTTTTTTTAATGAATCTGTTCATTTCTTTCCAGTTTTTAAAATTGTTTTAGTCTCTTTGTTATTCTAGCAATTTGACTGCTTTACATAGCTTGAGACTTTTGTTGACAGAAATACCTGTCCTAAATACCTAAAATCCCTCTTTATTTAGTATGTTTAATAGAAATGACACCTTATTCATACTCATTTCAGTACTTAAATCTTCTCTTTTTGTTTGTGTAGTTTACCTAATATTATTTTTACTAATTTTGATTTTTGTTCAATTTTCTCTATTGTTTTACTATCTATATTATCTTATACCCATACTAATATTTGCTGATTTCCTCTTTCTCTTTGCTGTGAATTAAGATTTTTGTTTTTGGCTTCTGAAGAAGGCATTAGCTTCTTCCCAGGATGGCAGAGCTTTCATTTTATGTAAGCTTAAATAAATGTGGGTTTCCATTCTGATGATCTGCTACCTTGTGTTTCATTTTGAATCACCTCAGAATATGTTCTTATTTCCCCTGTGAGTTATTCTTTGCCTCATTGAGCCCTTGAGAATGTGATGTTTAATTTTCCAAACATTACATTTCTCAAATTTTCCTCCCATTTTTGATTTCAATTTACATGGTTGGATGCCAGATACCATATTTGGTATGATTTACATAATTAATTGAAATTCTATGGCTTAATATAAACCCAATTATCAGGAATGTTCTGGAGATTATTCCATGTGCAGTTGAGATAGATGTGTATTTTTCTGTTCTTTTGGATTGGAATGCTCTGCACGTCTGTGTTGAGTCCACTGGTTTGTATTGTCATTTAGGTTTACTCTTCCCTTAGGGGTCTTATCTTTTTCTTGAATGATTTGGATATTTATTGCTGAATGGTTACTCTTGGACTATAATCCTTGCTCATGTTTTGCTTGTTTTACACTTCATGTTAGCCTAAAGGATTCAAATATTAGATAACTGTAACGCTTTGATGATGTGAAATTATGAGTGTGTGTGTGTGTGTGATATACCAATATATCATTAATATAAAGACAATATGAAAATATAAAATTAGAAGGAGTAGAAGATGGCAGGAAAATAGGATGGGGTGACCACTTTCTCTCCCAAAAAAATCAGCAAAAGAACAACTGAATGCTGAGTATATCCTACAAAGAAACTTCTGAATACCGGCAGAGGACACCAGGCACCCGGAAAAAACAGCCCATAGTCTTTGAAAGGAGGTGGGAAATAGTATAAAAGATAAAAAGAGAGACACAGAGGGAGGGAAGGAGCTCTGTTCTAGGAAGGGAGGCCTAAGAAAAAAAAAGAGAAAGAGAGAGAGAATTTTCCAAACACGTGGAAACACTCACGGACGAGTCTGTGGTGAGCTTTGGAATCTCAGAGGCCACATAACCAGGAGAAAAAGAAATAAATAATTAAAACCCACAGACTAAGCTCCCACAGGAAATTCTCAATGGAGAGGAGGTGCAGACGCCCGCAACCACTAGCAGGCAGGGGCTGAGCAGGGAGGCACGGTGGCAATGCTTAGAGAGAGGACAGGGCCTGAACGCCCCGAGGGCAATCTGAGGGCACTAACAGGAGATAGCTAAGCAGACTGTGCAGCTAAAAGGTGAAAAGCCTGTGAAAAGGTAAAAAACCCCAACCTAAGACTCCAACAGCCCTACTCACAGAACAAAGGACTGAGCAGAGCAAGCAGGCTGCAGTCGGACCATCCCCCATCCCCCGCCGGCTCTGGCAGGGAGGGCGGACAGCACTTGAAGGGTCAGCAGCAGCCCCAGATAGGCTTCCTATATCAAGCTGCAGGCAGGCTTCATTGCTAACAAAGACTTCTTGGGTTCTTGTCGGTCGATATCCACCTGAGAAGGTGTGCCAGTTGTACACCCAGAAAACCGAGAGGCAGGAACAGGGGAGGCAATAAATCACAGTGACAGTGCTCGCCAAACGCCTGGTCGCCTGAGCTGCTCGGACCGGGGAAGGTACGAAAAGCAGGCCCAACCAAGTCTATGCCTTTGTGGAGTACCCAAGGACCTGAAACTAAGCCAATCAGACCTGGGAAGTGCATGCAACCCAGCGCCTGCCATGGACAACTCCTGGCAGAGTAACCTAGAGCCTGAGCATCATAGACAGGGAAAACACACATGCCACAAGGGGGAGCAATCCAAGTGTACCCGAGACACTGAGAGCACTCCTCACAGACGCCAGTGATATTTTTTAGCAGCTTTCCTCCCTCCCCACAGTAGGACTGAACAGGTGAGCTGGAAAATAAGCGTCCACCACCGTCCCAAGATGTCAGGACAGGAATTAGACACTGAAGAGTCAAGCAAACAGAAGAGCTTTAAAAGAAGGAACTGCCTTGCAAGTAACAGAGAGAGAAGTCTTGAGCCTACTGCAAGAATAAGACCGAAAACCAGAGGCAGAGGCTTAAGTACAAATCCTGAAAACACCAGAGATCTCCTGTTCCAGGGAACATTAATTGATAGGTGCCCATCAAATGCCTCCATACATACACTGAAACCAGGCACCACCCAAGGGTCAACAAGTTTCAGTGAAAGACATACCACGCAAATTCTCAAACAACACAAGAGAACAGCCCTGAGCTTCAATATACAGGCTGCCCAAAGCCACTCCAAACACACTGACATCTCAAACTCATTGCTACTGCAGCTGCTAAGTTACTTCAGTCATGTCCGACTCTGTGCGACCCCATAGATGGCCTCCAACCAGGCTCCGCCGTCCCTGGGATTCTCCAGGCAAGAACACTGGAGTGGGTTGCCATTTCCTTCTCCAATGTGTGAAAGTGAAAAGTGAAAATGCAGTCGCTCTGTCGTGTCCGACTAGTAGACACTCCATGGACTGCAGCCCACCAGGCTCCTCTGTCCATGCGATTTTCTAGGCAAGAGTACTGGAGTGGCTTGCCATTGCCTTCTCTGCTCAAACTCATTACTGCACACTTTACTGCACTCCAGAGAGAAATCCAGCTCCACCAACTAGAACACTGACACAAGATTCCCAAACCAGGGAAACTTGACAAGTCACCCATCCAACCCCACACACAATGAGGTAACTACATAATAAAGACAACTCCACAAACTGCCAGAGGACAGAAAGGCCACCCCAAGCACAGCAATATAAGCAAGATGAAGAGGTATAGAAATACCCAGCAAGTAAAGGAACGGGATAAATGTCCACCAATACAAACAAAAGAGGAAGATATAGGGAACCTACCTAATAAAGACTTTCGAATTTTAATGGTGAAAATGATTCAAAATCTGGAAAGCAAAATGGAGTTACAGATAAAGAACCTGGAGAAAAGGATTGAGAAGATGCAGGAAATGTTTAAATAAAAAGGAGTCAATATACAATGAATAATGCAATAGACGAGATCAGAAACACTCTCCAGGGAACACACAGTAGAATAAAGAAGGCAGACGACAGGATAAGCGAAGTAGAAGATATAATTGTAGAAATGAATTGACAGAAAATGAAAAACGAATTAAAAGAAATGAGGACAATATTAGATACCCCTGGGACAATGTGAAACGCCCCATCATTCGAATCATAGGAGTCCCAGCAGAAGAAGACAAAATCAAAAACCATGAGAGAATACTTGAGGAGATAATAGTTGAAAATTTCCCTTAAATGGGGAAGGAAAGAATCACCCAAGCCCAAGAAAACCCAGAGAGTCCCTAACAGGATAAGCCCAAGGCGAAATACTCCAAGACACATATTAATCAAATTAATAAAGATCAGACACAAAGAACAAATATTAAAAGTAGCAAGGGAAAAGCAACAAATAACACACAAGGGGATTCCCATAAGGATAACAGCAGATCTTTTAATAGAATCTCTTCAGGCAAGGAGGGAATGGCAAGACATTCTTAATGTGAGCCCAGATTACTGCACCCAGCAAGGATCTCATTCAAATATGAAGGAAAAATCAAAAGCTTTACAGACAAGCAAAAGATGAGAGAATTGAGCATCACCAAAACAGCTCTCCAACAAATGCTAAAGGATCTTCTCTAAATAGGAAACACAGAAAGTGTGTATAACCTCGAACCCATAACAATAAATAAAATGGCAACAGGATCATACTTATCAATAATTATTTAAACGTAAATGGGTTGAGTGCCTCAACCAAAAGACAAAGGCTGGATAATGGATACAAAAGCAAGACCCCCATATATGTTGTCTGCAAGAGACCCACCTCAAAACGAGGGACACATACAGACTGAAAGTGAGGGCTGGAAAAAGATATTCCACAGAAATAGAAACCAAAAGAAATCAGGAGTAGCAATACTCATATCAGATAAAATAGACTGAAACAAAGGCTGTGAAAAGAGACAAAGAAGGAAACTACATAGTTATCAAAGGATCAATCCAAGAAGATATAACAATTATAAATATTTATGCACCCAACATAGGGGCAGCACAATATGTAAGACAATTACTAACAAGTATGCAAGGGGAAATAAACAACAATGCAATAATAGTGGGAGACTTTAATATCCCACTCAAACCTATGGATAGATCAACTAAACAGAAAATTAACAAGGAAACACAAACTTTAAATGATACAATAGACCAGTTAGTCCTAATAGATCTCTATAGGACATTTCACCCCAAAACAATGAATTTCACCTTTTTCTCAAGCGCACATGGAACCTTATCCAGGATAGATCACATCGTGGGCCATAAATCTAGCCTGGGTAAATTCAAAAAAATTGAAATCATACCAAGCATCTTTTCTGACCACAATGCAATAAGATTAAATCTCAATTACAGGAGAAAAAGTATTAAAAATGCCAACTTATGGAGGCTGAACAACGCACTGCTGAATAATTAACAAATCATAGAAGACATACAGATGGCTAACAAACACATGAAAAAATGCTCAACCTCCCTCATAATCACAGAAATGCAAATCAAATCCACAATGAGATACCATTTCACACCAGTCAGAATGGCTGCTATCCAAAAGTTTACATGCAATAAATGCTGTAGAGTGTGTGGCGAGAACGGATCCCTCTTACGTTGTTGGAGGGAATGCAAACTAGTACAGCCACTATGGAGAACAGTGTGGAGATTCCTCAAAAAACTGGAAATATGACATATGATCCAGCAATCGCACTCCTGGACATACACAGTGAGGAAACCAGAATTAAAAGAGATACATGTACTCCAATGTTCATTGCAGCACTGTTTATAATAGCCAGGACATGGAAACAACCTTGATGTCCATCTGCAGACGAATGGATCAGAAAGCTGTGGATAAGCTGTACATATACACAATTGACTATTACTCAGACATTAAAAAGAATGCATTTGAATCAGTTCTAATGAGGTGGATGAAACTGGAGACTATTAACAGAGTGAAGTAAGCCAGAAAGAAAAACACCAATACAGTATACTAACGCATATATATGGGGTTCAGAAAGATGCAAATGATAACCCTGTATACGAGACAGCAATAGAGACGCAGATGTATAGAAGAGTCTTTGGGACTCTGTGAGAGAGGGTGAGGGTGGGATGATTTGGGAGAATGGCATTGAAACATGTATGTTGTCATATGTGAAACGAATCACCAGTTCAGGGTCAAGGCATGTTACAGGATGCTCAGGGCTGGTGTGCGGGGATGACCAAGAGGAAGGATAAAGGGTGGAGGGAGGTGGGAGGGGCGTTCAGCAGGGGGAACTCATTTACACCCAGGTCGGATTGATGTCAATGTATGGCAAAACCAACCAACATAATATTGTAAAATAATTAGCCTCCCATTAAAAAAATAATAATAAGTTAAGTTTGAGACTCCATAAAAGTCTCAGCATAAAAAAGAATAAAAAAAGGTCTATGGTTATATTAAAAAATCAGGTCTTGTTTATTGACAACAGATCTATTTTTTTAAACAAGTCTTAATTTGGTTATAGTTGGTAAAATGAGGGTGATTTTAGGGAGAATAGGATGTTTCAATAAATCTTAAATCCCAGTTTGTTAATGGCGGTCTACCAATGGAGGTAGTAAGACTCATTTTTTGGACAGTTCCTTGCTGTTATATGATATTAATGTAAAATTTAATTGAATTCTTAATGAACACCCTAAGTTTGTTTCTGAAGCTTATCTCAGTGATCTATCTTTGGATGAAGATCAGATGTCTCGTGACCTGCAACCATGACTTAAAAAAAGAAAAAAAAGGACATAATTTAAAGGACTGTCTCTAACCTGGATGGAAGGAGTTTTTTCAGAAGAAACTACATTACACCAGGATGCAAAGACGACGACATCAGAGGTAGACAGCTTGCCCAAGATGCTGGATCTGATTCGTATGGTCATTTATAATATTTTCTTGACTTCTTAGCCCTCTGCATATAAATCAAATGCTTTTCTACCATAGGCCTGATCCTATGTTAGTTTTAGAAATTAAATGAAATGTCGGGTTTGTAGACACGTCAAAGTTCATTCTGCTTATACAAAAACTCTGTTTACTTATGCCATCCTAATGTTCTTAAACTATTGCAACAGTCTGCTTCTAAATTGGAAAATTAAAAACAATAGCTGGAAATCAGAGTCAGGGCTATGGGAAAACCAAGATGGCTGCTTGGCTTTTCCCAGCTCCCTGACAAACCTCATTTTTTATTGGATGGGTTAAAGCCTCCCTGGCTACAGGGCCTCCATAATGAAAAATCTTGGAATATTAAGTTTTGTAAATTGTTAAATTAAGTTTCTAGTTTTGTTAATGTCTAGTGTTTACTAAGACTCACTGTTGAGACAGTTCCTTGTTATGTGATACTGCTAAAAGATTTAATTAAGTTATTAAAAGGACACTCTAGGTTAGTTCCTAAGGCTTATCTGAACCAATCTTCAGATAAAGGTCGGATGCTCCATAATATACAACCACGAGATTAACACCAGACTATAATCATTTAACGAATGAAGTCAGGTGACTTGTGGTATACCAGGCTTTATCTAATGAAAGTTCTTGACTTATAATTCTTATTTTACTAATAACTGCTAGCTATGGCTATATTATTTTCTATATCACTTGTTTCACTGAGCCTGTGATATAATGCTGAACTGACAGTTCCAAATGAGATCAATAATTGTAATAATGTGACTCTGGGTACGTCAAAAAGCGACAAGAGGAAATATTTTCCTGGACCAGGTGGCTAGTAAGACAGTGGTCCAAAGACTTTTGCTACTTGCAAGGCCTGATCCAATTTTAGCACACTGAGTGGCCCATCACATCCCTAGACCTGGGAATGAGCCTTCCCAGCACTGCGGGACACAATGGCCATGATATGGTGTCACATGGTCAGATATGTGGCTATGAAGGGACCCTGGTGACTGGAAGTTGGTCCTTGCCAGCTGCCTCTACAAAGATTACATCATGACCATTACAAGCTTATGACCTTCAACACCCCCTGAAAGAAGTTCAGGGTGAAAATCAGGAATGAGACACTCTGTGCTCTGAAAAAACAAAAACGAAAACTGGTAGAATAGGCCTTCAGATAGTTAGACCTTTTCAGAAAAAGGTTTTATGAGTTCCAGTTCTTGCATACCTACAAAAACACGTCATTAATGGTGAAATCTGCTTTGGCTATTAATTTTTTTTTTTTTTTTACAATTAAAAGTCAAAATAGAGTAGGTATGGTTCAGACATCCTGTGAAATAACTATTTCCCAGATATCCTGAAAAATGATGTTATGGGTGTGATTTCAGATTAGACTCTGTGACCTAATGTAGAACTTAATGCTCCTGTAATCCTTTTTTGGTTCTGTACTTTGCTTGCTGCTAGTAAAACCAAAGTTACTCCATTTTACGATAAGGTTGTTTTTAAGTAAAGTTTCCTAAAATTGTTTTTGAAAAAATAAAATAAATAAATAAATAAAAAATAAAAAAAAATATTAAAAACCATATTAATATCTCAATAGACACAGACAAAGCCTTCGACAAAATTCAACATCCATTTATGATAAAAACCCTCCAGGAAATGGGAATAGAAGGGACATACATCAACATAATAAAAGCTATATATGACAAACCCACAGCAAACATTATCCTCAATGGTGAAAAACTGAAAGCATTTCTCCTAAAGTCAGGAACAAGACAAGGGTGCCCACTCTCACCGCTACTATTCAATTTAGTTCTGGAAGTTTGGGCCACAGCAATCACAGCAGAAAATGACATCAAAGGAATACAAATTGTAAAAGAAGAAGTAAAACTTTCACTGTTCCCTGATGGCATGATCCTCTACAGAGAATACCCTAAAGACTCCACCAGAAAACTACTAGAGATAATCAATGAATACAGAAAAGTTGCAGGATATAAAATCAACAGACAGAAATCTCTTGCATTCGTATACACTAATAATGAGAAAATAGAAAGAGAAATTAAGGAAACTATTCCATTCACTGTTGCAGTGAAAATAATTAAATATGTAGGAATATATCTACCTAAAGAAAAAAAGACTTGTATGTAGAAAACTGTAAAACACTTGTGAAATTAATCAAAGATGATACTGTGAATATACAGTGTTCGTGGATTGGAAGATTAAATATTGTGAAAATGAGTATACTACCCAAAGTAATTTATACATTCGATGTAATCGCTATCAAGCTACCAATGATATTTTTCACAGAACTAGAACAAATAACCTCACAATTTGTATGGAAATACAAAAAACCTAAAATAGCCAAAGCATCTTGAGGAAGAAGAATGGAACTGCGGGAATTAACCGGCTGGACTTCAGGCTCTACTGCAAATCCACAGTCATCAAGACAGTATGGTACTGGCATAAAGACAGAAATATAGATCAATGGAACAAAATAGAAAGCCCAGAGATAAATCCACGCACCTATGGATACCTTATCTTTGACAAAGGAGGCAAGAATATAAAATGGAGAAAAGATAGTCTCTTTAATAAATGGTGTTGGGAAAACTGGTCAGCCACTTGTAAAAGAATGAAACTAGAATAATTCCTAACACTGAAATAAATAATAATTCCTAACACTGAAATAAACTCAAAATGGATTAGAGATCGAAATGTAAGACCAGAAACTATAAATCTCCTAGAGCAGAACATAGGCAAAACACTTTCGGACATAAATCACAACAGGATCCTCCAAGACCCATCTCCCAGAAAATTGGAAATAAAAGCAAAAATAAGCAAATGGGACCTAATTAAAATTAAAAGATTCTGCAGAGCAAAGGAAACTATAAGCAAGGTGAAAAAACAGCCTTCAGAATGGGAGAAAATAATGGCAAATGAAACAACTGACAAAGAATTAATCTCCAAAATATACAAGCAGCTCCCGCAGCTCAATTCCAGAAAAATAAATGACCCAATCAAAAAATGGGCCAACAAACTAAACAGCCATTTCTCCAAAGAAGACATACAGATGGCTAACAAACACATGAAACAATGCTCAACATCCCTCGTAATCAGAGAAATGCAAATCAAAACCACAATGAGATACCATTTCACAAGAGTCAGAACAGCTGCTATCCAAAAATCTACATGCAATAAATGCTGGAGAGGGTTTGGAGAAAAGGGAACTCTCTAACACTGTTGGTGGGAATGCAAACTACTACAGACACTATGGAGAACAGTGTGGAGATTCCATTAAAAACTGGAAATAGAACTGCCATATGATCCAGCAATTGCACTCCTGGGTATACACACCAAGGAAACCAGAATTGAAGGAGACACATGTATTCCAATGTTCATTGCAACACTGTTTATAATAGCCAGGACATGGAAGCAACCTAGATGTCCATCTGCAGATGAACGGAAAAGAAAGCTTTGGTATATGTACACAATGGAGTATTTTTCAGCCATCAAAAAGAATACATTTGAATCAGTTCTAATAAGGTGGATGAAACTGGAGCCTATTATGCAGAGTGAAGTAAGTCAGAAAGAAAAACATCAATACAGTATACTAATGAATATATATGGAATTTAGAAAGATGGTAACCTTAACCCTGTATACGAGATAGCAAGAGAGACATAGGTATATAGAACAGTCTATGGGACTCTGTGGGAGAGGGTGAAGATGGGGAGAATGGCATTGAAGCATGTATATTGTCATATGTGAAACGAATCACCAGTCCAAGTTCGACGCATGATACAAGGTGCTAGGGGCTGGTGCACGGGGATGACCTGGAGGGAGTATATGGGGAGGAGGGAGATGGGAGGGTGATTCAAGAAGGGGAACACATATACACCCAGGGCGGATTCATGTTCATGTATGCAAAACCAACCAATGTATTAATGTAAAATAATTAGCCTATGATTAAAAAAAAAAGATGTAATATTCCAAAAAATAGAAAATATATAATTAATATAATCATTGGAATGACTGATGCTGAAGCTGCGACTCCAATATTTGGCCACCTGATGTGAAGAACTGACTCATTTGGAAAAACTTGTTGCTGGGAAAGTTTGAAAGCAAGAGGAGAAGTGGGCAACAGGGGATGTATGGTTGGATGGCATTACCAACTTAATGGACAGGAGTTTGAGAAAACCCCGGGAGTTGGTTTTGGACAGGGAGGCCTAGGATGCTGCAATCCATGGGGTGGAGGAATCATATACGACTGTATGACGAAGCTCAATATACTTAATGCCATTTGTTTCATACCATTTTTTATTTAAAGTCTGTTTTGTCTACTATTAGTACAGTAACTATGACACTCTATTACTTATTGCTTGCATAAAATGTTCCTTACAGTGTAATGTTGAGAATGTATTCAATTGTAAGATTTGTCTCTTTGACAGTCTATCTTTGCCATATTAAGAGAAAAAAAAATCAATTTTCCCATCTTCTAGTTTACCACCTTAAAGTGTGGGTTTTGTTGTTGTTGCTATTTATTTTACTAAATAACATTTAGAGTGATTTTAAGAAGTATTTTGAGATATTTTGATTGATGTTGTTCAGTCATTCAGTCATGTCCAACTCTTTTGTCACTCCCTGGACTTCAGCACACCAGGCCTCCCTCTCTTTCACTGTTTCCCATAGTTTGCTCTAACACATGACCATTGAACAGGTGATGCCGTCCAACTTTCTCACCCTATGTCACCCCCTTCTCCTCCTGTCCTCCATCTTTCCCAGTGTAATGCCATTTTCCAACGTTGGCTCTTATTGTCAGATTGGCAAAATCCTCGAGTTTCAGCTTCAGCATTAGTGCTTCAAAAGTATATTCAGGTTTGGTTTCCTTGAAGATTGATTGATTTGATCTCCTTGCAGTCCAAGGGACTCCTAAGAATTTTCTCCAGCACCTCAGATTGAAGGCATCAGTTCTTCAGCTCTCAGCCTTCTTTAGATTACAATTCTCACATCTATGCAGAGGTTTGTGACTGAGGAGGTTTTTGTTAATAAGCTCATGTCAATTCTTTTTCACACAAGATTTAGGTTTGTCATAGATTTTCCTTTAAGAAGCAAGTGTCTGTTAATTTCATGCCTGCAGTCACCATTCACAGTGATTTTGGAGCCCAAGAAAATTAAGTCTGCCACTGATTTCACGGTTCCACCTTCTTTCTGCCAAGTAGTAATGGAACCAGGCACCCTGTGTTGGTCTTTTGAATGTTGAGTTCTCAGCAAGGTTTCTACTCTCCTCACTCATACTCATCAAGACACTCTTTAGTTCCTTTTCACTTTCTCTTTTTACAGTGTTCCCATCTACATATCTAAGGGAGTTGAAATTTATCCCAGAAACCTTGATTCCAGTTTATTATTCATCCATCCTGACATTTTGAATAGTATAGTCTGCATATATCTCACATAAGCAGAGCGATAATGTTCAGTCTTCTTCCTCATCTTTCCCAGGTTTAAAATGGTCAATTGTTCCATGCCTTGTTCCAACTCTTGCATCTTGTGCTGCATACACATTTCTCAGGTGACAGTAAGAATATCTGTGACTCCAGTCTCTTTCAAACTGTTCACAGTTTGCTTTGATACACACAGCCAATGTCTTTAGTGAAGTCAGTGAAACAGAAGTAAACAATTTTCTGAAATTATCTTGTTTCCTCTAGGATCCAATGAAGGTTTCCTAATTGTTCTCTGGTTCGTCATTGTTTCAAAGTCTAGCTTTCACAGCTGGAAGTTCTTGGTTTATGTTCTTCTGAAGAATTTTGAGTTTTACACAGCTAGCATGTGAAAGAAGCAACAGTGCATGCTTGTTTGAACATTTTTTGGCATTACCATTCTTTGTTGTTGAAATGAAAACGGACCTTTTCCACCCTCATGGCCACTGATGAGTTTTCCAAATCTGATGACATATGAACTCAGTGTCCCAGTTTAACGGCGTCATTAAGAGTTTGGCAGTTTCATGTTAATGAATGCTCAAAGTTTTGCTTAAACCATTTGGTTTCTCCTTCATATCTGAATGGGATCCTTGTTGGTGTTAGGTTTGGCTCATTCAACATTTTGAGAATGTTCTACCATCCTCTGCTGGCCTGAAGAGTTTCTATTGAAAGAGCAGCTTTATGGTGATCCACTTGTATGATATTTATGTCTTTCCTCTTGCTGCTTTTAATATTTGTTTTTTGTATTTAAATTTGCAGTGTTTGATTAAAATATTTGTTGTGGGGTGTTTTACTTTGGGTTGATCCTGTTTGGAACAGTCTGGTGTGTTGGGACTCAGGGAGCTATTTCCTTCACCATTTAAGGGAGGTTCTCAACTTTTATCTCTTCAATAATTTTCTCATGCACCCTTTCCCCCCCCCCTTTTTTTTCTTTTCTTATTTTTTTGGTCTTGTCCTTTAGGACATTCTCATGGTAACACATTTAATATTGTCCCAAAATTCTAAGATCTTTCATATATATATTTTTTCTCTTACCCACCCCAGTGTGTTTTGTTTATTTCCTCCTTTCTGCTGCTGCTTCTGCTAAGTCGCTTGAGTCGTTTCCAACTCTGTGAGACCCCATAGACGGCAGCCTACCAGGCTCCTCCGTAGCTGGGATTCTCCAGGCAAGAAAAATGGAGTGGGTTGTCATTTCCTTCTCCAATGCATGAAAGTGAAAATTGAAAGTGAATTCGCTCAGTCGTTTCCGACTCTTCGCGACCCCACGGACTGAAGCCTACAAGGCTCCTCTGTCCATGGGATTTTCCCAGCAAGAGTACTGGAGTGGGGTGCGATTGCCTTCTCCTTTCTTCCTCCTTCTAATTAGTTGTTTCTCAGTCTCAGTTATTCTACTGTTGGTTCATTCCAGATTAACAGGTGTTGTTAATCTCACTAATTGCATTGATTATTATCAATTGATTCTTCTTTACTTCTTCTAGATCTATGGTAAACGTGCTTATTTCTTCTCAGTAGGGCCTCCAGGTATTTACTAGCAGATGTTATACATCTTTACTCTCATTATTCTGAATTATTTTTCAGGAAGACTTCCTATTCCCTCTTCTTTTGTTAGTTTTGGTGTGTTTTTATCATGTACCTTCAGCAGTTGCATAATTCTCTCCCTTTTCATTTTGTTTAGATTGCTGCGGTTTGCGTCCCCTTTCTGCAGGCTGGAGGGATATGGATCCAGTTTACTATTGGAGCTGATTTTGTGCGTTGGATTGGACCAGTAACTTTCCAAGGTTTAATGTTTGGGGGATCTTGTGCCTGTGGTCTGTCAGGAAGCGCTGGCTCACTTCTTTATGAAGTGCAATGAATTGTCCTGCAAGGTGATTTGCGGGGTCTGTGGCTTTGGTATGCCTTCAGGTAGCACTTTTATATTATTTATTTTTGCGTTTCTGCTTTGCTGGAGAATAGGTGCGGGTTGACTTGCACAGAAATTGCTGGCTTCAACTCGGGGCTTGATTTCCATGCAGGCATGGAAACTTTTAAATGTGCTTCTCTTTTAATGTTCCTTGGTGTCAGGAGTTCAACAATGATCTAAACATTGGGAATTCACCTCGTGGCCTCTGGGTTTGGTCCTTGAGTTACAGAAGCATCAAGAATTCTACATCCTCAGACAGAAGATAAATTCCAAGGTTTATTGCGAAGCAATTTTCCATAGCCAAAAAAATCAAAAGGATTCACAGAGTTCTTTGGAGCAGAGCAAATTGAGGTGGGAGATAGAGGTTTCTAGGAGAAGAAAGGGGAGAGTAAAAAGGCCAGCATGCAATCAACTCAGGAAATAAATCCATAAGTGAAAATAGATTCTAAAGATAGAATTCCTAAAGGTATAAACATTGACTAATAAAAATTTCAAAAGTCAAAGATTGAGAACCTAGAATAGAATTTAAACTACTGTCAGTTCAGTTCAGTCTCTCAGTAGTATCCGACTCTCTGTGATCCCATGGATCACAGCACCCCAGGCCTCCCTGACCAACACCAATTCCCGGAGTTCACACAAACTCATGTCTATCGAGTCGGTGATGCAATCCAGCCATCTCATTCTCTGTCGTCCCCTTTTCATCCTGCCCCCAATCCCTCCCAGCATCAGAGTCTTTTCCAGTGAGTCATATCTTCGCATGAGGTGTCCAAAGTATTGGACTTTCAGCTTTAGCATCAGTCCTTCCAGTGAACACCCAGGACTGATCTCCATTAGAATAGACTGGTTGGATCTCTTTGCAGTCCAAAGGACTCTGAAGAGTCTTCTCCAGTACCATCAATTCTTTGGCGATCAGCTTTCATCACAGTCCAACTCTCACATCCATACATGACCACTAGAAAACCATTGACTAGACAGACGTTGTTTGGCAAAGTAATGTCTCTGCTTTTTAATATGCTGTCTATATCTATATAAACTACTATAAATACTGGAAAAATGATAGAAGCTAAAATAATTCTCAAACTTGTAATGTAGTATATAGAAATGAATGTAAGAGAATGATAAGGAACCAAAAAAAAATTTCCTTAACAAACATGAATAAAATAAGTTGTTCATAGACTATCCTGCTGTGGTTTATGTCAGAAAGTATTTTGCCTTTGATTTCCTCTAGGAGTTTTGGACTTTCTCGTCTTATATTTAGACACCTAATCCATTCTGAGTTTATTTTTTAGTGTGGTGTTAGAAAGTGTTGAAATTTCACTCTTTTACAAGTGGTTGACCAGTTTTCCCAGCACCATTTGGTAAAGAAATTGTCGTTTCTTGATTGTATATTCTTGCTGCTTTTGTCAAAGTGTCCATAGCTGTCTGAATTTATGTCTTGGCTTTCTGCTTTATTCTATTGATCTATATTTTTGTCTTTGTTCAATAGCATACTGATGACTGTAGCTTTGTGGTATAGTCTGAAGTCAGACAGGTAGATTCCTCCAATTCCATTTTTCTTTCTCAAGCTTGCTTTGGCTAGTAAAGGTTTTCTGTTTGTTTATTTCCCCATACAAATTGCGAAGTTATTTTTCCAATTATTAAAAAAAAAATATCGTTGGTAATTTGATAGGGATTGCGTGAATCCATAGATTGCTTTGGGTATTATACTCATTTTTAATATACTGATGTTTTGAATCCATGAAAATGGTATATTTCTCCATCTACTTGTGTTATCTTTGATTTTTTTCAGTGCTTTATCGTTCTCTATGTAGAGATCTTTGTTTCTTTAGGTAGATATATTCCTGAGCATATTAATCTATTCTCTGCAATGGTGAATGGTATTTATTCCTTAATTTCTTTCTGTTTTCTCATTGTTCGTGTACAGGAATGCAAGGGATTTCTGTATGCTATTATTATATCCTGCCATGATACAATATTCATTGATTAGCTCTAGTAATTTTCTGCTGTTGTCTTTATTTATTTATTTTATATAGAGGATCATGTTCTTTGCAAACAGGGAGAGGCTTATTTGCTCTTTCTCAATCATTCTTTTTATATATTTTTCTTCTCTGATTGCTGTGGCTAAAACTTAAGCAATTATGTTGAATAGTAGTGGTGAGAGTGGGCACACGTCTTATTCCTGACTTTGAGAAATGCTTTCAATTATTCACCATTGAGGATACTGTTTGCTGTGATTTTATCATATATGGCTTTTATTATATCCAGGTATGTGCATTCTACGCATGCTGTCTGGAGGATTTGATCATAAATTGATGTTGAATTTGGTCAAAGGCTTCCTCTGCATTTATTGAGAAAATCGTATGCCTTTTGTTTGTTTTGTTTTTATGTTTCAATGTGTTAACGTGGTGTAATCCATTGGTTGATATGCAAATATTGAAAAATCCTTGCATCACTGCTTTAAATCCCCCTTGGTCATGATGTGTAATCTTTTTAATATGCTCTTGGATTCTGTTTGCTAGAAATTTGTTGAAGATTTTGCATCTGTGTACATCACTGATATTGGCCTGTAGATTTCTTTCTTTGTGGCATCCTTGTCTGCTTTTGGTATTAGGGTGCACCATTACATCTTGGCTGATGTTGGGGTCTTCTCTCAATTTCCACTCACCATGTGGCCTTTCACCACCACTGCACAGGCAAAGGACGTAATGGCTTAAGGCTGGTTCAGGTCAATACTGAAGGGTTGTGGGAAGAAATGGAAAAGGATATCAAAAGGGCAGGATACAGGGCCTAGAAACATTTTCACTACTGGAACACCTGTGCCTCTGTGTGTGTGTGTGTGTGTGTGTGTGTATCCAGCCCACTGACGATGCCAACAAGAAGACAGCAGTAGATGAAATTTGGGGTAACCCGAAGAGGAGGCACAAAGCATCCACAGACAGCAGGAGACTGGTTAATATATTTCCACAGTGCCCCTGTTCAGGACTTGAAATTGGAAAGAATGGCTGATGATTACAGAGGACAGTGGTTCCACAAATCTGGAATGACCTTAAGAGACATGAACATGCTCAGAATGTTTGCTGTGTTGTTGTGTGTGTTTGTACTGGGAGGAAGGTTTTGAGGTTTTGAGGAGTCACTCACTGGTGTGGGGCTTTTAAGCCACAATCCTTGGACCCCCTAAAGGGCCTACTGTGAGCTGAAACACATGGTCTTTCACAAGCGGAAGCTCCATTGGGACAAAGAAGATCCTGACTCAGAATTGTATTCCTTGTGTGGATCTTGTGGAATTCACGACAAAAATCACTGCAAATGGTGGCTACAGCCAGGAAGTTCAAAGATGCTGGCTTCTTGTCGGAAAAGTTATGAACAACTTAGACACGTGTGAAAAACAGGAACATTACTTTGCCAGCAAATGTCCATCTAGTAAAACTATGGTTTCCCTGGTAGTCATGTAGGGATGTGAATGTTGTTCTTGAAAGAAAGCTGAGCTTGGAAGATTGGATGCTTTTGAACTGTCCTGTTGGAGAAGATTCTTGAGAGTCCCTGGGAAAGCAAGCAGATCCAAGTGGCCCATTCTAAAGGAAATCAGTTCTGAATACACATTGGAAGGACTCAGGCTGAAGTAGAAACTCCAATAATTTGCCCATCTGATGCAAAAAACTGACTAACTAGAAAGGTCCCTGAGGCTAGGAATGATTGAAGGCGGGAGGAGACGGGAATGACAGGAGATGAGATGGTTGCACAGCGTCACTGACTCAGTGGACATGAGTTGGCATGAACTGTGGAAATTGGTGATGGACATGGAGGTCTGGCCTGCTGCAGCCCATGGGTTCTCAAACAGTCAGACAGGACTGAGTGACTGAACTGAACAGAACTGATAGATAATTTAATATTGAATGGAGGACGAATGAATGTCCATATTTTCAGAGGTGACAAACAGGGGATTACATATATCGTGTAGGAAAATGTGCACAGAGAAATTCCTTTATGTAATATAAAGAACTCAAAATTCCATTCCCTATACATTGATTGTCATATTGGCTGCAGGGAAATGAACCGAGATCATTGTCGTTTTTGAGACTGAACCCAAGAACTGCATTTTGGACTCTTTAGTTGACTATAAGGGATACTCCATTTCTTCTAAGGGATTCTTGCCCACAATAGTAGACGTAATGATCATCTGAATTAAATTCACCCATTATATTCCACTTTAGTTCACTGATTCCTAAAATGTCAGTGTTCACTCTTGCCATCTCCTATTTGATCACATCCAGTTTACTGTGATCATGGACCTAACATTCCAGTTCCTATGCAATACTGTTCTTTATGGTATCGGACATTACTTCCATAACCAGTCACATCCACAACTGGGCACTGTTTTCCCTTTTGCCCTGACTCTTCATTCTTTCTGGAGTTACTTCTCCACTCTTCTGCAGGAGCATATTGGGCACGTACTGACGTGGGGAGTTCATCTCTCAGTGTCATGTCTGTTTGCCTTTTCATACTGTTCATGGGGTTCCCAAGGTAAGAATACTGAAGTGGTTTGCCATTGCCTTCTTCAGTGGACCACATTTTGTCTGAACTCTCCACCGTGACCCGTCCATCTTGGGAAACCCTACACAGCATGGCTCGTAGTTTCATTGATTTAGACAAGGCTGTAGTCCATGTGATCAGTTTGTTTAGTTTTCTCTGTTTGTGGTTTTCTTTCTGTCTGCCCTCTTATGGATAGGAAAAAGAGAGTTATGGAAGCTTCCTGATGGGAGACAATGACTGGGGGAATCTGGGTCTTATTCTGATTGGCGGAGCCACACTCAGTAATATTTAATCCAATTTTCTGTTGATGGGGGAGGCTGTCTTCCCTCCAGGTGGTTGGGTCTGAGGCCAAAGTGTTGACATATGCTTCCACCAGAGACTCCTGGACTCTAACAGGGAAGTCCAACTCAGTCATTTGTGGGAACACTGCTCCTTTCTTCTGGCTCCTGGTGCACACAAGGTTTTGTTTGTGTCCTCCAAGAGTCTGTATCCCCAGTCCTGTGGAAGTTCTGTCATTAAATCCCACTGGCCTGCAGAGTCAAATTCCCTGGAGGTTTTCCGTCCCTTTTATAGATACCCAGCTTTGTAAATCTGTGGGTCTTAGAACTTTAGTAACAGTGCGAGAATTTCTTTGGTATAATCGTTTTGCAGTTTGTGGGTCATCTGCTCGGTGGCTCTGTGATGGGTCAGATGGCAGCTTCCTCCAAGAGGCAAATGCTCTTTATTATTCGGTGTATGAAAATCTGGACAAAAAATTTGTTACATAAATATGGCATATTCTTTATTTTACATTTGGAAACCTGAGTACAGATTTTCCCATAAAAAATATGGACTGCTCAATACTTAACATTTGAAAGCCTAGACATACATTTTTATAAAGGAAACATGAATCTCTCTATATTTCACAGTGAAAACTTGTGCATATTTTTCTATTTAAATATTAATTACCCTTATTTGCCTATGAAAATCTGAATGAGTAGTTTGAATCATGAAACACAGAACGGTGTTCATTTTACTTATGATATTCTGAAGTGAGATAGTCATACATGAAAAATGAGATCTCTATATTTTACATATGAACATATGAATGAAGATTTGAGTACGTGGATTAAATTTTTTATGTGTCCTATATTGAATTCTAGGCATACATATTCTGATATGAAATATGGAATTCTACATTTCACATATGAATATCTGGGCCTAAATTTTCCTATGAGAATTATGTAATCTCTATAAAAATTTGATATGCAATATGAGATATTGTACATTTCACACATGAAAGTCTGAGAGAAAATTTTCTTCTAGGAGATATCAATTATCTATATCTCACATATGATTATGGTGTAATATGGAAATTTCTATATTTCATGTATTGAAATATGACACCAGATATTCCCACTTGAAAGATGAGATTCTCAGTTTTACATATGAAAATGTAAATGCAGACTTTAGGACATGGAATATGAAATTCTCTGTAATTCACTTATGAATATCTGGGGACAGATTTTCCAAGTGAAAATACAGAAATATAAAATATATATTTCATCTCTATATAAATCTATATTTCACATATTAAATATGGATACAGGTCTTTCTGTATGAAATGTGGAATTCTTTATATTTCACTTTTGAAATTCCGGATGCAAATTTTCTACCATGACAGAAAAATTTCTCTATTTCACACATCAAAATACGGTCTACTTTTTCTAGCATGAAATGTGTAATTTTTCGTATTTCTCATTTGAAAATCTCTGTTGATTTTTCTTCATGAAGTATGGAATTCTCTACATGTAACATTTGAACAAATTGGCATTAATTTTCCTTAAGAAATAATGGAATTTTATATTTTACATATGAAAATCTGTCCTGCTTGAAACATAAAATTTTTATTTTAGTGAAGAAAATTTGAATGGATGCTTTCCAACATGCAATATAAAAATCTGTCTCATTCACAATTGTGAACAAATTTTCTTATGTGTAATATGAATGTCAATATATCACATATGAAAATTTGTGGACAGATTTTTCAAACATAAAGTATGAATTTTCTATGATTCAGAACGTATAATATGGCCCAAATTGCCAAATATAGAATCTACTATTTTTTGTATATGAACATTTTGTCACGGATTGTTCTAAAATTATTTGGAATTCTCTATGTTTCAATAATGAAAATCTGGTTGAAGACTTCCCTATATGAGATATGGAATAATCTATATTTCATATCTGAAACACGGACTGTCAATATTTCTATATGATTTTTAATTCTCTCTTAATAATTGAATTTCGTGATTTGGATTTTTCCACAGAAAATATGGAAATCTTTATATTTCACGTATGGGAATCTGGATGCCAGTTTTCATACATGTAATATGGAACTCTCCATATGAATATCTGGGTGCAGGTTTTCCTACATAAAATGTGAGACTCTATAATTAACACGAGAAAATATGGACATTGATTTTCCCCCATGAAAGATGAAATTCTCCACATTTTCGATGTCTAAATCTGAGCATATATTTTATGACTTAAACATGTCATTATTTATACTCCACATTTGAATGTCTGGGTGCAGATTTTCCTGCGTTAGGTTATGCAGTTATCTCTCTTTCACCTTTGAATATCAGGGCATTAATTTTCTCCACATGTGGCATGCTGAAGAAGAAAATCTGCCTGCAGATTGAAATATGTGAAATATAGGGAATTCCATATATTAGGTAGAGCCATCTATTCCTGGATGTCAATCACAACTGTTTGTGACATCATGGATTGAGATCTCCGGGCTTCCCTGTCCTTCACTGTGACCCACAGTGTGTTCAAACTCATTCACTGAGTCAGTTATGCCATCCAACCATCTTATCCTCCATCACCCTCTTCTTCCATACTCAATCTTTCCAAGCATCAGTGGCTTTTCCAATGGGTCAGCTCTTCACATCAGGTGCCCAAAATATTGGAGTTTCAACATCATCCATTCGAATGAATATTCAGGTTAGCATCTTGGATTGATCTCCATTCTGACCAGTGGACTCTGAAGAGTCATCTTCAGCACCACAGTTCCAAAGACTCATTTCTTTGGCATTCATCCTTCTTTATAGCTGAAATGTCACAGCCACACGCAACTCCTGTAACACCATAGCTTTCACTATGTGGACAAAGGTCAGCTAGTGATATCTCTGCTTTTCAATCCATTACCCCCAGGTTTGCCATAGCTTTTCTTCCCAGGATCAAGGGTCTTTTATTTTCATAACTGTAGTCACTGTCCCCAGTGATTTTGGAGCCCAAGAAAATTGTCTGTCACTGTTTCCACTTTTACCATTTCTATTTGCCAAAACTGTTAGCCTTGTCCTGCCTCATTTTGTACTCCAGTGCCAAACTTGCCTGTTACTCCAGGTGTCTCTTGACTTCTTGCTTTTTCATTCAGCTCCCCTGTGATGATAAGGATATCTTTTCTGGGTGATAATGCCAGCAGGTCTCGTAGGACTGTTAATTTTCCTAGTCACTTAGATGGTAAAGAACTGAAATACAGAGACTTCCTTTTTTCATGTAGGAAAATCTACATTTAGATGTACATGTAAAAAATAGTGACTTCCACATTACCTCTAGGAAAACTGTCCGTTCAGATTTTCAAATGTGAAATACAGAGAATTCCATCTTTCACATAAAATTGGCAACTAGATGTTCATATGTGAAATGTGGAGAATTCTTTATTTCATGTAGGATAATCTACACCAAAATATTCATATATGAAATCTAGAGAATATATATTTCATGTGGGAAAATCAATCATATTTTTCATATGTAAAATATGGGTAATCTAATTTTCAAGGGGTTAATTCTACATCTAGATATTCAATGTGAAATATTTTAAAAAATCATATTTCAGGGGAAAAAGCTCAGTGCCTAGATTTTCACATGTCAATAATAGAGAATTCCATATTTCATGAAGGACTATCATTGCACAGATTTTCACTGTGAAATAGAGATTTCAATATCTGCATGGAAATCCTAACCCAGGTTTACCTATATGAAATATAGGTAATTACATATTTCACTGAGTTAGATAAGTGCCAGGATTTTCATATGTGATATATAGAGAATTCCATATAAATGTAGAAATGTGAGTGCTCTGGTTTGCATACATGAAATAGAATACGGTATTTGGTGTAATGACATCTATGGTTAGATGTTCATATGTCAAATATGCAAAATTGCAAATTTCATGTAGAAAAGCCCACATTATTTTTTATGTGAAATACATACAATTCCATATTGCATATAGGAAAATAGGTACACAGATTTTCTTGTGATATATACAGAATTTTCGTTTTGAAAACTATGTGCCAAAATTTTCATCTGTGAAATACAGAGAATTCCACATTCCTTCAGGAAAACTACATGCATATTTTCATATGTGAAGTATACAGTCCCATTATTTCATATAGGAAAATTTAACCCACATATCTAATTATGACATACAGAGAATTACAATTTATGTAGAAAAAATTTGCACTTGGAATTTCTTCTATGAAATTCAGAAGATCCCATACATTATGTAGGAAAACTGGCACTCAGATTACCTTGTGTTCAGTTCAGTTCAGTCGCTCAGTCGTGTCGGACTATTTGTGTCCCCATAGACTGCAGCACGCCAGGCCTCCCTGTCTGTCCCCAGCTCCTGGAGTTTACTTTAACTCATGTCCATATGTAGGTGATGTCATACAATCATCTCATCCTCTGACATCCCATTCTCCTCCTGCTATCCATCTTTCCCAGCATCAGGGTCTTCTCAAATGAGTCAGTTCTTCACATCAGGTGCCAAAGTATTGGAATTTCAGCTTCAACATCAGTCCTTTCAATGAACATTCAAGACTGATCTCCTTTAGGATGGACTACTTGGATCTTCTTGCAGTCCAAGGGACTCGCAAGAGTCTTCTCCAACAAAAACAGTTCAAAAGCATTGACTCATTGGCACTCAGCATTCTTTACAGTCCAACTTAAAAAAAACTAATTTTCAAGAACCTGTAACAATCATGACAACATAATTTAACATTATATATATATATATATAACATTATATATATATAACATATATATATATTATATATATATTTAACATTATATATATATATATAACGTTATATATGTATATATATATATATATATATATATATATATATAAAACTGTTTAAACATTTTGGAAATATACTTTTCTTGTCAATGAAAAACTCATATATTTTAAATGAATGTGGAAAAGACGTTTAATATTCATCCATAACAGGTTAGTAAAAGACTGTGTGTGACAAATAAAACATACATTTTAAAGAATCAATTGAATAACTAAATCCAGGTGACTGATAATAGTTCTGTTGCCACTTATTTAAAAGATATTTTTTCTTTTCAAAAAATCTTTCAACCTTTTGACATACACATATACACTAATTTCTGTACTTCACATTTATTTTTATTCATACTATTTTCATGATAAGTGCATTATCAAATAAAATTCAGTTTTCAGGGCTTTATAGTCAATTTGTCACTCAGGTATACATATTTTGAGTTCTTTTTTTGAATTCATAAGTAACATGAGAAGCAGTAAGAGGTATGCCTTTTTTTAGTTGAATATACTTTGAAATTTAAATTTTTATTGGAGCATAATTGCTTAAGACTCTTTTCTTAGTTTCCACTCTACAGCAAAATTATAGCATGCTGCAATCCAATGTTTCCAAAGACTCGGACACCATTAAGTAATTGAACAATCATACATCTATCCTCTCATTTTGAGACTTCTTTCTGATTCACATCCCCACAGTGATGTTCCCTGTGGTGTATATATATATATGCCTCAATAGTGTACAACTGTCAGTTGCAATCTCCCAAATCCTTTCACCAGCATTCAGTTTATCCTTGATATCCATAAGTTTCTTCTCTATAAATGTGTCCCTACTTTTGCTTCTCTTATGATATCATCTATGCAGTTTGTTTTCTTTATATGCAGAGTACATCATGAGAAACCATGGGCTGGAGGAAGTACAAGCTGGAATCATGATTGGAGGAGAAATATCAGTAACCTCAGATATGCAGATGACACCAGTTTTATGGCAGAAAGTGAAGACGTAAAGAGCCTCTTGATGAAAGTGAAAAATTCATAATAACTCTTTCAGTTCAGTTCAGTTCAGTTCAGTCGCTCAGTCATGTCCGACTCTCCGCGACCCCATGAATCACAGCATGCCAGGCCTCCCTGTCCATCACCAACTCCCGGAGGTCACTCAAATTCATGTCCACAGAGTCGGTGATGCCATCCAGCCATCTCATTCTCCGTCGTCCCCTTCTCCTACCGCCCCAAACCTTGCCCAGCATCAGTCTTTTCCAGTGAATCAACTCGTCGCATGAGGTGGCCAAAGTATTGGAGTTTCAGCTTTAGCATCAGTCCCTCCAATGAACATCCAGGATTGATCTCCTTCAGAATGGACTGGTTGGATCTCCTTGCAGTATAAGGGACTCTCAAGAGTCTTCTCCAACACTACAGTTCAAAAGCATCAGCTTTCTTCACAATCTAACTCTCACATCCATACATGACCACGGGAAAAACAATTGCCTTGATTAGACGGACCTTGCTTGGCAAAGTAATGTCTCTGCTTTTTAATATACTATCTAGGTTGGTCATAATTTTCCTTCCAAGGAGCAAACATCTTTTAATTTCATGGCTGCAATCAGCATCTGCAGTGATTTTGGAGCCCCAAAAAATAAAGTCTGACACTGTTTCCACTGTTCCCCCCTCTATTTCCCATGAAGTGATGGGACCAGATGCCATGATCTTCGTTTTCTGAATGTTGAGCTTCAAGCCAACCTTTTCACTCTCCTCTTTCACTTTCATCAAGAGGCTTTTGAGTTCCTCTTCACTTTCTGCCATAAGGGTAGTGTCATCTGCATATCTGAGGTTATTGATATTTCTCCTAGCAATCTTGATTCCAGCTTGTGATTCTTCCAGCCCAGCGTTCCTCATGATGTACTCTGCATATAAGTTAAATAAGCAAGGTGACAATATACAACCTTGATGTACACCTTTTCCTATTTGGAAACAGTCTGTTGTTCGATGTCCAGTTCTAACTGTTGCTTCCTGACCTGCATACAGATTTCTCAAGAGGCAGTTCAGGTGGTCTGGGATTCCCATCCCTTTCCGAATGTTCCACAGTTTATTGTGATCGACATAGTCAAAGGCTTTGGCATAGTCAATGAAGCAGAAATAGATGTTTTTCTGAAACTCTCTTGCTTTCTCCATGATACAGCGGATGTTGGCAATTTGATCTCTGGTGCCTCTGCCTTTTCTAAAACCTGCCTGAACCTCTGAGAGTTCACGGTTCACATATTGCTGAAGCCTGGCTTGGAGAATTTTGAGCATGTCCTTACTAGCGTGTGAGATGAGTGCAATTGTGCGGTACTTTGAGCATTCTTTGGCATTCCCTTTCTTGGGGATTGGAATGAAGACTGACCTCTTCCAGTCCTGTGGCCACTGCTGAGTTTTCCATATCTGCTGGCATATTGAGTGCAGCACTTTCACAGCATCATCTTTCAAGACTTGAAATAGCTCAACTGGAATTCCATCACCTTCACTAGCTTTGTTCGTAGTGATGTTTCTAAGGCCCACTTGACTTCCCATTCCAAGATGTCTGGCTCTAGGACAGTGATCACGTTATCGTGACTATCTTGGTCATGAAGATCTTTTTTGTACAGTTCTTCTGTGTATCCCTGCCACCTCTTCTTAATAACTTCTGCTTCTGTTAGGTCCATACCAATTCTGTCCTTTATCGAGCCCATCTTTGCATGAAATGTTCCCAGGAAATCTCTAATTTTCTTGAAGAGGTGTCTTGTTATTCCTATTCTTTTTTTTTTTTTTTTCTATTTCTTTGCATTGATCACTAAGGAAGTCTTTCTTATCTCTCCTAGCTATTATTTGGAACTCTGCATTCAGATGCTTATATCCTTCCTTTTCTCCTTTGCTTTTCACCTCTCTTCTTTTCACAGCTATTTGTAAGGCCTCCTCAGACAGCCAATTCGCTCTTTTGCATTTCTATTCCATGGGGATGTTCTTGGTCCCTGTCTCCTGTACAATGTCATGAACCTCTGTCCAGATTTCATCAGGCACTCTATCAATCAGATCTAGTCCCTTAAATCTATTTCTCACTTCCACTGTATAATCATAAGGGATTTGATTGAGGTCATATCTGAATGGTCTAGTGGTTTTCCCTACTGTCTTCAATTTAAATCTGAATTTTGCAATAAGGATTTCATGATCTGAGCCACAGTCAGCTCCTGGTCTTGTTTTCGCTAACTGTATACAGCTTCTCTATCTTTGATTGCAAAGAATATAATCAATCTGATTTCGGTGTTGACCATCTGGTGATGTCCATGTGTAGAGTCTTCTCTTGTGTTGTTGGAAGAAGGTGTTTGCTATGACCAGTGCATTCTCTTGACAAAACTCTATTAGCCTTTGCCCTGCTTCATTCCGTGCTCCAAGGCCAAATTTGCCTGATACTCCAGGTGTTTCTTAACTTCCTACTTTTGCATTCCAGTCCCCGATAATGAAAAGGACATCTTTTTTGGGTGTTAGTTCTAAAAGGTCTTGTAGGTCTTCATAGAACCGATTAACTTCGTCTTCTTCAGCATTACTGGTTGGGGCATAGGCCTGGATTACTGTAATATTGAATGGTTTGCCTTGGAAACAAACAGGAATCATTCTGTCCTTTTTAAGATTGCATCCAAGTACTGCATTTCGGACTCTTTTGTTGACCATGATGGCTACTCCATTACTTCTAAGGGATTCCTGCCCACAGTAGTAGATATAATGGTCATCAACTTTTTAAGCCACCTTAAAGTTTAAAGCTCAACATTCAGAAAACTAAGATCACGGAATCCATTTCCGTCACTTCAAGGCAAATAGATGGGAAAACAGTGGAAATAGTGGCTGATTTTAATTTTCTAGGCTCCAAAATTACTGCGGATGGTGATTGCAGCCGTGAAATTAAAAGACACTTACTCCTTGGAAGGATGTTATGACTAAACTACACAGCATATTAAAAAGCAGAGACATTACTTTGCTTAAAAAAGTCCCTTAGTCAAGGCTGTGGTTTTTCCAGTGATCATGTATGGATGTGAGAGTTGGACTATAAAGAAAGTTGAGTGCAGAAAAACTGATGCTTTTTAATTGTGGTGTTGGAGAAAACACTTGAGAGTCCCTTGGACTGCAACGAGATCCAACCAGTCCTTCCTAAAGGAGATCAGTCCTGGGTGTTCATTGGAAGGATTGATGTTGAAGCTGAAACTTCAATACTTTGGCCACTTGATATGAATAGCTAGCTGATTTGAAAAGACTCTGATCCTGGGAAAGATTGAGGGCAGGAGGAGAAGGGGATGACAGAGTATGAGATGGTTGGATGATATCATTAACTCAATGCACATGGGTTTGGGTGAACTCCGGGAGTTGGTGATGGACAAGGAGGCCTGGTGTGCTGTGGTTCATGGTGTTGCAAAGAGTCTGACATGACTGAGCGCCTGAACTGAACTGATACAGTTTATACATATACATATATATGTACATTTATATAAAGTTATGTTATATATAAAATATACGCTATGAAATATAAATATATATATTATACAATATATTAAAAGTTTATGTTAGATAAACAGTCTATGTTATATAAAGTTATGTTATTTATAATATATGTGATAAAATATGTTATATATAATCTATTAACAGTTTATATATATGTTAATAAGTGATATTTGTTTTCCTTTTTCTATTTTATTTCATTATATAGGACTCTTTTTCAATCCGTCCACCTCTCTACAAATGACACGATTTCATTCCTTTTTTGATTGTGTAATGTTCTATTTTATATATATACCAAATTATCTTTATTCATTTCTTTGTAAATGGACATTTCTGTTGCTTCAGAGTTCTGCTGTTGTAAATCCTGGAGCCATCAATACTGTTGTTATGCATCTTTTGTTATTATGATGTTTTTTAGGTAAATCACAACAATCCCAGCAGTGGACTTGCTAGATCATATAGTTTCTTTATTGTTAGATTTTTAAAGACTCTTCATACTGATCTGCATTCATAGTGGCTGTATCAATGTATATTCCTTCCAGCAGGACTGGAAAGAAAATGAAAGTGAACGTCACGATGCCATGTCCAAATCTTTGTGTCAGACTGGAATTCTCTAGTCCAGAATGCTTTTTCTGAGGAATCTGAGTTCCTGAATTCAGAATCTGAATTAAAATATTCAGGGCAATTCCCTTCTCCAGGGGAATTTTCATAACCACGGGATTGAATCCAAGTCTCCTGCATTACTGCTGGATTCTTTCCATTCAAGCCACTTGGGAGGGTTACATTTTCTCCACACCCTCTGAAGAATTTATTTATTTGTAGATTTTTGTTCCTGTTGTTGTTGTTGATAAGGGTCACTCAGGCCAGTGTTAGGTGCTACCTCATTGAAGGTTTTGTTTCCCATTTTCTAATAGTGATGTTGAGTATATTCTCTTATGATATTGAAAAACTGTTAGTCTTCTTGGGAGTAACGTCTATTTCCTCTCGGTCCACTTTTTTCCAATGGGGTTGTTAGTTTCTCTGCTATTTAGCCACGTGTGCTATTTGCTTATTTTGGAATTTAATCTGTTTCCATTTCCTTCATTTACAAATATTTTCTCCCACAATGAAAATTGTTTTCTGTCTTGCTTATGGTGTTGCTGTGTGAAAGTTATTAAGTTTAATTAAGTCCTACTTGTTATTCTTAACTTTATCTTCATTGCTTTAGGAGCTAGATTTAAAAAGAAAAAAAATATATATATCATTCTCCATTTTATGTCAAAATGTGTTCTACCTATGATTTCCTCTAATAATATAGATTTAGAGTGACTGACCTTATATTTAGGTATTTATCCAGCCTGAGTTTATCTTCTTGCATGATGTTAAGGAGTGACTAAAAGTGATCCACTGAAGAAGTTAATGTCAAACACTCCAATACAGCCATGAATTAACTCTATAAAAAGGCAAAAATATATTACCCTGAAAGGTGTCTCTCCCGGTGCAGAAGCTGTCCAAAATGCTACTGGGGAAGAGCAGAGGGCGATTTCTAATGGCTGTAGGAAACATAAAGTGGTGAGATGAAAGAGGAAATGAGCTCAGTTATGGATATGTCTGATGATGAAAGTAAAATCTGATGTGCAAAGAACAATAATGCATAAGAACACGGAAAGATATGCCCATAAATCAAGGTAAATTGGATGGGGTCAAATGGGAGAAAGCAAGAGTAAACATCAACTAGGATTCATGGAACTAAAATGGAGAGGAATGGGTGAATTTAATTCAGATGACTATTTTTTCTATTACAGTGGGCAAGAGTCTCATAGGAGTAAAGGAGTAGTAATCATAATCAACCAAAGAGTCTTAAATGCAGTATTTGGGAGCAGCCTCAAAAGCGACAGAATGATCTCAGTTCGTTTCCAAGGCAAAACATTCAACATCACTGTAATCCAAGTGTAGGTCCCAAAAGCTGATCCAAAGAAATTGAAATTGATCAGTTCTATGAAGACTGCAAGAACTCCTAGAACTAAGACCAAATGAAAGATGTCCCCATCACCATAGGGGAGTACAATTCAAACGAATGAAGTCAATAAATACATGGACCAAACTGGAGCAACTTTGACCTTGGAGTACAAAATGAAGTAGGGCAAAGACAAATAGAATTACACCCAGAGAATGCACTGGTCAGAGCAAACATTCTTTAACTATGTCACAAGAACCGACTTTACACATGAATCTCACCAAAAGGTCTGTAAGGATTATCAGCTTGGTTATTCTCGGTAGCAATCAAGATGGAGAAGCTGTATAGAGTCAGCAAAAACAACACCTGGAGTTGATTGTGGCTCAGATCGTCAGATTCTCATGACAAAGTTCAGGTTTAAAATAAAGAAAGAGTTGATTGGGTTGGAACCGCTAGGCTAACCAGGTACAACAAAAATCAAATTGCCTCTGGAAAATGCAGCGGAAATCACAACCAGTTTTAAGGGCTTAAATCTAGTAAACAGCTCCCCAAGAACTACAGAAGGAGCTTCAAAATGTTGTACAGGGAGCAGTGAACAAAACCATCCTAAAAAAAAGGAAAATCTCAAAGACAAATTGATTTTCTGAGGAGGGTTTATATATAGCTGTGGAAAGATGAGAAGCAAAAAACAACTGAAAAATATAAAGTTAGCCCATCTAAATGCAGAATTCCAGAGAAATTGAAGAGACAAGAGGGTATCTTCAATAAACAACTTGGATAAATAGAAGAAAGCAAGCAGATAGGGAAATACAAGTGATCTATTCAAGACAATTGAAAAGATCAAAAGATCTTTTCCTCCAAAGATGGATACAATAAAGGACAGAAACATAAAGGACTAAAGAAGCAGAAGAGATCAAGGCAGGATAGAAAGAATACAAAGAAAAACTGTAGGAAAAAAAAAGACCATAATAACCCAGATAACCACAAGGTGTGAGCATTCACCCACAGACACTCATTCTGAAATGTGAAGTCAAGTCTTACAAAGCATTTCTGACCACAGAACTAGTGGAGGTGATGGATTTCCAGCAGAACTGTTGAAATCTTAAATGCTCTCAATGTGCTGCAATCAAAATGGTGCATATGTGGAAAACATAGCAATGATCAGGGGACTGGAAAAGGTTAATCCTTATCCAGATTTCCAATAAGGACAGTACTAAACAAAGTTCAAACCACCACTCAGTTTCACACATCTCCCATGCTAGTAAAGTTATGCTCAAATTCCTTCAAGCTAGTCTTCAACATTACATGAACTGAGAACTTCCAGAAGTTTGAGCTGGGATTAGAAACATCAGAGGAACCACAGATCAAATGATCACCGATTACTGGATCATAGAAATACCAAATGAATTCCAGAAAATCTCTGCCTGTTTTTCATTGACCACTGTAAAACCATAGTCTGGGCAACATATAAATTGCGGAAAACTCTTAAAGAGATGGGAATAGCAGAACATTTTACCTGTCTCCTTCGTACTTGACCTGTAGGCAGGTCCCGAAGCAATAGGGTCAAGTATGCAATGACTGACTAGCTCGGGGTTGAGAAAGGAGTATGATAATGTTGTTGGTTGTCCCCTCATTTATTTAACTTATATGCATAACAAAGCATGAGAAATGCCAGGCTGGATAACTTACAAGCTGAATCAAGATTACTGGGGACAATGTCACCAACCTCAAATATGTGTGTGACTATCACTCTGCTGCTACTGCTACTACTGCTAAGTCACTTCAGTCGTGTCCGACTTTGTGTGACCCCATAGATGGAAGCCGACCAGGCTCCCCCATCCCTGGGATTCTCCAGGCAAGAACATTGGAGTGGGTTGCCATTTCCTTCTCCAATGTGTGAAAGTGAAAAGTGAAAGTGAGGTCACTCAATCGTGTCCGACCCTTAGCGACCCCATGGACTGCAGCCCGCCAGGCTCCTCCATCCATGGGAGTCTCCAAGCAAGAGTACTGGAGTGGCTTGCCATTGCCTTCTCCTAATGATAGAAAAAGAAGATGAACTAAAGAACCTCTTAATGAAGGTGAAGGAGTAAAAAAGCTTTTTTTTTTTTTTTTTTTGGGCAGTGGTGACAGGGTGGTTTCCTTTATTACTCATTTCTTTATTTTCTTTTTAAAAATTTATTTATTTTAATTGGAGACTAATTATTTATATTATTGTATTTGTTTTGCCAATTGACATGAATCTGCCCCAGGTGTACATGTGTTCCCCATCTTAAAAACCCCCATTGTACAGAGTGAAGTAAGCAAAAGCTTTTGAAGAGTGCAAAGTGAAAGTGAAGTAATTTAGTCGTGTCCCACTCTTTGAGATTATAGCCTAATAGGCCCATGGATTATAGCCTAACAGGCTCTTCTGTCCATGGAATTTACAAGGCAAGAGTATTGGAGTGGTTTGACATTTTCTTCTCCAGGGAATTTTCCTAACCCACGGTCTAACTCTGCTCCCCCGCCTTGCAAGCAGACGCTTTACCATTTGTCCCGCCAGAGCAGGCATAAAACTCAATGGTATAAAAACTCAGATCACAACCTCCGGTGCCATCACTTCAACGCAAAGAGAAGGGGTAAAAGGAAAAAACAATGTCAGGTTTCCCCTTCTTGGGCTCTGACATCAAGGCAGAGTGTCTGCAGCCATGAAATTAGAAAATAAATGCTTCTTTACAGAAAATGTATGACAGAATTAGATAAAGTGTTACAATGAAAGAAATCACCTTGCTGGCAAAGGTTCATTACAGTCAAAGCTATGGTCTTTCCCATAGTCATATACTGTTGTGTGAGGGACCATAAAGGAGGCAGAACAACTGAAGAACTGATGCTTTTCAACCAGGGTTCTGGAGAAGACAGCAAAGAGAAGAAATGAGTCAATCTTTGAGATCCACACAGCCAAAGGTTTTTGCATGGTGATTAAAGCAGAAATAGATATTTTCCCATTCCAGAATATCTGGCCCTAGGGGATGATAAGTGATCACAGTATCGTGATTATATAGGTGGTAAAAAATCTTTTTTGTATACTTCTGAGTATTTGTTGCACCTCTTCTTAATATCTTCTGCTCCATTAGGTCCATACCATTTCTGTTCTTTATTGAGACATTCTTTGCATGAAATATTCCCTTGGTATCTCAAATTTTCTTGAAGGGGATCTAGTCTTTCCCATTGTATTGTTCCCATCTATTTCTTTGCGTTGATCACTCAGGAAGGCTTTCTTAACTCTCCTTGCTATTCTTTGCAACTGTGCATTCAAATGGATAAATCTTTCCTTTTCTCCTTTGCTTTTAGCTTCACTTTTTTTCACAGATCTTTGTAAGGTCTTCTCAGACAGCCGTTTTTCTTTTTGCTTTTCATTTTCTTGCGGATGGTCTTGGTTCCTGTCTCCTGTACAGTGTCACAAACCTCCACCCATAGTTCATATGTTGTATAAAACATGCTAAATGCCAGGCTTTAAGAAGCACAAGCATGAATAAAGATTGCTTTGAGAAATATCAACAGCCTCAAATACTTGATGAAATCACTCTTATGGCGGAAGATGATGTAGTTATAAAGAACCTCTTGATGACAATGAAAGAGGAGAGTGAAAATTTTGAGTTAAAACTCAACATTCAGAAAGCTAATATCATGACATATGGTGCCATCCAGGCTTAAAATATGGATGGAGAAACAATGGAAATACTGATAGACTTTATTTTGGGGGGCTCTAATACAATTGCAGATTGTGACTGCAGCCGTAAAATTAAAAGGCACTTGGTACTTGGATTAATAGCTATGAACTACTTAGACAGTATATTGAAAAGCAGAGAGATTGCTTTGCCAGCGAAGGTCCACCTGGTTAAAGCGATGGTTTCTCCTGCAGTAATTTATGGATGTGAGATTTAGACTGTAAAAACAGCTGAGCATGGAAAAATTGATGTCTTTAAAATGTGGCATTGGTGAAGAACCTTGAGAGTCTCTTGGACGTCAAGGAGGCTAAAGGAAATCAGTCCTGAATATACATTGGCAGCACAGATGCTGACACACATACTCGAATATTCCCGACCCCTGATGCAAGGAACTGACTCATTGGAAAAAACCCTGATGCTGGGAAACATTGAAGGCAATAAGAGAAGAGGACGACAGAGGATGAGATGGTTAGATAGCATCACCGACATGACAGACATGAGTTTGAGTAATCTCTGGGAGTTGGTAATTGACAGGAAAGAAGTTAATGGGGTAGCAAAAGTTGAACACGACTGAGAGACTGGATTGAATTGAACTCAAATGGAGAATTACCTACATTTTTGCGTGCAAATATGGCGATGCTTGTTTTACTCCATGGTATATTGCATTTTTTTCTTCATTTTAAGAAAATCTGGAATCAGTTTTTTTTTTTTAATGTGAAATGTGGACTAATCTACACCTCATACATGAATCCTCCTGGTGGTTGTCTAACATCAAGTGGAAAGTTCTAGATATTTCACATATGAAAATCTTATCACTGCTTTTAAAGTCATGGAAAACCAGTATGAAAGTGGAACTATCTCTATTGCACAAGTGAAAATATGGGCACCACTGTTTCTTCATGAAGTAAAGAGTTTGTTGTATTTCTGAAAACATATACCAAAACAAAGAATGGATTCCATGAAGTGGGAAATGACTTGTATTTATTGTATCAAAACCTGGGGGGAAGTCTCCGTCATGGAATTTGGACTTCTCTACACTTCATATTTGAGTTCAGAATGGATATTTTCCTATAAGAAATATGGAAATCTCTATATTTCACATAAGGCACTGGTTCTTCAGCTGCAGAAACACCCATGTTCCCTATTTGCCTATGTTTCCGTGTGCCTTGCACATTTGTGTGTGTAGCCACGTAGGCTTGTTTCCAATGTTTGTGTGTTTTTCTCTGTGGATATGCTTCCAATCACAAATGACAGAGAGGTGAAAGTTACAGACCACGAGATATGGAACAAGCAGAAGGAGCCACCAGGCATCCACAGACTGGGAGAGACTGCTCCATGCATCTGTGAGACATGAAATAAGGAAAGGATGACCAGTGACAACTCAGGACTGTGAATTCACAAATCTGGGTTTACATCAAGAGACATGAAGAAGTTCACAGTTTCTGCTGTTGTGATGTGTGTTTGTACCAGCAAGAGGATGTGGAACGGTTAAAGATCCATCCAGTAAAACTCCAGTGGTGTGGGGCTTTTAAAACATAGCCTGTGGACCCCTCAGTCTGTGGGAAGTAGGCTGGCCTGTGGAAACGATGGACATGGCTATAACTGGAAATAAGAGTGTCAAGAGGTGAAGGTCCTTCAGGAAAGAGTAGAAACTGAAAGGAGGAGGAATAGAAAGAAAACTTGTTGCACTGGAGAATTTTTCCAAATTAGGGGAAGGCCCTGGGATAGTGCTGCCTCGGATCAGCCAATCAGGTAACACACTCTCTCTTTACGAGTGACCAACAATAGCGTCATGTGAGACAAATGACATGAAAAGGTAGGATCCTTCATGGTGAAACAACACACATCCTAGAAAATACAGGGTGACCTTGGCTCTGTCCAGGCACTTCAAGCCTATCTGACAGCTCAGAATGGTGAAAAAATTTCAGATGTGGGATGGAGGCATTTCCCCCTTTGGCAGTGTGTGCCTGTAAGGGAGTGAAGATGGGAAAGTAGAAGGGTGTGAACCCAACTTTTCCTGTGCGAGCTCCAAAATTACAGCTTGTTTCTGAAGGACCATTGACACAAGAATGTTGGGTCCCACCAAAAAGAGCAACAACAACAACAACAGATGTCCAAGGGCAAAGGGAATGCCCCAAGAAGACTGTAGCAGTGGTGAATTTGCATTTAGAATCAATAAATACTAGCGATGCCTCAAGTGCTCAATAAAACATTTTGTGCACCTATATCCAGAGACCGCACAGAGACAGAGTCAGAACTGCATTCAAGTGATTGAGTGTATCCTGCAGAGCCATGGGTCAGCAATGGCCTGACAGGGAAGAGAGGCTCCAGCTGCTACAGACGTGGGTCATGCAGTTTGTGACATAAGCTCTCTCACAGAAGGTCACCTTACAACCTAACATAAAGCCACCTAGCACACAATCCACAAGTTGTAGGAAATGATTCCAAAGAAAGTTTCATACATTTAAGGAAGCTCTAGGACTCCTACAGTTTTCTTAATCCTGGGATCTGGCAAAGGGACTGAGAACCCTAGGTAATTTGACTCTGGAGGCCAGTGGGATTTGATTATACAACTTCCACAGGAGTGAAACAGACTGTTGGAGGGCACACTCAAAACCTTGTGTGCACGAGGAATCAAGAATAAGGACCAGTGTCCCCAAAAGAGACTGAGCCAGACTTGCTTGTGAGTGTCATTAAGTCTCCGGCAGAAAGTGGGATGCAGAGGTGTCTCAGGCCCTGAATACAAGAGTGCTTGCTCAAATGCTTTTGAAAGAGGTCCAAATGACTTTCGTTTCCCATATGATAGTTTGGGCTCAGTTCAGACAACAAAGCCTGAACACAGCCACACCCATCAAGAGTATATTGGATTAAAGATCCACTGAATATGGCCCCATATATCAGAGCCGGACCGAGGCTCACTCACAGTCAGTTTCTCCCATCAGGAATTTTACATAAGCCTCTTACCTTTATCCATCACAGGGCAGAGAGAATGAAAAGCAAAATCACAGAAAACTAACGAAACTGTTCAAATGGATCACAGCCTTGTCTACCTCAATGAAGCTATGATACCTGCCGTGTAGGGCCATGCATGATAGATTGGACATAGTGGAGAATTCTGGCAAAATGTGGTCAAATGGCGAAGGGAATGGAAAACCACTTAAGTATCCTTGCTTTGAAAAACACATGAATGATATGAAAACCCAAAAAGATAGGACATTGAAAGACGAACTCTCCAGGTTGGTAAGTGTCCTGTATACTTCTGGAACTCAGTGAGGAAGTAACTCCAGAGAAAACGAAGAGATGGAGCTAAAGGAGAAACAACACTGAGGTGTGGATGTGAGTGGTGTAAAAGTAAAGTTTGATGCTGTAAAGAATGATATTTCATAGGAACCTAGAAAGTGAGGACCATGATGAAGGTAAAATTTACGTGGTCAAACAGGAGATGACAAGTGTGACGATCAAAGTTTCAGCAATCAGTGAATTAAAACTGAATGGAATGGACAAATTTAATTCAGATGGCCATTTTATCTTCTAAAGTGGGTAAGAATCCCTAGAGAAGAAATGGAAGAAGCTGCCCTCATCAATAAATCAGTGTGGATTTCAGTACTTGATTGCAATATAAAAATGAAACATCTCTGCTTGTTTTCAAGGCTAACAATTCGGTAGCACTTTAATCCAAGTCTGCGTCATGACCAGTAATGCTAAAGTTGAAGTTGAGCTGCAGGCCAGGGTGAAGCTGAGGTTGAGTGGGTCTGTTATTACCAGTAGGACATTCTAGGATGTACACATGAAAAACAAGACGCTATTTTCATCGTATGGGACTGGAATGTAAAAGTAGGAAATTGAGAACTCCCTAAAGAAACAGACATGTTTGATCTTTGGGAACAAAATAAACCAGGGCAAAATCTATCACAGTTTTGCCAAAACAAGTTACTGTCATTGGATACACCCTCTTCCAACAACACGAGATGTGACTCCAGACATGCACATCATCAGATGATCAATACCAAAATCAAACTGATAATATACTATGGAGCTGAGGATAGAGAGTCTCTTTCAGTTCAGATCAGTTCAGTTCAGTAGCTGAGTCATGTCCAAGTCTTTGTGACCCCATGAACCGCAGCACAACAGTCCTCCCTGTCAATCAGCAACTCCTAGAGTTACTGAAACTCATGTCCATTGCGTGGGTGAGGCCATCCAACCATCTCATCCTCTATCGTCCCCTTCTCCTCCTGTCCCCAATCCCTCCCAGCATCAGGATATTGTCTATTGAGTCAACTCTTCGCATGAGGTGACCAAAGTATTAGATTTTCAGCTTTAGCATCAGTCCTTTCACAGATCACCCAACACTGATCGCCTTTAGAATCACTCCTTTAGGACTGGTTGAATTTCCTTGCAGTCCAAGGGACTCTCAAGAGTCTCTCCAAAACCACAGTTCAAAAGCATAAATTTTTTTGCACTCAATATTCTTCACCATCTAACTCTCACACCCATACATGACCACTGGAAAAACAATAGACTTGACTAGATGGACCTTTGTTGGCAAAGTGATGTCTTTCCTTTTTAATATAATATCTAGGTTAGTCATCACTTTCCTTCTGAGGAGTAAACGACTTTTACTTACATGTCCACAATCACCATCTTCAGAGACTTTGGAGCCCCCCCACCAAAAAAAAAAAAAAAAAAAGCCTGAGACTGTGTCTACTGTTTCCCCATCTATTTACATGAAGTGATGGGACCAGATGCCATGATCTTAGTTTTCTGAAAGTTGAGCTCTAAGCCAACTTTGTTACTCTCCTCTTTCACTTTCATCAAGAGACTTTTCAATTCCTCTTCACCCTCTGCCATTTGGGTGGTGTCATCTGCATACCTCAGGTTATTGAAATTATTCCCGGCATTCTTGATTCCTGCTTCTTCCAGCCCAGCGTTTCTCATGATGTACTATGCATAGAAGTTAAATAAGCAGGTGACAATATAGAGCCTTGAAATATCCTTTCTCTATTTGGAATTAGTCTGTTGTTTCATGTTCGGTTTTAACTGTTGATTCCTGATCTGCATATAGGTTTCTTAAGAGGTAGGTCAGGTGACCTGTTATCCCCATCTCTTTCAAAATTTTCCACAATTTATTGTGATCCAAACAGACAAAGGCTTTGACATAGTCAATAAAGCAGAAATAGATGTGTTTTCTGGAACTCTCATGCTTTTTTGGTGATTGAGCCGATGTCGGCAATGTAATCTCTGGTTCCTCTCCCTTTCCTAAAAGCAGCTTGAACACCTGGAAGTTCACAGTTCATGTATTGCTCAAGTCTCTATACAGTCAGCCAAAACAAAACTAGGAGTTGACTGTGGCTCAGATTAACCACACATATTGATAAAAATTTGTACTTACATTGAAGAAAATAGGGAAAACCCCTTGATCATTCAGGTATAACCTATATAAAATATCTTTTGAGTGCAATCGCAAATGTCAAATTGATTCCAGGAATTAGATCTGAAAGAGAACTTTGTACAGAAGTTTGTGATATTGTACAAAGTGAAGCAATGAAGAATATCGCCAACAGAAAGTAATGCAGAAGGCAAAATGGTTACCTGAAGAAGCCTTAAAAACAGCTGAGGAAACGGAAACAAAAAGAGAGAGAAAGAGAGAGAGAAGTGGAAGGGAAAAAAGAACAGGAAATTTACACCCATACGAATGCAGAGTTTTGAAGAATAGCTATGGCTTATAAGAAAATCGTCCTCATTGATCTATGCCAAGAAATAGAGGAAAACAATAGAAAAAGAAAGACTAGAGATCTCCTCAAGAAAATTAAATATACCAGGGGAACATTTTATGCAATGAAGGGCACAATAATGGACACACATATTAGGGAACAAAGAGAAGCAGAAATATTAGAAGAGGTGGCCTAAACACAAAGAAAATGGTCAACCCTGAAAAGCACGATGGTATCGTCACTCACCTAGACCCAGATATCCTAGAATGCATAATCAAGAAGGCTTTAGGAAACAGTAGTGAGAACAAACCTGGTGGAGGTAATGGCTATCCAGTTGAGATATTTCAAATACTAAAATATGATGCTGTGAAAGTGCTGCACTCAATATGAAGGCAAGTTTGGAGAGCTCAGCAGTGGCTACAAGACTGAAAATGATCACTTTTCATCGCATTCCCAAAGAAAGACAATGTCAGACTCTTTGAACTAACACACAATTGCATTCATCTCACATAAAGCAAAAAGTAATGCACGGAATTCCCCAGGACGTTTTCAACAGTATGCAAAGGAAGAATTTCCAGAGGTTCAAGCTGCATTCAGAAAAGGCAGAGGAACCAGAGATTAAATTGCCCAAACCCGTTGTATGCTCAAAAAAGCAAACAAGTTCAAGAAACACATCCACTGCTTTATTGACTAGGTCAAAACCTTCAGCTTGTGGAACACAAAAAGTGTGGAAAGTTCTTCAAGAGAAGGGAATACCATACCACCTGACATGCCTCCTGAGAAACTTCTTTGCAGATAATGAAACAACAGTTATCATGGATGGGGAACAATGGGCTGGTTCCAAGTTGGGCAAAGTAGCAACTCCAGGCTATATATATTTCACCATATTTACTTATGTAGACTGCGTCATGTGAAATACCAAGCTGGATGAAGCACAAGCTGGGATCCCGTTTTTCAGGAGATATAGAAACAAACACAGATATAGGATGACACCACCATTATGGCAGAAAGTGAAGAGCAACTAAGAAATCTCTTAATGAAAGTGAAATTGGAGAGTGAAAATTTTGGTTTCAACCTGAACATTCAATGACTGAAGTTCATGGCATCTGGTCCCAACTCTTCATGGCAAAGTGACGGGGAAACAGTGGAAATCATGACAGGCTTTGCTTTCTTGGACTTCAAAATCACTGTAGATGGTGGCTGCAGCCATAAAAGCTAGACAAATATAGACAGCATTTTTAAAAGTAGAGACATTACGTCCATCTAGTCAAAGCTATGGTTTTTCCAGTAGTCACGTATGGACGTGAGATTTGGACCTTAAACCTGACTACCGAAGAACTGATATTGTGATCAATCGTATTGGAAAAGATGATTGAGATTTGCACTGCATGTAGAAGGAACTAGTGAATCCTAAAAGAATTTGGTTATGAGTATTTGGAGAAATGCTGAAGCTGAATCTTCAATATTTTGGCCACTTGATGTGAAGAAAGACACTGTAAACCACTCTGATACTGGGAAAGACTGACGACAGAAGGAGAATTGGGAGACAGAAATTGAGAAGTTTGAATGGCATCCTCATTTTTCAAATAACAGCAGGAGAGATATTGCATCACCACTTCATGGAGATGTATTTGAGCAAGCTCTGGGAGTTTTAGATGAACAGGTAAGCCTGGCATGCTTCAGTTGATTGGGTCATAAAGTGTAGGGTGAATGAGGGAAAGAAATAACTTGAACTGAATGGTGGTGGGCTGTTTGCATCAAGGCATCCTAGGACAGTGATTTTCCTGAGAGCAGTTCACAGCCTTCAGCTTTTCAGTCTTAGGGCGAAAGGAATAGCAGTCATCACAAAGATATCCCACTTCTTGAGCCAAAAATTCTGACATAAATTCCTTTCTTTCTCTGGGATCTCATCCTTGGCTGTGGATGGCAGAGAGGCAAAATGTCTCTCTGCACTTGAGGGATGGTTCTGAAACTCTCACTGGAGGACAATCTCTGATTTTTTTGTGGTAATCCTGAGTGAAATGTGCACCATGAGACTTTCTACCACAGCCTTATGAGGGCAAGAGAAAGAGAACCTTGGCATTTAGTAAGTTAGGGAGGCCTGGCCTGGAATCATGCCCTCTTGGAACAGTTGGAAGAGGAATGCCACTTTCTGAACAATAGAGCCATGAGTTGTGGGCCCAGGGCAGGTAGGCTCTCCAGGGTGTGATCTGTGTGGGGGTTCTGTGTATGTGTGTGTAGAAGTAAACTGTGTTGTTGCCAAAAAAGGAAGCCACCTGACCTTTTGGACTTCACGTTCAGTGACTTGTTTCAGCAGAGGTGCTTTGGATCCATATGTTCCTTCTTGATGATATTGCTTCAGACACAGTCCTGTCACATTCTCTTTGGCCTTTTGGAGGCCTCGATTTGGACTTTCCTTGCTACAGGGAGATAACCATAGGGGGAGGGGGGAGTGAAAACCTCTCCAAACAGACTATTACACAATTAGGAGGCACAGGAGCACCTCTCTCAGAAGGTCTTGGGCCTGAGTGTGTACTGGGCCTACCATAAGAGCATGGCCTTGACAAACAATTATTTTGAGAGAGCTTGTTGAAATGGGGTGCTCAAAGTCAGTGCTATATAAAGTTCCATGCTATTTCTGGTGTGGCTGCTGGAATGAAAGTGCATGGAATGGAATCATGCCAATGTGACTGGCACTGTGAACCTGTCAGTGTGATGGAGGAATACAGACTAGCACCACTCATTCAGTTGTCCACCATGAATGGACACACAACAAAAGAGCCCACACAACACTTTGAATGTCAGTCCTCCTCATGAGCATATCCCAACACTTTGTAACCTTCCAGAATAAACAATATAGATAGAAGAGGACACTAACTTGATTAACAAGTAAATGGAAGAAAACCACCAGAGAAAATGAGAGGTGCTTATCCAAGTCCATTATCCAGGACAAGCAAAGGTATGGTTCTGCATCTGTGAAAATTTCCTTTTAGCATTGGGTGTATCTGTGTCTCTGTGTGCAATCACTGTTTCAACACTGCCTGAAAACTGTCAGAACTGGCCTGGCTGGCAGATTGAAGCCAGGCAATCGAACCCAAGGATATCAGAGTGGCAGGAAGAGAGCACTCAGGGCCATTCAAGGAGATGCAAAGCAGCCAAGAAACAGAATGGCCCAGATTACAAAGCAAAGTGATGGGGTATGCAGAACCCCTACAAAGAGCTTTCTGTCTTTCTCAAATGCAGCAGTATTCTTTCATCCACAGGACCAGGCACATCTTTTTTTATGTAAGGTTTGGGAGCCTAATGGCTCTGTAGCATAAGGTGATGCTGCCTCCTGAGTAGAATTGCCCAAGAAAGGCAATGGCAACGAAGCTCAAGCTACCACTCAGTTACACTCAACTCGCACATGAGGTAAGTAATGCTGAAAATTCTCCAACCAGACTTCAGCAATACATGAATCATGGACTTCTAGATGTTTAAGCTGGCTTTAGAGAAGGCAGAGGAACTAGGGATCTGATTGCCAACATTCTCTGGATCATCGCAAAAGCAAGAGAGTTCCAGAAAAACATCTATTTCTGCTTTATTGACTATGCCAAAAACATTGACTGTGTGGATCACAATAAACTGAGGAAAATATTGAAAGAGATGGGAATACCAGACCAGCTGACTTACGTCCTGAAAAATCTTCATGAAGGTCAGGAAGCATCAGTGAAAACTGGACGTGGAAAAACAGACTGTTTCCAAATAGGAAATGGAGTATATCAGGCTGTATATTGTCACCCTGCTCATTTAACTTATATGCAGAAAACATCATGAGAAACACTGGGCTGGATGAAGCACAACTGGAGACAAGATTGCCGAAAGAAATATCAATCACCTCAGATATGAAGATCATACCACCCTTATCGCTGAAAGTGAAAAGAACTAAAGAGCCTCTTGATGAAAGTGAAAGAGGAGAGTGAAAATGCTGACTTAAAGTTCATCATCCAGAAAACTAAGATCATGGCCTCTGGTCTCATCGCTTCATGAGAAATAAATGGGGAAAGAATCGAAAAAGTGGTTGCCTTTATTTGTTTGATCTCCAAAATCATGGCAGATGGTGACTGCAGCCATGAAATTAAGACACACGTCCTCCTCAGAAGGAAACTTATGACCAATGTAGACAGCATAGTAAAAAGCAGAGAAATTACTTTATCAACAAAGGTCCATCTTATGAAGGCTATGGTTTCTCCACTAGACACGTATGAATGTGAGATTTGGACTATAAAAAAAAAAAAAAACTGAGCACTGAAGCACTGATGCTTTCCAACTCTGGTGTTGAAGAAGACTCTTGAGAATCCCTTGGACTTCAAGGAGTTTCAAACAGTACATCCTCAAAGAGAGCAGTCCTAAGTGTTCTTTGTAAGGACTGATGTTGAAGCTGAAACTCCAGTTATTTGGCCACCTTATGTGAAGAACTGACTCACTGGAGAAGACCCTGTGTTGGGAAAGATTGAAGGCAAGGGGATAATGGGATGACAGAGGATGAGATGACTTGATGGCATTATCGACTCAATAGAGATCAGTTTGAGCACACTCCTGTAGTTGATGATATACAGGGAGGTATGGCATACTGAAGGCCATGGGCTCATGAATAATAGGACACGACTGAGCGCCTGAACTGAACTGAACCTGCAGAATTTGCCAGTTTCCAACATCACTCAAGTCTTCGCACAATTTTAAGCATCAGTGCTTTGTAGTGGATGGCTTAGGATGATCCTCCTGCTACTCCCAGCCCCAAAGGGCTAAGGTGATAGGGTTAGCTGGCATGTGTTCTCACTTGGAGGCAGGAAGAAAACAGAATCACTTTGAAAGGGCCCCTGTACAGTAAATGAGCTGACTTCAATGACCTGGCACTGATGAGTCATGTCCCTTAGCGGGATGCTGACTTTGATATCCCTTAATTAGAGCTTCTTCATCTGTAATTCTCTTTATATAGAGAGAATTCCATCTCTAAATAGGGAAGTATTAGTGTGAAGGAAGAGACAGGAAGATGGAGGAGGAATAGCACGGGGAGACAACTTTCTCCCCCACAAATTCATCCAAAGAATATTTGAATGTTGATTAAATCCCACAAAACAAATTCTGAAGGCCGGCAGAGGACATCAGGCACTCATAAAAGCAAGACATTGTCTTCAAAAGGAGGTAGGAAATAACATAAAATATAAAAAGTGAGAGAAAAGAGGGAGGGATGGAGGTTTGTCCCGGAAAGGGAGGTTTAAAAAAAGAGAGAAGTTTCCAGACACTGGAAACACTCACTGGTGACTCTGTGGCAACCCTTGGAACCTGAGAGGGCAACATAACCAGGAGAAACAATAAATAAATAATTAAAATCTACAGACTACGTGCCCAGTAGTAGCTCCGTGGGAGAAGCAGTGCAGCCGCCCACACCCCCCATAGAAAGCTGGGACTGGGCAGGGAGGCGCGGGCTGCATCCCTTAGAGTAAGGACAGGGCCTGAATGCCCTGAGGGCAATCTGAGGGAACTAACTTAAGATAGATAAGCAGACTGTGTGATAGTTACCTCGTGAAATGGCGAAAACCCCCAAGCTAAGACACTTCCAGGCCCACTCAGAGAACAAAGGACTGAACAGTCCTAGCCAGCTGTGGTCAGCCCATCCACCATCCCCAGCTGAGACGGCAGGGGAGGACAGCCAGAGCAGGAAGCAGGCAATCGTGGCACCAGAGAGGCATCTGATACGAAGCTTCAAGCAGGCCTTGTTGCTAACCAAGATTTCTTGGGTTCTGGCCAGTCAATATCGGCCTGAGAGGGTGCGCTGGTGGTACGCCCAGAAAACCGAGGAGCAGGGATTGGGGAGGGAATAAGTCACAGTGACTCTGCTGGTCAAACACCTGCTCACCTGAGCTGCTCAGACCAGGAAGGGCAAAAAATTCAGGCCCAACTGAGTCTAAACCTTTGTGGAGTGCCCGAAAATCAGAAGCTGAGTGGCTTAGACCATGGATGTACATCCAACCCAGCGACAGCCTTGGATTGTTCCCAGCAGAGCAATCTAGAACCTGTGCAGTGTAGACTGGGACAGCACACATGCCGTGAGCAGGGGTAAACCCAGTGTGGCTGAGACTTTGCAAGCACTCCCCACAGATGCCACTGGTATTTGTCTGCAGCTTACCTCCCTCCCCACAGCACGACTGAACAGGTGTGCCTAAAAAAATTGTCTACCACTGCCGCCTTGTGTCAGGAAGGGAATTAGACACCGAAGAGACCAGCAAACAGAAGAAGCTTAAACAGAAGGAACTGCATAGGAAGAGACAGATGGAGAAGTCTTGAGCCTACTACAAAAATAAGACTGAAAACCAGAGCCAGAGGCTTAAGTCCAAATCCTGAGAACACCAGAGAACTGCTGTTCTAGGGAACATTAATTGAAAGAGCTCATCAAATGCTTCCATACCTACACTGAAACCTGGCAACATCAAAGGGTCAACAAGTTTCAGAGAAAGACTTTCCACACAAATTCTCCAGCAACACAGGAGAACAGCACTTGGCTTCAATATACAGGCTTCCCAAAGCCACTCCAAACCCACTGATAACTCAAAACTCATTACTGGACACTTCATTGCACTCCAGAAAGAAGAAATCCAGCTCCACCCACCAGAACACCGACACAAGCTTCGCTAACTACAGAAACTTAAAAAGCCACCCATCCAAGGCCACACACAGCAATGAAACTGCACAATAAAGAAAATCCCACAAGGTGCCAGAAGACTGAAAGGCCACCACAAACAGAACAATATAAGCAAGATGAAGAGGTAGAGAAATACTCAGCAAGTAAAGGAACAGTACAAAGGCCCAGCCAGAAAAAAAAAAAAAAGAGTAAGTTTTAGGGAATCTACCTGATAAATAATTATGAATATTGACAATGAAAATGATTCAAAATCTCGAAAACAAACTGGAATTACAGAAAAATAACCTCTAGATAATGATCGAGAAGATGCAAAAAACATTTAATAAGGATCTAGAGGAAATAAAAAAGAGTGACTATATAATGAATAATGCAATAGATGAAATCCAAAACACTCTGGAAGGAACCAATAGTAGAATAATGGGGACAGAAGATAGGATAAGTGAGGTAGAAGATAGAATTATAGAAATAAATGAAACAGAGAGGAAAAAAGAAAAATGAATTCAGTGAAATGAAGACAATCTCTGAGACCTCTGGGACAATGTTAAATGCCCCAACATTCTAATCATAGAAGTCCCAGAAGAAAAGACAAAAAGAAAAACCATGAGAGAATACTTGAGGAAATAAGAGTTGAAAACTCCCCTAAAATGGGGAAGGAAATAATCAAGTCCAAGAAACACAGAGAGTCCCTAACAGGATAAACCCAAGGCCAAATTCTCCAAGGCAAACATGAATCAAACTAACAAAAATCAAACACAACGAACAAATATTAAAAGGAGCAAGGGAAAACCAACAAATAAAACACATGGAGATTCCCAGAAAGATAACAAGTGATCTTTTACCAAAAACTCTTTAGGCCAGGAGGCAATGACACGACATACTTAAAGTGATGAAAGAAAATAACCTTCAGCCCAGATGATTGTACCCAGCATGGATTTCATTCAAATATGAAGGAGAAATCAAAAACCTTACAAACAAGCAAAAGCTGAGAGAATTCAGCACCACCAAACCAGCTCTCCAATAAATGCTAAAGGATCTTCTCTTGACAGGAAACACAGAAAAGGTACGTAAACTTGAACCCAAAACAGTAAAGAAAATGGCAATGGGATCATACCTATCAATATTTACCTTAAATGTAAATGGGTTGAATGTCCCAACCAAAAGGCAAAGACTGGCTGAATAGATACAAAAACGAGACCCTTATCATGTTGTCTGCAAAAGACCCACCTCAAAACAAGGGACACATACAAACTGAAAGTGAAGTGCTGGAAAAAGATATTCCATGCAAATAGAGACCAAAAGAAAGCAGGAGTAGCAATATTCATATCAGATAAAATAGACTTTAAAACAAAGGATGTGAAAAGAGACAAAGAAAGAAACTACATATTGATCAAAGGATCAATCCAAGAAGAAGATATAGCAATTATAAACATATGCACCAAACATAGAAGCACCGCAATATGTAAGAGAGTTACTAACAAGTATGAAAGGCTAAATTAACAACAGCGCAATAATAGTGGAAGACTTTAATACCCCACTCACACCTATGCATAGATCAACTAAACAGAAAATTAACAACGAAACACAAACTTTAAATGATACAATAGACCAGATAGATCTAATAGATATCTATAGGGCATTTCACAGCAAAACAAAGAATTTCTCCTTTTTCTAAAGTACACACAAAACCTTTTCCAGGATAGATCACATCCTGGGCCATAAATTTTGACTTGGTAAATACAAAAAAAAAAAAAAAATTGAAATTTTTCAAGCATCTTTTCTGCCCACAGTGCAGAAAGATTTGATCTCAACTACAGGAGAAAAACTATTAAAAATGCCAGCATACGGAGGCTGAACAACACGCTGCTGAATAGCCAACAAATCATAGAAGAAATCAAAAAAGAAATCAAAATGTGCATAGAAATGAATGAAAATGGAAACAGAACAAACCAAATCTTATGGAACACTGTGAAAGCCATGCTAAGGGGAAAGTTCATAGAAATATAGGCGTACCGCTAGAAACAAGAAAATAGTCAACTAAATAACCTAACTCTACATCTAAAGAAACTAGAAAAGGAAGAAATGAAGAACCCCAGGGTTAGCAGAAGGAAAGAAATCTTAAAACTAAGCAGAAATAAATGCAAAAGAAATAAAAGAGACCATAGCAAAAATCAGCAAAACCAAAAGCTGGCTCTTTGAGAGGGTAAATAAAATTTACAAACCACTAGCCAGACTCATCAAGAAACAAAGGGAGAAAATCCAAATCAATAAAACTAGAAAAGAAAAAGGAGAGACCACAATAGACAACACAGAAATATAAAGGATCATAAGAGACTGCTATCACAAAATAATATGGCCATAAAATTGACAACTTGGAAGAAATGGACAAATTCTTAGAAAAATACAACTTTTCAAAACTGAACCAGGAAGACATACAAAATCTTAACAGACCCATCACAAGCACGGAAATCGAAGCTGTAATCAGAAATCTCCCAGCAAACAAAAGCCTAGGGCCAGAAAGCATAACAGCTGAATTCTACCAAAAATTTAGAGAAAAGGTAACATCTATTCTACTCAAACTATTCCAGAAAATTGCTGAGAAAGGGAAACTTCCAAACTCATTCCACGAGGCCACCATCACCCTAATCACAAAACCTGTCAAAGATCTCACAAAAACAGAAATCTACAGCCCAATATCACTGATGAACATAGATGCAAAATTCCTTCACAAAATCCTGACAATCAGAATCCAACAACACATTAGGAAGATCATACATGATGACCAAGTGGGCTTTATCCCAGGAATGCAATGATTCTTCAATATCAGTATATCAATCAATGTAATACAGCACATTAACAAACTGAAAAAAAATGAATATCTCAATAGATGCAGAGAAAGCCTTTGACAAAATTCAGCATGGATTTATGATAAAAACCCTCCAGAAGATGGGAATAGAAGGAACATACCTCAACATAATAAAAGCTATATACAGCAAACCCACTGCTGCTGCTGCTAAGTCACTTCAGTCGTGTCCTACTCTGTGTGACCCCATTGACCGAAGCCCACCAGTCTCCCCCTTCCCTTGGATTCTGCAGGCAAGAACACTGGAGTGGATTGCCATTTCCTTCTCCACTTCCCTATGCAAAATCCCATTCATGAATGCCTGTGCAAAACATTTTAAACAAGGGCAATGTATGATCAGACAAAACACCACAAGTTAACAGGCAGTATATGTCATCTTAACATTAAAAACATCAAAAATTACGTATTAACTGGTCTTACTTGTGATATGACATGACTGAGCAACTTAACTGAACTGAATTGAACTGACAGGAAGAAACCTCGTATGGTTTACAATGCTGTTCTTAATTCCTAGGGTTTTAAATCTACGTGATACTAAAAATATCCCAGTATTTTGGTGAGTATTTTGGTACCTAATCGCTCAGTTTCTTATATATTATTTCTGGTATGGGAGTAGTAAGCTAAAGAGGCTCTAATTTTGTCATGCTTGTGGGCTTTTCAGTATTCTTGTGGGAGGCTTCATTAGACTTGTTCTTCATTAAGCCTATGCTAATATGACAAACCCACAGCAAACATTATCCTCAATGGTGAAAGATTGAAAGCATTTCCACTAAAGTCAGGAACAAGACAATGGTGGCCACTCTTACCACTACTGTTCAACATAGTTCTGGAAGTTTTGGGCACAACAATCAGAGCAGAAAAATACATAAAATGAATCCAAACTGGAAAAGAGGTAAAACCCTCATTGTTTGCCAATGACATGATCCTCTACTCAGAAAACCCTAAAGACTCTACCAGAAAACTACTAGAGCTAATCAATGAATACAGTAAAGTTGTAGGATATAAAATCAACGCACAGAAATCCCTTGAATTCCTATATACTAATAATGAGAAAATAGAGAAATTAAGGAAACTATTCCATTCACTGTTGCAACGAAAATAATAAAATACTTAGAGATATATCTACCTAAAGCAACAAAAGGCTTCTTTTTTTTTAATTTCTAGACATTTATTTCTCTGTGAAAAAGGGGGAAAGGGAATAAAATAAAAACTGCACAACTAACCCAAAAAACCACCAGGAGGAAGGGAGGGAGGCAGAGGAGATGGGGGAGGGGCCCCCATGCAGCAGCACTGGCTGGCGACCGGGGTGCTCGCCCCACTCCCCACCTGGCGGGAGCGGCCCCGTCCTCCCAGGGCTCTGCTCCGTCCCACACTGTGCGCCCCCAGCCCCGTGAGGGGTGGACGTGAGAAGTCGGAGTCCCGGTCTGAGGGAGGAACCGTGCCGGGGGAGGGACCTGGGGTCAGAGCATGTACGGGGAGTAACAGCCAAGGACCCCCACTGTCCCCACAGGGAGGGGCCTGGCGGGGGAGGGTGGGCACCGTAGGCCAGCGGTGGGTCCTCTTCCAGCATCAGGGGAGAGACAGAACAGTCAGAGCCTCCTGGGCGAAGTACTTGACGTCCACGTCCTGGTCCTGGGTCGGCTTCTCACGGACGGGCTTGACCTCGCTCTGCAGCGTGCTGTTGTCCAGGATGCGCCCGATCTTCTACAGGGACTTGGCCACGTTGAAGCGGACGTTGGCAACAGGGTCCCGGGCCATGTGCAGCACGGTGGGCAGTATGTGCTTGGTGGTGATGTCCTGCCCGCAGATCTCAGACAGCACATTGATACAGAAGAGTGTGGTCATGCGGTGCAGGGAGTTGGCGTCCCCAGACATGGCCAAGACCTTCGGGATGATAGTCGCATGGGCCCACTCCTTCCCAAACCTCTCCACTACCTTCTTGAGGTTGCTGGTAGCCCCCTCGCGGATGGCATAGACATGATCCACAAGCCAGGCCATGCACAAAGATTTGAATTTCTCATCAAACGACTCCACCCCCAGTTGTCCCGCCAGCAGAGGGATATACTTGATGATGGCCAGCCGCACCCGCCACTTGGCATCCTCCGCCAGCTCCACGATGGCAGGGAGTAGGGACTTCAACAGCTGCCTGAAGCCGATCACCTCGTTCATGCAGTCCAGGTTGGAGATGATGTTCAGCCGCACCTCCGGGCACTCGTCCTTCAACTGGGCCAGGAAGAGGTGCAGGAGGTCCTTGATCGTGCTGTCTTTGCCCGGGATCGGAAAGAGGCCCATGATGATGGAGGCCAGGGCTGACTTGACGAGATGGTTGGCATCAGACACCAGCTCCTTGATGCAGGGCAAGATCTGGGTCATGATCACATTCTCCCGACAGTCAGCGGAGAGATTTCCACAGAATTCTTTGACGTTGTGGGAGGCGGCAACCTTCACCTCAGTCAGCCTCACAGTCTTTCATCAGGTTCTGGAAGGAAGGACTCAGGTTCTTCTGGGTGATTTCAGGCCCCACTGCTTTCTGGAGCCCTGTGAACTTGTCGGCCACCATGTAACGGACGCGCCAGGACTTGTCCTCGGTAGCCTGGCACAGGGTGGGCATCACCAGGTCCTCCAGGGCCTCCTGGGGCAGGAATTGGGCGATGTTCACGCATGTCTCCACTGCTAGCAGCCCCATCTCGCTCTTGATGTTGTCCAGCTCCAGCACCTTGGCGAACTCCCCAACCTTGGAGGCTGTGGGTCACAGCACCATGGGGGTGTCATCTGAACATAGGTTCTGGAAGTACTGTTGAAGCTCTGCCTTGATGGCCCTTGACACACGGGGGTAACAGACAGAGAAGAGGCCGCAGGCTGAAGTGTGGGAGGTGAACCAGGCTCCGCCCGCCAGCCACTTCACCAGGGGCACGAAGTGGACCTCAAGGTCGGAGGGGGAGTGCTCATGCGAGATATCCCACAGGGATTCCATTGCCTTATCCAGCACCACCGTCTCCTCCACCGTGGCCAGCAACTTCAGGGGCAGCAGCAGGCAGTGCATGTACTCGAGGCCACCCAGCAGAGTGGTAAAAGTGCCCAGCTGCTCTGCCAGGTCCAAAAGGACCTCGTCCTCATCGTAGACTGTGTCTGTAAGGAAGGGCAGAAGTTTACCGTGGGCCCTTTCGACCCCAAGGATCAAAGCAATGGTGGACAGCTTCTAGATGCTGTTGGGGCAAAGCTGAACATCCTCGTTGTGGAGCTCGTCTATGAGCACTGTGATGGGGTAGAATGAGTGGTTGCTGTTGGCTGCCGCCATCTTGGGCCTGTCCCCTTCCTGTCAAGACTGAGGCCAGTGCCGTGCTAAAACTGGGATAGGGAGGGGTTGGGCTGGGAGGAGGAAAGGAACAAAAGACTTCTATAGAAAACTATAAGACACTGGTGAATGAAATCAAATAGGACACTAATAGATGGAGAAATATACCATGTTCATGGATTAGAAGAATAAATATTGTGTGCCAGGAGCCAGCGAGGGAAATCCTACCCGTGGCAATGGTCAATTGGGGAAGAGGCCTGATGGGCAAAGGCTAATCAGGACTCGAGGAACCCCCTGGACTTACCTGAGCATCTACCCCAAAGAAAACCGGAGTCTGACTGCCTTACTCTTACACCTCTTATCAAGTCCTTTAATACTTACGGGGGCTTCCCCCCAACCACCTATCTCTGAAAACATTAATTCAGAGCTGTGGTTTAAAAGTTCTCCTTGGCTTAATAGGAGTGTTCCAATCCAAGCCCCACTGATAGCTTTCTAACTTGCATGACAAGTTTGTCCGGGCTTTTACAACTATGAATGTGACTGTTTACAGCCTCGAACCATGCAAAGACAGAAAGCCTAATATTCTAAAATACAGGAATTTGTTGAAGAAGTAAAAATCATTAGAATAGTAGTAAAAAAGAGATTTCATTGTTGAATCAATGCTTGCTGCAAAGTTTATCTATTGTATCCTTGGAAATTTATTAATCACAAATAGAGAGTATAAGTAGTAGCCTTTGATTTAACCACATCAGATCTTAAGTTAATAAATTCCTTTTCTGTAGCTCACTACACTTTTGCCTTATAGGAATGTAACTTTGTCATGTGTCTAGCACATGACTTAACGAAAATCACTTTAAAAGAATATAAGACTTTTTCTAGCTAACTAACCTTTGTTAGGAGAGAAGGCCATAAACTGTCAGCAGGCTTCCTGGCCAGAAGATGATGTAAACCACCTAAAACTTTTGTTTATCATGAGATATACAAAAATAAGCCCTGATCCTGATAAGGGTCAAGACTGCAGACCCCGCGTGATTTTGGCGTGAGTCTATACCTCCCTTTCTCTAGTTTTTATGTGCACAACTTAGGGTATAAAAGCAGCACTGGAAAATAAAGTTTTGGGCCTTGCTCACTGAAGCTTGGTCTCCCCATGTCGTTCTTTCTCTTTTTCTGTCCTTTTCTCTATTCTCCTTTTTCTGGTTGAGATCCTTGGAGTGCTGGGCCCTCTGCGTTTATTTATCTGCCTGGGCTTCTAAGACCCACTCGAGGTGGTGCCCTGGTGGGGTGCCTCTGGTGATTCAAGAGGGTGCCTGCGGCCTACGTAAGCAGAGCAAACCCCGTGCTTGGGTTTTCTCTCTCTCTCTCTCTCACTGACGCCGACGCCGTTCATCCCGAGGATATCCTGGGCCATATCGAGACTGGTCCCCGATAATTGTGAAAATGCGTATACTACCTAAAGTAACATACATTCAATGCAATCCCTATCAAGCTACCAACAGTATTTTTCACAGAGCTACAACAAGTAATCTCACAGTTTGTATGGAAATACAAAAAACCTAAAATAGCCAAAGCAATCTTGAAGAAGAATGGAACTGAGGGAATCAACCTGCTGAACTTCAGGCTCTACTACAAAGCCACAATCATCAAGACAGTATGGTACTGGCATAAAGACAGAAATATAGATCAATGAAACAAAATAGAAAGTCCAGAGATATATCCATGCACCTATGGACACCTTTACTTTGACAAAGGAGGCAAGAATATAAAATGGAGAAAAGACAGATTCTTTAACAAGTGGTGTTGGGGAAACTGGTAAATGAATGAAACTAGAACACCCCCTAATATCATACCCAAAAACAATCTCAAAATGGATTAAAGATCTAAATGTAAGACCAGAAACTATAAAACTCCTAGAGGAGAACATAGGCAAAACACTCTCTGACATAAATCACAGCAGGATCCTCCATGAGCCACCTCCCAGAATATTGGAACTAAAAGCAAAATAAACAAATGGGACCTAATGAAGATTAAAAGCTTCTGCACAGCAAAGGAAACTATAAACAAGGTGAAAAGACAGCTCTCAGAATGGAAGAAAATAATAGCCACTGAAACAACTGACAAAGAATTATTCTCCAAAATATACAAGCAGCTCCTGCAGCTCAATTCCAGAAAAATAAACGACCCAATCAAAAAATGGGCCAAAGATCTAAACAGACATTTATCCAAAGAAGACATACAGATGGCTAACAAGCACATGAAAAAATGCTCAATATCTCGCATAATCAGAGAAATTCAAATCAAGATGACAAAGAGGTACCATTTCACACAAGTCAGAATGGCTGCTATCCAAAAGTCTACAAGCAATAAATGCTGGAGAGGGTTTGGAGAAAAGGGAACCCTGTTACACTGTTGGTGGGAATGAAAACTACTACAGCCACTATGGAGAACAGTGTGGAAATTCCTTTAAAAAACTGGAAATAGAACTGCCATACGATCCAGCAGTCGCACTCCTGGCATAAACACTGAAGAAACCAGATTTGAAAGAAACACGTATACTCGATTGTTCATTGTAGCACTGTTTATAATAGCAAGAACATGGAAGCAACCTATATGTCCATCTGCAGATGAATTGATAAGGAAGCTTTGGTACCTATACACAATGGAGTTTTACTCAGCCATTAAAAAGAATACATTTGAATCAGTTCTAATGAGGTGGATGAAACTGGAGCCTATTATACAAAGTGAAGTAAGCCAGGAAGAAAAACAACAATACAGTATACTAACGCAAACAATTTTGAAAGATGGTAATGATGACCCTGTATATGAGACAGTAAAAGAGATACAGGTGTATAGAACAGTCTTTTGGACTCTGTGGGAGAGGGATGATTTAGGAGAATGGCATTGAAACATGTATATTATCACATGTGAAGCGAATCACCAGTCCAGGTTCGACAAATGATGCAGGACGTTTGGGGCTGGTGCACATGGATGACCCGGAAGTAGGATAAACGGAGGAGGGATGTGGGAGGGGGGTTCAAGAAGGGGAGCACGTGTGCACCTGGGGAGGATTAATGTCAATGTATTGCAAAACCAATATAATATTGTAAAGTAATTAGCCACCAATAAAAAAAATAATAATTAAAAATAAAGAAATAGAATTAGTGTGCAAGTAAAATTTCATCCAAGCAATAAACAGTAAAGGAGCCCTAGTTTCTATGCTAATAGTAGACAAGTGTTTTAATCAAAAATGTTTTGAGACAAATCACATTCATTATGATTGTACAACATTTTTAACATTTATTTATTTTAGCTGAAGCAGTTAAATAATTACAATATTGTAGTGGTTTTTGCCATTCATTGCTATGAATAAGCCATGGGTTTACATGTGTTCCCCATGCTGCTCTCCCCTCAGGATTAAAGTCTGGCTGAAGAAAATACAATTCTCAAAATTTTTGCTGTGCATTTTTCCCAGTCAGTAGCACAAATTCCCGGAGAAGGCAACGGCAAACCACTCCAGTACTCTTGCTTAGAAAATCCCATGGATGGAGGAGCCGGATAGGCTGCAGTCCGTGGGGTCGCTAAGGGTCGGACACGACTGAGTGACTTCACTTTCACTTTTCACTTTCACACATTGGAAAAGGAAATGGCAATCCACTCCAGTGTTCTTGCCTGGAGAATCCCAGGGACGGGGGAGTCTGGTGGGCTTCTGTCTATGGGGTCACACAGAGTCGGACACGACTGAAGTGACTTAGCAGCAGCAGCAGCAGCACAAATTCCAGGATTTTAAAATAAATGATCCTATTACAGACCTCAGCTTTCAAACTACATTTATAATTTCCTACTTAGGATACTTCTGAATATCAGAGGCTTACTATTAGGTACTAAAATATGAACGAATTCATGTTTCTATAAATCGATGACATCAACTGATAATGCTTCTTTACTTTTAGAAATAAAAAAAATGGAGGTAGGGAAGGAGATGGTGGAGGAAAATGATGGGGAGACCACTTTCTCTCCCTCAAATTCATCAAAAGAACATTTGAACACTGAGTAAATTCCACGAAACAAGTGAATGCCGGCTGAGGACATCAGGCACCCAGAAAAGCAGCCCATTGTCTTCAAAAGGAGGTAGGAAAAAACATAAAAGATACAAAGAGAGACAAAAGAGATAGGGATGGAACTCTGTCCTGGGAAGGGAGGCATAAAAAAGGGAGAAGTTTAAAAAGTTCTGAACACCAGGAAACACTCTCACTTGTGAGTTCATGGCGAGTTTAGACCTCAGAGGGCAACATAAGTGGGAAGAAAAAGAGAAGAGGGTGTTTGCTTGACCAGTGCGTTCTCCTGGCAGAACTCTACTAGCCTTTTACCCTGCTACATTCTGTACTCCAAGGCAAATTTGCCTCGTACTTTAGGTGTTTCTTGACTTCCTACTTCTGTTTTCCATTCCCCTATAATGAAAAGGACATCTTTTTTGGGTGTTAGTTTTAGAAGGTCTTGCAGGTCTTCACAGAACTTTCAGTTTCAGCTTCTTCAGCATTACTGATCAGAGAATAAATTTGGATTACCATGATATTGAATGGTTTGCCTTGGTAAAGAACAGAGATCATTCTGTCGTTTTTGAGATTGCTCTCAAGTACTGCATTTTGGATTCTTTTGTTGACTATGCTGTCTACTCAATTTCTTCAAAGGGATTCCCGCCCACAGTTACTGATATAATGGTCCTGTGAGTTAAATTCTCCCATTCCAATCCATCTTAGTTCACTCATTCCTAGAATGTCAATGTTTACTCTGGCCATCTCCTGTTTGGCCACTTCCAATTTGCCTTGATTCATGGACCTAAATTCCAGGTTCCTACGCAATATTGCTCTTTACAGCACCGGACCTTGCTTCTATCACCAGACACATCCACAACTGGGTATTGGTTTTGCTTTTGCTCCATACCTTCATTCCTTCTAGAGTTATTTCTCCACGGATATACAGTAGCAAACTGGGCACCTACCGACCTGGGGAATTCCTCATTCAGTATCCTATCATTTTGCACTTTGATGCTGTTCCTGGGGTCCTCAAGGCAAGTACACTGAAGTGGTTTGCCATTCCCTTCTCCAGTGGACCACATTCGGCGTTCTCCTGGCAGAACTCTACTAGCCTTGATCACATTGACTAGTTTCCTGTGATCATGATATCAGTGTGTCTACCCTCTGATGTCCCCTCAAAATACCTACCGACTTATTTGGATTTCTCTTACTTTGGGCATGGGATATCTCTTCACAGCTGCTCCGATGATGTTGTGAAAGTGCTGCACTCAATATGCCAGCAAATTTGGAAAACTCAGCAGTGGCCACAGGACTGGAAAAGGTCAGTCTTCATTCCAATCCCAAAGAAAGGCAATAACAAAGAATGCTCAAACTACCGCACAAATTAATTCATCTCACACGCTAGTAAAGTCATGTTCAAAATCCCCGAAACCAGGCTTCAGAAATATGTGAACCGTGAAATCCCAGATGTTCAATCAGGTTTTACAAAAGGCACAGGCACCAGAGATCAAATTGCCAACATATGCTTGATCATGGAGAAAGCAAGAGAGTTCCAGAAAAACATCTATTTCTGCTTCATTGACTATGCCAAAGCCTTTGACTGTGTGGATCACAATAAATGGTGGAAAATTCTGAAAGAGATAGGAATACCAGGCCACCTGACCTGCCTCTTGAGAAACCTGTATGCAGGTCAGGAAGCAACAGTCAGAACTGGACATGGAACAACAGACTGGTTCCAAATAGGAAAAGAAGTACGTCAAGGCTGTATATTGTCACCTTGCTTATTCATGCAGAGTACAATATGAGGAACGCTGAACTGGAAGAAGCACAAGTTGGAATCAAGATTGTTGGAAGAAATATCAATAACTTCAGATATGCAGATGACACAACCCTTATGGCAGAAAGTGAAGAGGAACTCAAAATCCTCTTCATGAAAGCGAATGAGGAGAGTGAAAAGGTTGGCTTGAAGCTCAACATTCAGAAAACAAAGATCTTGGCATCTGGTCCCATCACTTCATGGGAAATAGATGGAAAAAAAATGGAAACAGTGTCAGATTTTATATTTTTGGACTCCAAAATCACTGCAGATGCTGATTACAACCAGGAAATTAAAAGACACTTACTCCTTGGAAGGAAAGTAATGACCAACCTAGATAGTATATTAAAAAGCAGAGACATTGCTTTACCAACAAAGATTCATCGAGTCAAGGCTATGGTTTTTCCCGTGGTCATGTATGGATGAGAGAGTTGGACTGTGAAGAAAGCTGATCACGGAAGAATTGATGCTTTTGAACTGTGGTTTTGGAGATGACTCTTGAGAGTCCCTTGGACTGCAAGGAGATCCAACCAGTCCGTTCTAAAGGAGATCAAACCTGGGTGTTCGTTGGAAAGACTGATGTTAAAGCTGAAACTCCAATACTTTGGCCACCTCATGCGACGAATTGAATCACTGGAAAAGACGCTGATACTGGGAAAGTTTTCGGGCGGGAGGAGAAGGGGACGACAGAGAATGAGATGGCTGGATGGCATCACCGACTCTGTGGACATGAGTTTAAGTGAACTCCGGGAGTTGGTGATGGACAGGGAGGCCTGGCAAGCTGTGATTCATGGGGTCACGGACAGTTGGACACAACTGAGCGACTGAAGTGAACTGAACTGTGTTGATCAGAGATGGGCACAGGCTTATTGCAGCCAGAGTTCCCCTGAGGAAATGCCTTTAAATTCCATTTGATTGGCTCTTGAATTGTTTGGAATGTCAGGGTGTAGAAGCCAAGCCTTTCCCACCAACATACTATGCATGGGTGATGACATAATGATCTTCCTGTGTGTCTCACCTTCCCTTCTGGTAGTGTCCACAAGTAGTCAATTGATGGGGAGTGATTGAAGCCTGTGGGCCCGCTGTGTCAGCCAGTTGCTGTGCTTCCAGGCCCACATCCTTTACAAACCTGGTACATGGTAAGGGCAACAAGGAAAGGAAGACAAGTGGAAGGCTGGAGTGTTTTTGGGAACCTGAATTTTCCTACCATGAGACTGGTTTTCAGGCCACATGGTCCCTGCGACCTGCCGGCTCGGTGGGGCCATCAGGGATGTTACAGAGAGCGGGGGTTAGAAGGCACCAGTCAAGGTGGTCACCCTCTTCAGGATGGAGGCTGTGGAGGAAGGAGAAACTTTGCAGGAAGGAGAAATAGTGGGGTTCTGGCAAGACCTCCAGCCACTGGAGGAAGACATCATGGAGGAGGTGAAGCTGGTGTCTGTTGGCGAGGAACAGGAGCTGCTGTACTTTCAAGAGCGTGAGGAGAACCCAGAGGAGCAGGACCAGGTACACCCAAGCCGTGGAGCGCCGAGGGATTGGCTCCCACTGCCCCCACTTCGTGCAGTGGAGGCATTGGCTTTCCCGCAGGTAGAGCTGAGTTGTGGGAGTGAAAATTACCGCAGGGCCTACTCTCCGCTCAGGTGGAAGAACCATCAGAGGAAAAGTGTCGCTTGTGTAATCATCCAGGGCATTCCTAGCTCCTGGGGCAAAGTCATATCCTTACTACCGCTTCTTAGGGTTGGTTGTTCAGGAGGATAGAAGGAGCAGGAGCAGGAGGAGGAATACGGGTGAGGGCACAGGCAAACCCATGGGGTGGAGGGACGTGTGGGCTGGGAGGAATGGCGCGCTCCAAAGTCACAGTGCCAGCCAAGCCAGGGCATGTCTCCACTTGTGTGTGTCTGAGCCATGACTCTGGGTGACTCCTCTTGGCCTGCATCTGAATGGAAGTGGTACCCTGGGGCTGGAACTCTGTGTGACCCGAGACAGTATGCCAGAACAGCATTCTCTAAGACTTATTACTGTAATTGTAGGTTATCTGGGAAAGCAGCAGAAACATTCAGAAATGGTAGGGACCTAACAGAAGCAGAAGAGATTAAGAAGAGATGGCAAGAATACACAGAAGGACTGTACAAAAAAAAAAAAAAAAAAAAACAACACTTCATGACCCAGATAATCATGAAATTACTCACCTAGAGCCAGACATCCTGGAAAGTGAAGTCTAGTGGGCCTTAGTAAGCATCATTATGAACAAAGATACTGGAGATGATGGAATTCCATTTGAACTATTTAAAATCCTGAAAAATGATGCTGTGAAAGTGGTGCATGCAATATGCTGGCAAACTTTCAAAACTCAGCAGTGGACACAGGGCTGGGAAATATCAGATTTCACTCCAATCTCAAAGAAAAGCAATGGCAGAAAATGCTGAACTACAATACAATTGCACTCATCTCACACTCTACTAAAGTGTTCCTTAAAATTTTCCAAGCCATGAATCAGTAACATGGGAACCATGAATTTCCAGATGTTCAAGGTGGATTTAGAAAAGGCAGAGGAACTAGAGATCAAATGGCCAACATCCACTCGGTTTTCGGTAAAAGAAGAGAAATCCAGGAAATCATCTGTTTCTGCTTTATTGACTATGCCAAAGCCTTTGAATTGTGGATCACAATGAACTGTGTAATTTTTTTTAGAAAATATGAAAATACCAGACCACCTGATTTGCATATGGAGAAACTTGTATAAAGGTCAGGAAGCAATATATAGAACTGGACATAGAACAACAGATTGGTTCCAAATAGGAAAAGGAGTACATCAAAGCTGTATATTTCACCCTGCTTATTTAACTTATATGCAAATTACATCATGAGAAACACTGGTCTCTAGGAAACACAAGCTGGAATCAAGATTGCAGGGAGAAATATCAATAACCTCAGATATGCAGATGACACCACCCTTATGGCAGAAAGTGAAGAAGAATTAATCACCTCTTAATGAACGTGAAAGAAGAGAATAAAAAGTTGGCTTAAAGAACAACATTCAGATACTGGTCCCATCACTTCATGGCAAATAGATGGGGAAACAGTGGAAACAGAGGCTGACTTTAGTTTTCTGGGCTCCAAAATCACTACAGAAGGTGATTGCAGCCATGAAATTAAAAGGCACTTACTCTTTGGAAGGAAAGTTATGACCAACCTAGACATGACATTAAAAAGCAGAGAATGACTTTGCCAACATAGGTCTGTCCAGTCAAGGCTATGGTTTTTGCAGTAATCGTGCATGGATCTAAGAGTTGGACTATAAAGAAAGCCGAGTGCAGAATGATTCTTTTGAACTGTGTTGTTGGAGATTATTGAGAGTCCCTTGGACTTCCAGGAAATCCAACCAGTCCATTCTAAAGGAGATCTGTCGTGGTTGTGCATTTTAAGGACTGATGTTAAAGCTGAAACTGCAGTACTTTGGCCTTCAGATGCGAAGAGCTGACTCATTTGAAAAGACCCTGATGCTGGGGAAGATTGAGAGCAGGAAGAGAAGGGGACGACAGAGGATTAGATGGTGGATTAGATGGTTGGAGGGGATCATCGACTCGGTGGACTGCAGGTGTTGGTGATTGACAGGGAGGCCAGGCGTGCTGCCATTCATGGGGTCGCAAAGAGTCGGACACCACTAAGCAACTGAACTGAACTCAAGTGATAGTTGATTGGAGAAAGATACCTTTAAACTGGATGCCTTAATAAAATTCAGATTTTCTTGTATCTACAGCCATCATGGGAATGTATTTCAACATATAAATATAACCATTTAAAGATTTTGTAAAGCTTAAATTCCTGTGAACGAAGAACTATTATTTTTAAAATAAATACGTAAAGGAGATTTAAAAGAACACGTATATTGTCATTCATCCATAACACATGGTAACATGTAAAAGACGTTGTGTGACAAATATAATGAATATTTTAAAGAACAATACAACAGAATTAAATAAAAAAATTAAAACACTATAATATATAAAATGCACAAGTACATATCATGGGTCAACTAGACAGAGTAGATTGTTCATGGTTCTGTCCCAACTCTTTTAAGGTAATTTTTCTTTCGGGGAAAATTTTTCAATCTTTAGACATGCACATGTGCAGCAAAATATAATGTACAGTCACTTTTATTTTTTATTGCTGTCTTCTAAATAAGTGTGTTATGAATTTGGATGTAGTATTCTGATATTGGCATTGCATTTGTCATTAAAGTATGCACACTTAGAGTTCTACTTTTCACTTCCAAGATAATGTGAGATTCATTAAGAATAATGATGTTTATAAAAAAGCTAATATGCTTTTAAAACTTAATTTTTTTGGAGTATACTTGTTTTCCATTATTTTGTTAGTTTCTCCCCTAAAGCAAAATTAGAGAATGCTGCAGTCCTTCACGTCATAAAGTCTAGTAAACGAGATAGTCACTAAACAGCAACCATACATCTATCTCCATGTTTTTGACTACTTTCTAAATCTGGTCACCACAGTGCATTAAGACTTCCCTGTGCTGTGCATGCAGATCAGAAGTACATGTGTGTCTGTTGTAATCTCCTAATTCCTGCTACCACCAGGCATTGCATCCTTGATAACCGTATATTTCTTCTCCATTGCTGTGTCCCTATCTATGCTTCTCATAGAGAATCATCTATTCCAGTTTTACCTAGATCCCATATATTTGTGTTAATATCTGATATTTCTTTTCCTCTTTTGTCTTAGCTTTATTGTATCTGACACTGTCTCTGTCCTTCTGCATCTATGAAATTTACCTGATTTCATTCCATCTTAAGACTTTGGTATGTATGTCCCAACTCATTTTATCCATTCCTCTCTAGATGAATGGATATTTCTGTTGCTTCCATTTCGTGCTTTGCAAATAATGCTGCCATCAATATTGAGGTTGTGCATCTTTTGGAATTATGATTTTCCTCATGAAAATTATTGACAATTATTGGATTTCTTGAACATATGGTAGCTTCATTCTTATTTTTAAACGATCCCCTATATTCTTCTCCATCGTAATCTATCAATGTGCATTCCTAACAACAGTACAGGATTGCTCTGTTTACTTAGAACCCTCTCTTAGCAGTTTTTGTGTGGATTCTTTTATTTTGATAATGGTTATTCAGACATATGTGAGTTGATACCACCATTGAAGAATTTATTTCCCTTTCTCTCACAGTTAGTGATGCTAAGCATTTTTACAAATATTATTGGACATCTGTATATCTTCTTATGAGAAGTGTCTATTTCATCACCTATTCATTCGTTTCAGTTGGGTTGTTCATTTGGCTGTTATTGAGCCACATGAGCTGCTTCCATATTTTGGAGATTCTTCTGTTGTCATTATCTTCGGTTGCAAATGTTTTTCCCATAATGAGACTTCATTTCTGTCTTGCTTATTGGTTTCCTTTGCAACATATTTAAGTTTAGTTAAGTCTCTTTATATATTTTTGGTTTTATTTTCATTTCCCAAGGAGGTAGTTAAAAAAAAAAAAAAAAGTTGATGCTGCATTCCATGTCGCAATGTATTCTACCTATGCTTTCCTCAAATATTATTGATTTACAGTTTCTGGCCTCATAAGTAGGTCTTTAATCCATCTTGAATTTGTCTTATTCTATGGTGCTAAGGAGTGACTAAATGTGATCCACTGGAGCAGGTAATGGCACACCACCCCATTATACTTGCTATGGCACCTCTATAAGCTGTATAAAAAGGCAACAAGGTGTGATACCAAAAAAAGAGTCTCCCAGGATGGTAGATGCCTAACATGCTACTTGAGAGAAGCAGAGGTTAATAACTCACGTTTCCAGAAAGCAGCAAGTGGTTGCCCCAAAATGGAAATAAGCCTCATTGTTTATATGTGTGGAGATGAAATTAAAATGGAATGCTGTGAAGAACAGTATTGCAGGGCAACCTAGAATGTTAGATCCATGAACAATTTAAATTGAATGTGGTATAACAGGAGATGGCAACAGCCAACTCGTTGAAAAAGACCCTGGTTCTGGGAAAGATTGAAGGCAGCAGGAGAAGGGGGAAACAAAAATGAGATGATTGGATGGCATCACCTATGTAATAGATATGAACTCTGGCAAACTCCAAGAGGTGGACAGGAAAGACTGGCATGCTGCAGTTCATGGCATCCTAAAATGTCAGACACAATTTGGCCACAGAAGAATAATCAGGTCGTCTTCTAACTGTATTCTAATACTTTTAGCTCTCCAGATTTTCCACTTTAACTTGTCAAATATACTATCTTCTTGCCATTGAATATTGTTGCCTCCTTTGTCAAAAATTAGGTGATCATTGGAAGAGATTATTTTAGGGTTTCTATCTGTTCCACTGGCTTTAATTCCAATATTGTGCTAATTGCATGGCATTTTCAAAACTATATGTTTTTTGTATAGACTGAAGTGAGGAAACCTGAGTCCTGTAGCTCAGTTTCTCTTTCCCAAGTTTGCATGGTTATTCAAATATTTGTGTTTCCATCAAGTTGTAAAGATTTTTTTTTTTTTTGGTTCTATTCTGTGAAAAATTTCATTGGTAATTTAATAGGGATGATACTGAATTTGCAAACTCCTTTTCGTAGGGTAGCCATTTTCACATATTGATTTTTAAAGCCCCCAAAATAGTATATCTCTTATTTCATTTCTGTCACCTTTAAAAAAAAAAAAAGTATTTATTTTAATTGAAGGCTGATTACTTGACAATATTGTAGTGGTTTCTGCCATACATTGACATGAATCAACCATGGGTGTACATGTGTTCCCCATCCTGAACTCCCTCCCACTTCCCTCTCCATCCCATCCCTCAGGGTCATTCCAGTACACCAGCCCTGAGCACCCTGTCTCATGCATCAAACCTGGACTTGTGATCAATTACACGTATGGTAATATACATATTTCAATGCTATTCTCTCAAATCATCCAACCCTTGCCTGCTCCCACAGAGTCCAAAAGTCTGTTTTTTACATCTGTGTCTATTTTGCAGTCTCAAATACAGGCTCATTGTTACCATTTTTCTAAATTCTATTTGTGTTAATATTCTCTATCGCTGTTTTCCTCTCCGACTTAATTCACTCTGTATAATAGGCTCTAGTTTCATTCACCTCATTAGAACTGATTCAAATGCATTGTTTTTAATAGCTGAGTAATATTCCTTTTTTTTTTTTTTTTTTCCAGTGAGTCAACTCGCCGCATGAGGTGGCCAAAGTATTGCAGTTTCAGCTTTAGCATCAGTCCTTCCAATGTACCCAGGATTGATCTTATTTAGAATGGACTGGTTGAATCTCCTTTCAGTACAAGGGACTCTCAAGAGTCTTCTCCAACACCGCAGTTCAAGAGCATCATTTCTTCGGCAATCAGTTTTCTTCACAGTCCAATTCTCACATCCATACATGACCACAGGAAAAACCATAGCCTTGACTAGATTGACCTTGAGTGAATTCCGGGAGTTGGTGATGGACAGGGAGTCCTGGCGTGCTGTGATTCATGGGGTTGCGGAGAGTCGGACACGACTGAGTGACTGAACTGAACTGAACTGAACTGAGTATTCCATTGTGTATATGTACCAGAATTTTCTTAATCATTTGTCTGCTGATGGCTATCTCAGTTGCTTCCATATCCTGGTGGTTGTAAGCAGTGCTGCAATGAACAGTGGGGTACAAATCACTTTCTTAATTCTGGTTTCCTCTGTGTGTATCCCCAGCAGTGGGATTGATCTGCCATATGGAAGTCCTATTTTCCAGTTTTTTTAAGGAATCTCCACCCTGTTCTCCACAGTGGCTGTACAAGTTTGCATTCCCACCAACAATGTAAAAGGGTTCCCTTTTCTCTGCACCCTCTCCAAAGGGCTTATCATCTTTTATTTGTCTCATCCATACCTTATTATTTCTGTCACAAAAGTCCTTTTTCAATTTAGGCAGGATTATGCCCAATATTTCATTTTTCCTGTTACAATGGTGAATCAGATTATTTCCTTAATTTTTGTTTCTGGTTTTCTCTTGTTATTTATAGGAATGCAGGAGATATTTTCCTGTTTATTTTTTTAATCCAACAACTTTCCTAAAGTCATTGTTGTTAATTTTCTGGTGCCATCTTAGGATTCTGTGACATAATAAATTGTGTCTAAAAACAGTGACACTTTTACCTCTTATTTTTCAGTTTACTGGTAATGTTTTTTTTCTTCTTCTTCTTTACTGATTGCTGTAGCTAACAGACCCAACATTATTTTGAGTAACAGTGGTGAGAGCGGCAAACTTTAACTTTCTCATGATCTTAGGCAAAATATTTTCAGTTTTCACCTATGAGAAGCATTTTAGTGGTGGGTTTATCCATACATGGCCTTTATTAAGATGAAGATGATCCTCTCTGTTCCCACTTCCTGCACAGGGTTTTTCATAAATAAGTGTTTAATTTTGTCCAAGGTGCTTTCTGCATCTGTGTCTTAGATGTGTTCAACACATCTCCTTGGAAACGTTTATTATCATTCATTGTTTTTTTCTCATCTGGCCACTTATGCAAAGTGCTGTCTCAGTAACGAGTGTTCTGATACTGGGAATCAGTTCAGTTCAGTTCAGTTCAGTCGCTCAGTCGTGGCCTACACTCTGCGACCCCATGAATTACAGCACGCCAGGCCTCCCAGTCCATCATCAACTCCCAGAGTTCACTCAAACTCATGTCCACAGAGTCGGTGATGCCATCCAGCCATCTCATTCTCTGTCGTCCCCTTCTCCTCCCACCCCCAACCTTTCCCAGCATCAGAGTCTTTTCCAGTGAGTCAACTCCTCGCATGAGGTGGCCAAAGTATTGCAGTTTCAGCTTCAGCATCAGTCCTTCCAATGAACACCCAGGATTGATCTCCTTTAGAATGGACTGGTTGGATCTCCTTGCAGTCTAAGGGACTCCCAAGAATCTTCTCCAGCACCATAGTTCAAAAATATCAATTCTTCGGCGATCAGCTTTCTTCACAGTCCAAATCTCACATCCATACATGACCATGGGAAAAACTGTAGCCTTGACTAGACGGACCTCTGTTGGCAAAGTAATGTCTGTGCTTTGTAATATACTATCTAAGTTGGTCATAACTTTCCTTCCAAGGAGTAAGTGTCTTTCAATTTCATGGCTGCAATCAGCATCTGCAGTTTCCATCTATTTCCCATGAAGTGATGGAATTGAAGGTAAAAAGAGAAGTGGGCAGCAGATGATGAGAGAATTAGATAACATCATAAACGTTATGGACATGAGTTTGAACAAATTCTGGGAGATAGGGAAGGTCAGCCTGATGGGACACAGTCCATGGGCTGGCAAAGGGATGGGCATGAATAACTGACTGAACAACAATAGCAAAACATTCTTTCCTGTTATTGACAGTAGTAGATATCCGTGACTACTTCATTTTCTATCTCGCCAAACCCTATCTATATCTCAGTTGCACTACTTTCACCACGTACCATGCAAAGATTCAGCCATGTCTGTTGCTATTGCTGTCCCCTAAAAGGACCAAAGCATATGTGATTTCTCAACTACACATGATTCAATGGTCTCCTAACCATTCTCCAGCATCCATTTATGTTCCTCAGAAATCTCTACCTTGCTATAGACAGAGAAAATTGTCTCTCACTAGCGAAGCCATGCGATAGAAAGCAAGTTCTTGAGAATAAATACCCTTTCAGGATTCTGTATTCTAACTTTGTCTCAGTCTTCACATTGTTCTTTTAAGTCTCATTTCTTCAGTCACACTGAAGTTTCAGTCTGTGTTCTCTTCTTCTCCGTCTCACTGTCTGTGCAGACACTGTTCTTCTGTTTTCCTTGATTTCCTTTTTTATTAATGTCTATGAGATGTTATTTTAAATTCCTCTGGAAACTTTTTTTAACTTTACAGATCGTTTTGAGATTTTAATTTTAAATTAACCTAACTGATGTGCCTTGATAGACTGTCCTCTCCAAAAGGAATAAATTATGACAACACACATCAATTTCAGCTTGTGATTTACTTACCTGTATTAAGGAGTAAAGGACTGTATTTGAATAATACAACCTGAATAGATGTGCAACTTAGTCACTGAGTCATACCCAACTCTGCAACCTCATGGAATGCAGCCCAATAGGATCATCTATCCATGGGCTTTTCCAGCAAAGATATTGGAGTGGGTTGCATTTCCTTCTCCAGCACAACATGAACAATGGAAATAAGAGATGAAAATTTTAACGTATAAAATTTAATAAATTCTGAACTTGAAGAGTTAATTCACTAAAAAGTGTAAAAGTAACTTGATTGCAAGTTAAAATCACTAATTTTTGTTGTCTATCCCACAATCAGGTATAGAAAAAATCAATAGCTTCTCTGAAAATCATAATTTTCAATTATTAAAATGGCTAAGGAATATTAAAAAAAAGCAAAAATAAATATCAGAGATCTATATCATAGATAGTAAATAGAGGCAAATAATGGCATTTTTCTTCAGGAGAAATTGAGGCTAGATTGTTAAACTTTCTCTCTTTCTTTTTCTTGGTGAATGATATTTGGCATTCCTAGTGATAAATTTTCATCAAGATCCCTTAAATCAGGGCCCATACTTGCTTTTCAAGTGAATTATTGGTGAGGTTTTTTGGAAGAAATGGAATGAGGGAAACAAGACACAGCAGAGTGAAAATAAATCTAATCTCAAGTGGAGGCAAAATTGCACTGTGTGTAGAATTTCTACATCAAATGTGTCAGTTCAGTTCAGGTCAGTTCAGTTGCTCAGTCATGTCCGACTCTTTGTGACCCCATGAATCACAACTCGACAGGCCTCCCAGTCCATCACCAACTCATGTGTAATTATGTATATTTTATGTATGAGCATACTAGTGAAGATTTTCATCTTCATTATGAAATTCTTGATACATCAAATATGAAAATCTGAATGAATGTTTTCTGACAACACATGAAACTTTGCATATTTGGAATAAGAAAGGCTGGTGATTTTTTTCATCTGACATATGAACTGTGAATTTCACATGTAGCAGTATAGGATCATTGTTGAGACCTGAAAAACAGTTTTATGTTTTGTTTTGTTTTTAATAGGAGAAAATGTGGATACATTTTCAAACATGTAATTAGAAAGTCTGAATGCTTATAAGCAGGACTGCACAAAGATATTCATATGTATATTATGGACCTTCGATATTTTGTATATGAAAATATCACTTCATATTTTCAAGCTTGAAGTGTGACTTTCCTATATTTTTAATTTGGTAATCTGAGTGTTGAGGGCATGTTATTCTAATAAATTATGGAATAAACACTATTTCACATTTGAAAAACTGCACACAACGTTTAATTATAGAAATTTGGAAATTTCTGTGCTTGATATATGAACAACTGAGCTGCAATTTTCACACGGAATATTGAATTCTATACATTTTAAATATGAATAACTGGGCATCAGACATACTACCTGAGACATAGAATACAGTATATTTCACATATGAAATTTTGAACACATTTTATCTTACATGAAATATGCAGACTCTTCAACATGACACATGAAAAGCTGCACTCTGATTTTCCTACATGAAATATGGAAATCTCTGTGTTCAGTATGAGAAAACCTGGACACAAATTACCTTATAAAAAATAAAGACTTCTCTATGTTTTGCATGAGAAAATCTGGGGACAGATTCTCTACTGAAACATGACATTTTATAAATTCAATATTCTTTTCCTCCATGACCTATAACATTCTCGGTATTTCACACATGAAAATTTAGGCAAAAAATAAAAATTTAGGCACAAATTAAAAATTTAGATGAAATTTGGAAATGTTTATATTTCATAGGCAAAACTCTAAAATCAGTCATCCCAAATGCAACTCTGTGTGTTTTACATATAGCATGACATTTTTTCTGTATGTTTACACACAAAATTTTATGTTGATATTCACAAAAGAAAAACAACTAACTGGTTCTCCTGTATGATGAATGTTGTGTAAAAATGTTCCGTCATGAAGTGTAGAATTTTTTACAGTCCACATAAGAAAATCTTGGTGCTGATTTTCCAACATGAAAGGTAGAATCCTTATATTTCACACTTGGAAACCTGGGAGTGACTAGTGGTCCCTGGATCATGGAATTTTCTAAGTTCATGTATGTTAATCTAAGTTCAATAATTCCTGTATGAAATACGATATTCTCTCTGCTACACAGATGAAAATCCTGGTGCAGAATGTTATGAAAAATGGCTTTCTCTGAATATTACATATGGCAATGCAATCACAGATTTTCTTAAGTGAAGTTGGGAAGCATCTGCACTTCATATTGAAAATGGAGTCTCATAATTTCCATAATGAATTAAAGAATAGTCTGTATTTCACATATGAACATCTGCTCGCAGATAGACCAACATGTTATGTGGAATTTTGTATATTTCATAAGCCAACATCTTGGCACTAAGTTTCTAATGAGAAATATGGATTTTTCATTATTGCACATGTGAAAATCTGACTATCTGGAATACACTACATTTTTTAAAATTTATTATTATTATTATTATTTTTATTTTATATTATTGCATTGGTTTTGCCATATATTGCCTTGAATCTGCCCCTGGTGTGCCTGTGTTCCCCATCTTGAACCTTCCTCCCTCATCCCTTCCCGTCCCATCCCTCTGGTTCATCCCAGTCCACCAGCCCTGAGCATTCTGTATCATGCATCAAACCTGGATTTGCGATTCGATTCACATATGGTAATACACATGTTTCAATGTCATTCCCCCAAATCATCCCACCATTGCCCTCTCCCACAGAGTCCAGAAGACTGTTCTATACATCTGTGTCTCTTTTGCTGTCTCGTGTACAGGGTTATCATTATCATTTTTCTAAATTCCATGTATATGCATTAGTATACTGTAATGATGTTTTACATTCTGGCTTACTTCGCTCTGTATAATAGACTCCAGTTTCATCCACTTCATTAGAACTCATTCAAATGCATTCTATTTAATGGCTGAGTAATATTTCATAGTGTATCTGTACCATAGCTTTCTGATCCATTGGTCTGCAGATGGACATCCAGGTTGCCTCCATGTACTGGCTTTAATAAACAGTGCTGCGATCGACATTGGAGTGCATGAGTCTCTTTCAATTCTGGTTTCCTCGGTGTATATGCCCAGCAGTGGGATTGCTGGGTCGTATGGAAGTTCTACTTCCAGTTTTTAAGGAATCTCCACAATGTTTTCCATGGTGGTTGTACTAGTTTGCATTCCCACCAACAGTGTAACAGGGTTTCATTTTCTCCACACCCTCTACAGCACTTTTTACTTGTAGAATTTTGGACATCAGCCATTCTGACTGGCATGAAATGGTACATCATTGTGGTTTTGTATTGCATTTCTTTGAATGATGTTGAGCATCTTTTCATGTGTTTGTTAGCCATCTGTATGTCTTCTATGTAGAAATCTCTGTTTAGTTCTCTGGCCCATGTTTTGATTGGGCCATTTAATTTTCTGAAATTGAGTTCAGGAGCTGCTTGTATATGTTTCAGATTAATTCTTTGTCAGTTGCTTCATTTGCTATTATTTTCTTCCATTCTGAAGGCTGTCTTTTCACCTTGCTTATAGTTTTCTTTGTTGTGCAGAAACTTTTAATTTTAATTAGGTCCCATTTGTTTATTTTTGGTTTTATTTCCAATATTCTGGGAGGTGGATCATGGAGGATCCTGCTGTGATTTATGTCAGAGAGGGTTTTGCCTATGTTCTCCTCTAGGAGTGTTATAGTTTCTGGTCTTACATTTATATCTTTAATCCATTTTGAGTTTATTTTTGTGTATGGTGTTAGGGAGTGTTCTAGTTTCATTCTTTTACAAGTGGTTGACCAGTATTCCAAGCATCACTTGTTAAGGAGATTGTCTTTTCTCCTTTGAATATTCTTGTCTCCTTTGTCAAAGATAGGTGTCACAGGTGCATAGATTTATCTCTGGGCTTTCTATTTTGTTCCATTGATCTATATTTCTGTCTTTATACCAGTATCAAATTTTTCTGATGATTGTGGCTTTGTAGTAGAGCCTGAAGTCCAGCTTGTTGATTCCCCCAGTTCCAGTCATCTTTCTCAAGATTACTTTGGCTATTCGAGGTTTTTTATTTTTCCATACTAATTGTGAAATTATTTTTTCTAGCTCTGTGAAAAATACTGTTGGTAGTTTGATAAGGATTTCATTGAACCTATAAATTACTTTGGGTAATATATTCATTTTCACAATATTTATTCTTCCAATCTTTGAACAGGAAATATTTCTCCATCTATTAGTGTCCTGTCTGATTTCTTTCACCAGTGTTTTATAGTTTTCTATATATAGTTTATTTTTTGTTTGTTTCTTTAGGTAGATACATTCCTAAGTGTTTTATTCTTTCCATTACAATGGTGAATGGAATTATCTCCTTAACTTCTCTATTTTCTCATTATTAGTGTATAGGAATGCAAGAGATTTCTGTGTGTTGATTTTATATCCTCCACTTTACTATATTCATTGATTACTTTTATTGATTTTCTGGTAAAGTCTTTAGGGTTTTCTGTGTAGAGGATCATGTCATCTGCAGACAGTGAGAGTTTTATTTCTTTTGCCATTTGTATTCCTTTTACGTCTTTTTCTGCGCTGATTGCTGTGACCAAAACTTCCAAAAGTATGTTGAATAGTAGTGGTGAGAGTGGGAACCCTTGTCTTATTCCTGACTTTAGGGGGAAAACTTTCAATTTTTCACCATTGAGGGTAATGTTTGCTGTGGGTTTGTCGTATGTAGCTTTTATTATGTTGAGGAATGTTCCTTCTATTCCCACCTTCTGGAGGGTTTTTATCATAAATGGATGTTGAATTTTGTCAAAGGCTTTCTCTGCATCTATTGAGATAATCATATGGTTTTTATTTTTCATTTTTTTAATGTGGGTATTGCATTGATTTATTTGCGAATATTGAAGAAACCTTACATTCCAAATATGCAAATTTTCATTTGTTGTCAGAAGACTTTCACTCAGATTTTCATACCTGATATAACGAGAATTCCATATATGAAGATGAAAATCTGCACTAGAACGTTCATATATAAAATATACACAATTACACATTTGATGTAGAAAATTCTGCACCTAGTGAGATTTCGCCTCCACTTGAGATTGCATTTAGTTTCACTATGCTGTATCTTGCTTCCTTCATTTCATTTTTCCTGAAAGCACTTACCTATAATTCACTAGAAAAACAAGTATGGACCCTGATTGAAGGGATCCTGATGAAAAACTATGACCAGGAATGCCAAATAACATTTACCAAGAAAAAGAAAGTGAGAAAGATTCATATTCTAGTCTCAATTTCTCTTGAAGAGAAATGCCATTATATGCCTCTATTTACTAACCATGATATAGATCTCTGAGATTTCTTTTTTGCTTTTATTTTAGTATTCCTTAGTCATATTAATAATCGAAAAATATGCTTTTCAGATATGCTAGTGCTTTTTTTAAACCTAATTGTCGGATAGACAGCAAAAGTTGGTGATTTTTACTTGCATTCAAGATACTCTTTTTCTTTGGTGTGAATTCTCTCTGTAAATTCAGAATTTAGCAAGATTTATAAGCTGAAAAAATGTATTTCTTAATAGTTCCAGTATTCTTGTTGCCCTGGAGAAGGAAATGGCGATCCACTCCAATATATTTGCCTGGAATGTCCATGGGCAATCAAGTTTGTTGGGCTGCAGTCCTTGAGTTTGCAGAGTTGGGCATAACTCAGTGACTATGATGCACACCCATTCAGGTTGTATTACTCAAATACAATCCTTTAATCCTGAATAGAGGCGAGTAGAATCACAAGCTAAAATAGATGGGGGTTGTCATAATTTATTCCTTTTGGAGAGGACAGTCTATCAAAGCTCATCAAAAAGGTCAATCTAAAATTAAAATCTCAAAATGATTTGTACAGTGAAAAATAGTTTCCTGAGAAATTTAAAATAAAATCTCATAGACATTAATTGAAAAGAAAAATCAAGGAAAATGGAAGAACATTGTCTGCACAGTGAGACTGAGAAGAACAGAACACAATGAAACTTCAGTGTGATTTAAGAAATGATACTTAAGCGAACAATGTGAACACTGAGACAAAGTTGGAATACAGAATCCGGAAAGGGTATTTATTCTCAAGAACTTGCTTTCTATCGCATGGCTTCGCTAATGAGTGACAATTTTCTCTGTCTATAGCAAGGTAGAGGGTTTCTGAGGAACATAAATGGATGCTGGAGAATGGCTAGGAGACCATTGGATCATGTGTAGTTGAGAAATCACATATACTTTGGTCCATTTGGGGGACAGCCATAGCAACAGACATGGCTGAATCTTTGCATGGTATGTGGTGAAAGTAGTGAACTGAGATATAGATAGGGTATGGCGAAATAGAAAATGAAGTAGTCACAGATATCTACTACTGTCAATAACAGGAAAGAATGTTTTGCTATTGTTGTTCAGTCAGTTATTCATGCCCATCCCTTTGCCACCCTATGGACTGTGTCCCATCAGTCTGATCTTCCCTATTCCCCAGAATTTGTTCAGACTCATGTCCATAAGGTTTGTGATGCTATCTAACCCTCTCATCATCTGTTACACACTTCTCTTTTTATCTTCAATTATTCCCAGTATCAGAGCATTCTCTAATGAGACAAGACTTTGCATCAGGTGGCCAGAGAAGAAAAGAACAATGAAAGATAGTAAACGTTTCCAAGTAGAGGTCTTGAACACATCTAAGATACAATGCAGAAAACACCTTTGACAAAATTAAAGACTCATTTGTGATAAAAGCTGTACAAGAAGTGGGAACAGAGAGGATCATCTTCAACTTAATAAAGGCCGTGTATGAACAAACCCATCACTACTATGTTTTTCAGAGGTGTAATCTGAAAGCATGTTGCCTAAGGGTGTGAAAAAGACAAAGTTTGCCATTCTCACCACTGTTATTCAACATAATCTTGGGACTCCTAGCTACAGCAATCAGTGAAGGGAAAAAAAAAATTACCTGCAAACTGATAAACAGGACGTAAAAATGTCACTGTTTGCTGAAAAATGTTACATTTCAGAGACTCCTAAGATTGCACCAGAAAATTAATACGGAAGTGGTTGGATAAAGAAATAAACAGGAGAAAATCACCTGCATTCCTAGAAATAACAAGAGAAAACAAAAGACAAAAATTAAGGAAACAATATTATTCACCATTGTAACAAGAAAAATAAAATCCTTGAGAATGAACCTGCCTAACCAGAGAAAAGACTTGTGACCAGAAAAGAGTAAGGTATGGATGAGACAAATCATAGATGACACAAATGGAATGAGAGATATACTATTATTTGGACTATAAAAATCAATATGTGAAACTAGCTACACTATAAAAACGAGGTTACAGATTCAATGTCATCCCTATAAAATTACCAATGATATTTTTCACAGAAATAGAACAACAACAACAAAAAGTCTTTACAACTTGATGGAAATACAAAGACTTTGAATAACCATGCAAACTGAAGAAAGAAAAACTGATCTGCAGGACTCAGGTTTCCTCACTTCAGTCTATACAAAAACCTATAGTTTCCCACCTGGCATGCGATTGGCACAATACTGGGATTAAAGCCAATGGAACAGATAGTAAACACTAAAATAATCTCTTTCCCAAATGATCACCTAATCTATGACAAAGAAGACAACAATATGCAATGGCAAGAAGATAATATATTTGACAAGTTAAGCTGGAAAAATCTGGACAGTTAAAAGTAAAAGATTACAGTAGAATAGTACCTGGTTATTCTTCTGTGACCGAGTTGTGTCTGACTTTTTGGGATGCCACGAACGGCAACGTGCCAGTCCTTCCTGTCCCTCACCACCTCTTGGAGTTTTCCCGAGTTCATATGCATTGCATAGGTGATGCCATCCAATCATTACATCCTTCTCTTCCCCTTCTCCTACTGCCTTCGATCTTCCCCGGAATCAGGTTTTTTTGTAATGAGTTGGCTATTGCCGTCTCCTATTATACCACATTCAATTTAAATTGTTCATGGATCTAACATTCCAGGTTGCTCTTAAGTACTGTTCTTTATAGCTTTCCGTTTTACTTTCATCTCCAGACACATAAACAATGAGGTTTATTTCCACTTTGGGGCAACCATTTATTGCTTTCTGGAAACATTAGTTATTACCCTCTGCTCCTCCCAAGCAGCATATTTGGCACCTACCATCCTTGGTGATCATGTTTTGGAGTCTTACCGTGCTGCCTTTTTATATAGTTCGTGGAAGTCCCGTTGCAAGTATAAAGGGGGTGGTTAGCCACTCACTCCTCCAGTGGATCAACTTAAGTCACTCCTTTCAGTGCAGTTCAGTTCAGTCACTCCTTCAGTTCAGTTCAATTTAGTTGCTCAGTCATGTCCTACTCTCTGCGACCCCATGAATCATAGCACGCCAGGCCTCCCTGTCCATCACCAACTCCCAGAGTTCACTCAAACTCATGTCCATTGAGTTAGTGATGCCATCCAGCATCTCATTCTCTGTCGTCCCCTTCTCCTCCTGCCCACCAAACTTTCCCAGCATCAGAGTCTTTTCCAGTGAGTCCTTAGCACCATAAAAAAAGACAAATTGAAGATGGATTAAAGACCTACATATAAGGCCAGAAACTGTAAATCAATAATATTTGAGGAAAGAATAGGTAGAATACATTGTGACATGAAATGCAGCAGCAACTTTTTTTTTTTTTTGCCTACCTACTTTGAAATGAAAATAAAACCAAAATTAAATAAAGAGAGCTAATTATACTTAAACATTTTGCACAGCCAACCCATAATCAAGATAAAAATGAAGTCTCATTATGGGAAAAACATTTGCAACTGAAGATAATGACAACAGAAGAATCTCCAAAATATGGAAGCCTCTAATGTGGCTCAATAATAGCAAAACAAACAACCGAATTGGAACAAATGAATAGATGATAAAATAGACATTTCTCCTAAGAAGACATACAGATGCCCAACAATAATGGAAAAGATGCTCACTATCACTAATTGTAAGAACTAGTGAAATAAAGTCTTCAGTGAGGGTATCAACTTACATTTGTCTGAATACTCATATAAAAAAAAAAATCCACACAAAACTAATTCTGGCGAGGGTGTGGAGTAGACAAAACAACCCTGTTCTATTGCTAGGAAGGCACAATGGTCGATTAAAATTGAGAATAGAACAGGGTTCATTTAGAAATACTAATGAAGCTACCATATGTTCAAGAAATCCCAATAATTGCCAATAATTTTCATGAGGAAAATAATAATTCCAAAAGATGCACAACCTCAATATTGATGGCAGCAATATTTGCAATAGCAGCACATGGAAGCAACAGAAATATCCATTCATCTAGACAGAAATGGATAAAATGAGTTGGTACATACATACCATAGTCTTAAGATGGAATGAAATCAGGTAAATTGCATAGATGTAGAAGGGCAGAGACAGTGTCAGATACAATAAAGCTAAGTCAGAAGAGGAAAAGAAATATCACATATTTACACAAATATATGGGATCTAGGTAAAACTGTAATAGATGATTCTCTATGAGAAGAATAGATAGGGACACAGCAATGGAGAAGAAATATACGGTTATCAAGGATGTAATGCCTGGTGATGGTAGCAACTGGGAGATTACAACAGAAGTATATATACTTTTGATCTATATGTACAGCACAGGGAAATCTGCTTAAGGCACTGTGGTGATCAGATTTAGAAAGAAGTCAAAAACATGGAGATAGATGTGTGGATGCTGTTTAGTCAGTATCTCGTTTACTAGTGTTCATGACCCGAAGGACTGCAGCATTCCCTAATTTTGCTTTAGGGGAGAAACTAACCAAACAATGTAAAGCAAGTATACTCCAAAAAGATTTAAGTTTTAAAAGTATAATAACCTTTTTTAAACATCATTATTCTTAATGAATCTCACATTATCTTGGAAGTCAAAAGTAGAGCTGAAAATGTGTGCACCTTAATGAGAAATGCAATGCAAATCTCAGAAAATTATATCTAAATTCATAACACAGTTATTAAGAAAACAGCAATAAAAATTAAAGTGACTGTACATTATATTTTGCTGCATATGTGCATGTCTAAAGATTGAAAACTTTTCCCCCAAAGAAAAATTACAATAAAAGAGGTGGGACAGAACCATCAACAATCAACTCTGTCTAGGACTTTTGCATTTTATATATTCTAGTGTTTTTAATTTGTTGTATTTAATTCTATTGCATTACTTCTTTGAAATGTTCATTGTATTTGTCACACAATGTCTTTTACCTATCTGTTATGGATGAATGGCAATCTGTGTGCTCTTTTAAATCCCCTTTATTATTTATTTCAAAAACAATAGTTCTTCATTCACAGGAATTTAGGCTTTACAAAAATCTTTAACCGGTTATATTGATATGTTGAATTACATTCCCATGATGGCTGTAGGTACAAGAAAATCTGATATTTATTAAGACATTCAGTTCTCAAATCAACTATCAGTTCAGTCGCTCAGTCGTGCCCCACTCTTTGTGACCCTGTGAAACACATCACCTCAGACCTTCCTGTGAATCAACAGCTCCCGGAGTTTACCCAAACTCATGTCGATTAAGTCAATGATACCATCCAGCCATCTCATCCTCTGTCATCCCCTTCTCCTCCTTCCCTCAATCCTTCCCAACATCAGGGTTTTTTCCAATGAGTCAGCTTTTGGCATGAAGTGGCAAAATATTGGAGTTTCAGCTTCAACATTAGTCCTTCCAATGAATACCCAGCACTGATCTCTTTAGGATAGACTGGTTGCATTTCCTTGCAGTCGAAGGGACTCTCAAGACCCTTCTCCAAAACCACAGTTCAAAAGCATCAATTCTTCAGCACTCAGCCTTTTTCACAGTCCAGATCTCTCATCCATTCAGGACCACTGGAAAAACCATAGCCTTAACTAGACGGACCTCTGTTGGCAATGTAATGTCTCTGCTTTTTAATATGCTGTCTAGGTTGGTCATAACTTTCCCTCCAAGGAGCAAGCGTCTTTTAATTTCATGTCCGCAATCACCATCTTCAGTGATTTTGGGGCCCCTCAAAGTAAAGTCTGATGCTGTTTCCACTGTTTCTCCATTTATTTCCATGAAGTGATGGGACCAGATTCCATGATCTTAGTTTTCTGAAAGTTGAGCTGTAAGCCAACTTTTCACTCTCCTCTTTCATTTTCAACAAGAGGCTTTTCAGTTCCTCTTCACTCTCTGCAATAAGAGTGGTGTCATCAACATATATCTGGTTATTGATACTTCTCCCAGCAGTTTGAATCTAGTTTGTGCTTCTTCCTGCCCAGAGTTTCTCACGATGTATTCTGCATATAAGTTAAATAAGAGGGTGACAATATACAACCTTGATGTATTCCTTTTTCTATTTGGAACCACTCTGTTGTTCCATGTCCAGCTCTAACTGTTGCTTCCTGAACTACATATAGGTTTCTGAAAAACAGGTCAGGTGGTCTAGTATTCCCATTTCTTTCAGAATTTTCCACAGTTTATTGTAATCCACACACTCAAAGGCTTTGGCATAGTCAATAAAGCAGAAATAGATGTCTTTCTGGAACTCTCTTGCTCTTCCAAAGATCCAGCAGATGTTAGCAACTTGATCTCTCATTCCTTTGTCTTTTCAAGATGGTTTTAGAAAAGGCAGAGGAACCCAGATCAAATTACAACATCTGAACTATATACAGATCATATGTCTTGTCAGAAAATCTGCACCCTGGTTTTTTATGTGAAATGAACAAAAATCCTTATTTCATGTTTAAACGTCATCATTGTAATATGTGAAATATAGAGAATTCCATATTGCTTGCAGGTACATCTGCTAGCAGATCTAAATAGTGATATACAGAGAATTCCATATATCAGCTTGAAATAGTTACACCTAAATAGTGAAATAAAAAATATAAAGACTACCATATTTCATGTCAGAAAGTAAGTGCCTTGGTTTTATGTGTGAAATTTAGAGGATTCCAAAATGCACATGAGACTATCTACACCCATATTGTCATGAATTAATTGCTGAGGTTCCATATTTCGTGTGCGAAAGTTTTTGCCCAGGTTTTTGCAACAAGAAACAGGGATCATTCCGTATTTCATGCAGGAAAATGGCATCAAAATTTTTACATGTGAAATATACAGATTTCCACTGGCCATGTGGGGAATCCAAAATCTAAAAATTTACATGTTACTATAGAGATGTACACATTTCCCTGTAGAAATATTTGCACCCAGACTTTCATGTGACACATAGAGTTTATTTCGTATTTCATTTTTGGAAAATTTCACATGGACTTTCATCAATGCAATACAGAGAATTATAAATGTAAATAGGGAAATCAGGTATCAGTCAGACGAGAAATAAGTTGATTCTATATTTTTTTGCTCGTCCAAGATCTTTATTTTTGAATCATCAGTTCAGTTCATTTGCTTAGTTGTGTCTGACTCTTAGCGACCGCATGGACAACAGCATGCCAGGCCTCTCTGTCCATAACCAACTCTCAGAGTTTAACCAGACTCATGTCCATTTAAACCATCATGCCATCTAATCATCTCATTTTCTGTCGCCCCCTTCTCCTGCCTTCAATCTTTGCCACCATCAGGTTCTTTGCAAATGAGTCAGCTCTTCTGAATCATGGACAATTCCGTATTTTATGTGCGAAAAATTTGACACAGCTTTTCAAATGTGAATAACAGAGGCTTTGTAATTCACATGAGCAAATCTGTCCTCAGATTTTCAGATGTGAAGTATACCAGATTCCGTATTTCTTGTCAGAAGATTGTTTCCATGAAATATACAGAATTTTATTTTCAAACAAGAAAATCACATTGTCTTATATGAAATAGAAGATTCCATATTTTTTTGTAGCAAAACGATGCCATTTTTCAAATGTGAAATGCAGAGCAATCTGTATTTCATAAAAAAAGCGCACACAGATTTTCAAATGAGAAAACTGCAAATTGCATCAAGATTTCCTATTTCATGCAGAAAATTCTGTGTCCATACTTTCATATAATATACAGAAAATTCCCTAGTTTTAATTGAAAAATCTGTCCCCAGATTTTCATTTGTGAATTTTAGAGGCTTTGATAGTTCTGTCCTAAAACCTGCACGTAGTGGGTTCTTATGTGACACTGAGAATTTTATCTTTCATGTAGCAGTATCTAGTGTAATTTCAACATATGAAACAGAAAATTTGGTAATGCCTCCATCAGTCTGTTCAGTTCAGTCGTTCAGTCGTGTCTGACTCTCCGCGACCCCATGAATCACAGCACGCCAGGCCTCCCTGTCCATCACCAACTCCCGGAGTACACTCAAACTCATGTCCACAGAGTCGGTGATGCCATCCAGCCATCTCATTCTCCATGGTCCCCTTCTCCTCCCGCCCCCAACCTTTCCCAGCATCAGTCTTTTCCAGTGAGTCAACTCGTCGCATGAGGTGGCCAAAGTATTGCAGTTTCAGCTTTGGCATCAGTCATTTCAATGAACATCCAGGATCGATCTCCTTTAGAATGGACTGGCTGGATCTCCTTGCAGTATAAGGGACTCTCAAGAGTCTTCTCCAACACCACAGTTCAAAAGCATCGATTCTTCGGTGATCAGCTTTCTTTACAGTCCAACTCTCACATCCATCCATGACCACGGGAAAAATCATTGCCTTGACTAGACGGATCTTGTTTGGCAAAGTAATGTCTCTGCTTTTTAATATACTATCAAGGTTGGTCATAACTTCCCTTCCAAGGAGCAAGTGTCTCACATGTTATTTCACATATGAAAATTTATCCATAGATTTTCATATTTGAAATATCAAATGTTCCATGTCATTTTTCATGTCCATATTCCATGTCAAAATATTTTAATTCAGATTTGGTGCATGATATATTAAAACTGTCATAGTTTAGGAAGTAAGTTCTGTACCAAGACAATCATTAAAGAAGTAGAGAAAGCAGGAATATCTAATTTTTCTATGGACATATAGAGAATTCCATGTTTCAAGGTCGAAAATCTCATCCCGATTGATTATGTGAAATACAGTTGTTGGTGATATTCTCTCACTCAGTCATGTCCAACTGTTTGCAAGACTGTGGACAGCAGCACTCCAGATATCCCTATTCTTACTGTCTCCAATACTTTTCTAAGACTCATGTTCATGGAGTCAAGTGATGCTGTCCAACGATCACACCCTCTGTCGTTCCCTTCTCCTCCTGTTCTCTATCTACCCATATCAGAGACGATAATAATTATTTTTTTCAGTGACAAGGCAGAACCTCAATCTTTTCCCATGTATTATTTCTTCACACCAGGGTAGCCAAAATATTGTAATTTCAGCTTCAACCTCAGTCTTTCCAATGGATATTTAGGGTTAGTTTCCTTTAGGATTGGTGGGGTTGATCTCCTTACTGGACAAGGATCTTTCCAGAGCCATCTTTCTCACACAGTTGCAAAGTCTCAATTCTTTGGCAATCAGCCTTCCTTATAGTGAAACTGGCACATCCATACATGTCTACTGGTAAAAGCATAGCTCTGACTATATGGACCTTTATTGCCAAAGAGATGTCTCTCCTTTTCATTACATTGTATCTATGTCTAGGCTTATCATAGCTTTTCTTCCCAGGAGCAGGGGTCTTTTATTTTCGTGGATATAGTCACTGTCTCCAGATATTTTGGAACCGAAGAAAACTGTCTGTCACTCTTTTCATTTTCATCCTATTTGCCAAAACATTGCTAGTCTTTGTCCCACCTCATTTCATACACCAAGGCCAAACATGCACATGGCACCAGGTATCTTCTGATTCTCTGTTTTCACATTCCAGAACCCTATAATGAAATGGACATCCTTTCTCGGGGTTAATTTTAGAAAGAGATTGCAAGTCTTCCTAAAACCATTCAAGTTCCCTAGTGGTATAGATGGTAAAGAATTGAAAAGCAGAGACTTCCATTTTTCATGTAGGAAAATCTTCACCCAGATGTTCTTGTTCAAGAAAAAGAACTCCTCATTCCTTGCAGGAAAAATAACTATCCTGACTTTTAGCTGTGAAGTGTAGAAAATTCTGTATGTAATGTAGGGGAAAAAATCTTCACCAAATATTCATACGTAAATTGTAGAGAATCGATATTTCAAATAGGAATATAGGCATTGCTTTGCCTATGTGAAATAAATAATTCCATATTTCTAGTAGGAAATCTGGCAACTGTATAGGTGATATGATATCAAATGATTTCATACTTCATGGAAAAAAGCACCATGCCTAGAGTTTCAAATACGGAAATTATAGAAATCCATATTTCATGTAGGAAAATCAGAGTGAGATTTTCATTTGTGAAATACAGACAATTGGAATTTGGGCCCATATTTTGCTAAATGGAATATAGTTAATTCATTTTTTAATGGAGTCCAACTGCGACTGGGTTTTTATGTGTGAAATATAGAGAATTACATATTTAAAGGAAGAAAATCTGTGCCCAGATTGACATATGTGAAAGAATCAAAATTCCTTATTTTGTATACTAAAATCAATGGCTAACATTTAATAAGTGAAATACAGAAAATTTCAGATGTCATGTAGGAAATTTAGCATCCAGTTATGTATAGGCTTGCTGTGGTTCATGGGGTCGCTAAGAGTCGGACACAACTGAGCGACTGAACTGAACTGAACTGAATGTATAGGTGAAATACATTTAATTCCCATTTTCATGTAGAAACATATGCATACAGATTTTCATATGAAATAAAGAGATTTTCATTGTTTTCCTTTTCTCTTCTTTTTTCATTTTAACTGCAAAGACTTTTATTTTTACTCAAAATGATACAGAAAATCACTGAGGGGTACTAACAGTGGAATAAAATGAATTGACAGGATAGAGTGACAGAACTGAGGCTTTCAAATTCTGCTGGTTGAGTAGATGCCTGAGAGTTCCTTGGACTGCAAGGAGATCAAACCAGCCAATCCTAAAGGAAATCAGTCCTAAAATCTCATTATAAGGACTGATGCTGTAACTTAAGCTCCAATACTTTGACCACCTGAAGCAAAGAGCCAACTCATTGGAAAAGACCCTGATGCTGGGAAAGATTGAAGGCAGGAGGAGAAGGGGATGACAGAGGATGAGATGGGTGGATGGTATCACCGATAGGATGGACATGATTTTGAGCAAGCTTTGGGAGTTGGTGATGGACAGGGAAGCCTGGTGTGCTGCAGTCCATGGAATCACAAAGAGTCAGACATGACTTAATGATGGAACAACAATAAATAAAGAAGGTTAACAGTAATGATGACTTGAAACCTTCAGTATAAGTGCAGAAGATGAGAAGTGTTCAAAAGCTAGATTTGCCAAAGACTGAAATATGGCCTGTGAAGGAAGAAAGTCAATGATGACTGTGCCATTTTTTTTTTAAACAATTGGAACTGAGTTCCCATTTTTTTGAGAAAAATACTAAAGCAGGTTTAGGAGTAAGGCAAGATATGCTAAATTGGAGAGAATTGTTGGTCAATTATGTAGAAATATCTAGGAGATAAAAGTTGCTTTTTTAGAAGAAAGATCTTTTAAAAGTTTCTTTTAGATTATTATAAGACAGTTTCCCAATTTCTGTCATTTGAATAAGTCCTTGGTGTGATCTAGAATGCTGACCTTCTTCTAGATATGCTCAGTATACTTAAAACCCAGACTGAAAAAGCCTACTTTGTCAAGTTGAGGCCCTGATTCAACATCTCTTGGGGTGTTATTTTGTTCCCTCTTGTTCAAAAAAGTGAATTGCCTTCTGCATTAAACTGAATTGTATGCAGTACTTGTACCAGTCTGAAATGGACCACATTAAGAAAGAAAAGACTGGATATGACGAATATCCAAACTCTATTCTCAATAAAAATTCCCTTTTCGCCTAGCAACACAGGGTCTTAGCCTTGTAATTCCTATAGTGCTGTTTTCCCAGTGGTCCTATTTGACACACTTAGCTCTCGGGGTTTCTTGCTGGACTTACTGATTTGTGACGTGAATTAGAAAATTTGATAGTACAGGAGTTCCTCTGGGTGTATGCAATGGCCTGTAGGTACTTGATCAGTGCCTACTTAGAATGTCTGAGCCGATTTTCGGGTAAAGGGATTAACTAGAGATTGAGTAAAGTATTCACAGAGGTTAAAGTTTAGCTAGAAGGGCTCTCAGTACCACGTTTATCAACTACTGGGATGAAATAAGAGCTATACTTCAACTTTGACATTTAAATGATTATTTCAAATGAGGGAAATCCTCCCTAAAATCTCCAAGCCAACTTTATTTATCCTTCTTAAAATGTCTATTACCTGACTAGTTATTGAGACACAATTGAAGATATACAATGTTAGCTATGTACATTGTTAAGTATTGTGTTCTGGTGACATTCAGCACTGTTCAGTAATTAGCTTAATGAAGAGGTGTAAAATTATATTAGTTATCCAGATGCTAATTTGCAGTAGCATGTGCTGCCTGATTTGGGAGGGTTCTTGTCTGAACTACAACCAGTAAGATTTGTTAATTAATTAGGAGATCTTTATGTGTGTGTGTGTGTGAGAGAGAGAGAGAGTGATTCCCACCATTAGAACCATTAGTCTTGTTTAATGTGCTCTAAAATTTGGGATTTTATATGCAGAGTACATCATGAGGAACGCTGGGCTGGAAGAAGCACAAGCTGGAATCAAGATTGCCAGGAGAAATATCAATAACCTCAGATATGCAGATGACACTACCCTTATGGCAGAAAGTGAAGAGGAACTCAAAAGCCTCTTGATGAAAGTGAAAGAGGAGAGTGAAAAGGTTGGCTTGAAGCTCAACATTCAGAAAACAAAGATCATGGCATCTGGTCACATCACTTCATGGGAAATAGATGGAAAAACAGTGGAAACAGTGTCAGACTTTATTTTTTTGGGCTCCAAAATCACAGCAGATGCTGATTGCAGCCAAGAAATTAAAAGACGCTTGCTCCTTGGAAGGAAAGTTATGACCAACCTTGATAGTATATTAAAAAGCAGAGACATTACTTTGCCAACCAAGGTCCGTCTAGTCAAGGCAATGGTTTTTCCCGTGGTCATGTATGGATGTGAGAGTTGGACTGTGAAGAAAGCTGATCGCCGAAGAATTGATGCTTTTGAACTGTGGTGTTGGAGAAGACTCTTGAGAGTCCCTTATACTGCAAGGAGATCCAACCAGTCCATTCTAAAGGAGATCAATCCTGGATGTTCATTGGAGGGACTGATGCTAAAGCTGAAACTCCAATACTTTGGCCACCTCATGCGACGAGTTGACTCACTGGAAAAGACTCTGATGCTGGGAAAGGTTGGGGGCGGGAGGAGAAGGGGACGACAGAGAATGAGATGGCTGGATGGCATCACCGACTCTGTGGACATGAGTTTGAGTGTACTCCGGGAGTTGGTGATGGACAGGGAGGCCTGGCTTGCTGTGATTCATGGGGTCGCGGAGAGTCGGACACGACTGAGCGACTGAACTGAACTGAACTGAACTGAAACTTTGGGAACATTCTTGGTAATGTCATTCCTATGGTTTTAGGTACTATACAGGTGACAGGATGAAATCTACCTTTCTGTGCGATGCCTTAGTTAGTGCACAGCTGTAGGCAATGCAGAGAGGGGAAGATACACAGCTGTAATATGCAGCTTATAAAAGGAGATAGAAATTCACTCTCCCACTGCAAATTGCATCAGCCATTCCTTTCAAGGTTTGGTAAACAAATGTATTATCCCTTACCAAATGGATTCACAAACAACTGAAAATGAAACTGTGCACCCTTTTGGCTAAGTTCAAGTGAGATTTCCATTTTCATTGAGGAAATTGAGGGTTGAGAAATTCACATATGTAATATAGAGAATTCCATATTTCATACATGGAATTTACATGCATATATTCTTATTTGAAACACCAAGTTCTGTGCTTCACGTAGAAACATTTTGCACTTACGCCAATATGCGACCTACAGAGAATTTCCTATTTAGAGATGGAATTCTCTCTATATAAAGAGAATTACAGATGAAGCTCTAATTAAGGGATATCAAAGTCAGCATCCCGCTAAGGGACATGACTCATCAGTGCCAGGGGCATTGGAGTCAGCTCATTTACTGTAGACGGTCCCTTTCAAAGTAGTTCTGTTTTCTTCCTGCCTCCAGGTGAGAACACATGCCAGCTAACCCTATCGCCTTAGCCCTTTGAGGCTGGGAGCAGCAGGAGGATCATCCTAAGCCATCCACTACAAAGCACTGATGCTTAAAATTGTGCAAAGACTTGAGTGATATTGGAAACTGGCAAATTCTGCAGGTTCAGTTCAGTTCAGGCGCTCAGTCTTGTCTTACTATTCATGAGCCCATGGCCTTCAGTATGCCATACCTCCCTGTATATCATCAACTACAGGAGTGTGCTCAAACTGATCTCCATTGAGTCGATAATACCATCAAGCCATCTCGTCCTCTGTCATCCCATTCTCCTCTTGCCTTCAATCTTTCTCAACACCAGAGTCTTCTCCAGTGAGTCAGTTCTTCACATAAAGTGGCCAAATTACTGGAGTTTCAACTTCAACATCGGTCCTGACAAAGAACACTTAGGACTGCTCTCTTTGAGGATGTACTGTTTGAAACTCCTTGAAGTCCAAGGGATTCTAAAGAGTCTTCTTCAACACCACAGTTGGAGAGCATCAGTGCTTCAGTGCTCAGTATTTTTTTTTTATAGTCCAAATCTCACATTCATGCATGTCTAGTGGAGAAACCATAGCCTTCATAAGATGGACCTTTGTTGATAAAAAAATGTCTCTGCTTTTTACTATGCTGTCTACATTGATCATAAGTTTCCTTCTGAGGAGGATATGTCTCTTAATTTCATGGCTGCAGTCACCATCTGCCGTGATTTTGGAGATCAAACAAATAAAGGCAGCCACTTTTTCGATTCTTTCCCCATTTATTTGTCATGAAGCGATGAGATCAGAGGCCATGGTCTTAGTTTTCTGAGTGATGAACTTTAAGCCAGCATTTTCACTCTCCTCTTTCACTTTCATCAAGAGGCTCTTTAGTTCTTTTTCACTTTCAGCGATAAGGGTGGTATGATCTTCATATCTGAGGTGATTGATATTTATCTTGGCAATCTTGTCTCCAGCTTTTGCTTCATCCAGCCCAGTGTTTCTCATGATGTATTCTGCATATAAATTAAATGAGCAGGGTGACAATATACAGTCTGACGTACTCCTTTTCCTATTAGGAAACAGTCTGTTTTTCCACGTCCAGATTTCACTCATGCTTCCTACCTGCATGAAGATTTTTCAGGACGTAAGTCAGGTGGTCTGGTATTCCCATCTCTTTCAGAATTTTCCTCAGTTTATTGTGATCCACACAGTCAAAATTTTTGGCATAGTCAATTGCCGGGAGCCAGCGAGGGAAATCCTACCCGTTGCAAAGGTCAACTGGGGAAGAGGCCTGACGGGCAAAGGCTAATCAGGACTCGAGGAGCCCCCTGGACTTACCTGAGCATCTACCCCAAAGAAAACCGGAATCTGACTGATTTACTATCTTACGCCTCTTACCAAGTCCTCTAATACTTACGGGGGTTTCCCCCCAACCACCTTTCTCTGAAAACATTAATTCAGAGCTGTAGTTTAAAAGTTCTCCTCGGCTTAATAGGAGTGTTCCAATCCAAGCCCCTCTGATAGCTTTCTAACTTGCATGACAAGTTTGTCCGGGCTCCTAAAATACAGGAATCTGTTGAAGAAGTTAAAATCACTAGAATAGTACTAGAAAAGATTTCATTGTTGAATCAATGCTTGCTGCAGTTTCCTCTATTGTATCCTTGGAAATATATTAATCCTTTGACTCAACCACATCAGATCTTAAGTTAATAAATTCCTTTCTTGCAGCTCACTACACCCGGTGCCTTATAGGAATGTAACTTTGTTATGTGTCTACCACCTAACTTTAGGAAAGTCACCTTAAAAGAAAAGTCTTTTACTTGCTAACTAACCTATTGTCAGGAGAGAGGGCCATAAAACTGTTAGCAGGCCCCCTGGCCAGAAGATGATGTAAATCACCTAAAACATTTATCACACAAAAATAAGCCCTGATCCTGATAAGGGTCAAGACTGCTGACCCCACGTGATTTTGGTGTGAATCTATACCTCCCTTTCTCTGTTTCTTATGCGCATAACTTAGGGTATAAAAGCAGCACTGGAAAATAAAGTTTTGGGCCTCGCTCACTGAAGCTTGGTCACCCCGTGTCGTTCTTTCTCTTTTTCCATCCTTTTCTCTATTCTCCTTTTTCTGGTTGAGATCCTTGGAGCACTGGGCCCTCTGAGTTTACTTATCTGCCTGGGCTTCTAAGACCCACTCGAGGGGGTGCCCTGGTGGGGTGCCTCAAGTGATTCGAGAGGGTGCCTGCGGCCTACGTAAACAGAGCAAGCCCCGTGCTGGGGTTTTATTGGTTTCCAGGGTAAACCAAGGAATCATCAGCCCCTGTCTCTCTCTCTTTTTCTCTCTCTCTCTCTGACGCCGACGCCGTTCATCCCGAGGATACCCTGGGTCATATCGGGGCTGGACCCCGATAGTCAATAAAGCAGAAATAGGTGTTTTACTGGAACTCTCTTGCTTTTGAGATGATCCAGAAAATGTTGGCAATCAGATGTCTAGTTCCTCTGCCTTCTCTAAAGCCAGCTTAAGCATCTAGAAGTCCATGATTCACGTATTGCTGAAGTCTGGTTGGAGAATTTTCAGCATTACTTTACTCATGTGCGACTTGAGTGTAACTGAGTGGTAGCTTGAGCTTCGTTGCCATTGCCTTTCTTGGGCAATTCTACTCAGGAGGCAGCATCATCTTATGCTACAGAGCCATTAGGCTCCCAAAACTTACATAAAAAAGATGTGCCTGGTCCTGTGGATGAAAGAATACTGCTTCATTTGAGAAAGACAGAAAGCTCTTTGTAGGGGTTCTGCATACCCTATCACTTTGTTTTGTAATCTGGGCCATTCTGTTTCTTGGCTGCTTTGCATCTCCTTGAATGGCCCTGAGTGCTCTCTTAGTGCCACTCTGATATCCTTGGGCTTGATTGCTTGGCTTCAATCTGCCAGCCAGGCCAGTTCTGACAGTTTTCATGCAGTGTTGGAACAGTGAGTGCACACAGAGACACAGATACACCCAATGCTAAAAGGAAATTTTCACAGATGCAGAACCATACCTTTGCTTGTCCTGGATAATGGACTTGCGTAACCACCTCTCATTTTCTCTGGTGGTTTTCTTCCATTTGCTTGTTAATCAAGTTAGTGTCCTCTTCTATCTATATTGTTTATTCTGGAAGGTTACAAAGTGTTGGGATATGCTCATGAGGAGGACTGACATTCAAAGTGTTGTGTGGGCTCTTTTGTTGTGTGTCCATTCATGGTGGACAACTGAATGAGTGGTGCTAGTCTGTATTCCTCCATCACACTGACAGGTTCACAGTGCCAGTCACATTAGCATGATTCCATTCCATGCACTTTCATTCCAGCAGCCACACCAGAAATAGCATGGAGCTTTGGACAGCACTGACTTTGAGCACCCCCTTTCATCAAGCTCTCTCAAAATAATTGTTTGTCAATGCCATGCTCTTATGGCAGGCCCAGTACCCACTCAGTCCCAAGACTTTCTGAGAGAGGTGCACCTGTGCCTCCTAATTGTGTAATAGTCTGTTAGGAGAGGTTTTCACTCCCCCCTACCCCTATGGTTGTCTCCCTGTAGCAGGGAAAGTCCAAATCGAGGCCTCCAAAAGGCCAAAGAGAATGTGACAGCACTGTGTCTGAAGCAATATCATGAAGAAGGTACATATGGATTCAAAGCACCTCTGCTGAAACAAGTCACTGAATGTGAAGTCCAAAAGGTCAGGTGGCTTCCTTTTTTGGCAACACCACAGTTTACTTCTACACACACATGCACAGAACCCCCACACAGATCACACCCTGGAGAGCCTGCCTGCCCTGGGCCCACAACTCATGGCTCTGTTGTTCAGAAAGTGGCATTCTTCTCCCAAATGTTCCAACAGGGCATGATTCCAGGACAGGCCTCCCTAACTTGCTAAATGCCAAGGTTCTCTTTCTCTTGCCCTCATAAGGCTGTGGTAGACAGTCTCATGGTGCACATTACACTCAGGATTACCACAAAAAAAAATCATAGATTGTCCTCCAGTGAGAGTTTCAGAACCATCCCTCAAGTGCAGAGAGACATTTTGCCTCTCTGCCATCCACAGCCAAGGATGAGATCCCAGAGAAAGAAAGGAATTTATGTCAGAATTTTTGACTCAAGAAGCGAGACATCTTTGTGATGACAGCTATTCCGTTCTCCCTAAGACTGAAAAGCTGAAGGCTCTGAACTGCTCTCAGGAACATCCCTGTCCTAGGATGCCTTGATGCAAACAGCCCACCACCATTCAGTTCAAGTTATTTCTGTCTCTCATTCACCCTACACTTTATGACCCCATCAACTGAAGCATGCCAGGCTTACCTGTTCATCTAAAATTCCCAGAACTTGCTCAAATACATCTCCATCAAGTGGTGATGCAATATCTCTCTTGCTGTTATTTGGAAAATGAGGATGCCATCCAAACTTCTTAATTTCTGTCGTCCAATTCTCCTTCTGTTGTCAGTCTTTCCCAGTACTAGAGTGTTTTACAGTGTCTTTCTTCACATCAAGTGGCCAAAATACTGAAGATTCAGCTTCAGCATTTCTCCGAATACTCATGACCAAGTTCTTTTAGGATTCACTCGTTCCTTCTACATGCAGTGCAAATCTCAATTGTCTTTTCCAATACGATCGATCACAATATCAGTTCTTCGGTAGTCAGGTTTAAGGTCCAAATCTCACATCCATACGTGACTACTAGAAAAACCATAGCTTTGACTAGATGGACGTGATGTCTCTGCTTTTTAAAATGCTGTCTATATTTGTCTAGCTTTTATGGCTGCAGCCACCATCTACAGTGATTTTAAAGTCCAAGAAAGCAAAGCCTGTCATGATTTCCACTGTTTCCCCGTCACTTTGCTATGAAGAGTTGGGACCAGATGCCATGAACTTCAGTCATTAAATGTTAAGGTTGAAACCAAAATTTTCACTCTCCAATTTCACTTTCATTAAGAGATTTCTTAGTTTCTCTTCACTTTCTGCCGTTATGGTGGTGTCATCCTATATTTGTATTTGTTTCTATATCTCCTGAAAAACGGGATCCCAGCTTGTGCTTCATCCAGCTTTGCATTTCACATGACACAGTCTACATAAGTAAATATGGTGACCATATATAGCCTGGAGTTGCTACTTTGCCCAACTTGGAACCAGCCCATTGTTCCCCATCCATGATAACTATTGTTTCATTATCTGCAAAGAAGTTTCTCAGGAGGCATGTCAGGTGGTATGGTATTCCCATCTCTTGAAGAATTTTCCACACTTTTTGTGTTCCACAAGCTGAAGGTTTTGACATAGTCAATAAAGCAGTGGATGTGTTTCTTGAACTTGTTTGCTTTTTTGAGCATACAACGGGTTTGGGCAATTTAATCTCTGGATCCTCTGCCTTTTCTAAAGGCAGCCTGAACCTCTGGAAATTCTTCCTTTGCATACTGTTGAAAACTTCCTGGGGAATTCCGTGCATTACTTTTTGCTTTATGTGAGGTGAATGCAATTGTGTGTTAGTTCAAAGAGTCTGACATTGTCTTTCTTTGGGAATGCGATGAAAAGTGATCATTTTCAGTCTTGTGGCCATTGCTGAGTTCTCCAAACTTGTCTTCATATTGAGTGCAGCACTTTCACAGCATCATATTTTAGGAGTTGAAATATCTCAACTGGATAGCCATCACCTCCACCATGTTTGTTATCAGTAATATTTCCTAAAGCCTTCTTGACTATGCATTCTAGGATATCTGGGTCTAGGTGAGTGATGATACCATCGTGCTCTTCAGGGTTGACCATTTTCTTTGTGTTTTTGCCACCTCTTCTAATATTTCTGCTTCTCTTTGTTCCCTAATATGTGTGTCCTTTATTGTGCCTTTCATTGCATAAAATGTTCCCCTGGTATATTTAATTTTCTTGAGGAGATCTCTAGTCTTTCTTATTCTATTGTTTTCCTCTATTTCTTGGCATAGATCAATGAGGACGATTTTCTTATAAGCCAGAGCTATGCTTTCATATGCATGTAAATTTCCTGATCTTTTTCCCCTTCCACTTCTCTCTCTCTTTCTCTCTCTTTTTGTTTCCTTTTCCTCAGCTGTTTTTAAGGCTTCTTCAGGTAACCATTTTGCCTTCTGCATTTCTTTCTGTTGGGGATATTCTTCATTGCTTCATTTTGTACAATATCACAAACTTCTGTACAAAGTTCTCTTTCAGATCTAATTCCTGGAATCAATTTGACATTTGCGATTTCACTCAAAAGATATTTTATTTAGGTTATATCTGTATGATCAAGGTGTTTTCCCTACTTTCTTCAATGTAAGTACAAATTTTTTCAATATGTGTGGTTGATCGGAGCCACAGTCAACTCCCAGTATTGTTTTGGCTGACTGTATAGAGACTTGAGCAATACATGAACTGTGAACTTCCAGATGTTCAAGCTGCTTTTAGAAAAGGGAGAGTAACCAGAGATTACTTTGCCAACATCCACTCAATCACCAAAAAAGCACGAGAGTTCCAGAAAACACATCTATTTCTGCTTTATTGACTATACCAAAGCCTTTGTCTGTTTGGATCACAATAAACTGTGGAAAATTTTGAAAGAGATGGGGATACCAGGTCACCTGACCTACCTCTTGAGAAACCTATATGTAGATCAGGAAACAACAGTTAAAACCGGACATGAAACAACAGACTAATTCCAAATAGGGAAAGGAGTGTTTCAAGGCTGTATATTGTCACCTGCTTATTTAACTTCTATGCACAGTACACCATGAGAAACGCTTGGATGGAAGAAGCTGGAATCAAGAATGCCGGGAATAGTTTCAATAACCTGAGGTATGCAGATGACACCACCCAAATGGCAGAGGGGGAAGAGGAATTGAAAAGTCTCTTGATGAAAGTGAAAGAGGAGAGTAACAAAGTTGGCTTTGAGCTCAACTTTCAGAAAACTAAGATCATGGCATCTGGTCCCATCACTTCATGGAAATAGATGAGGAAACAGTGGAAATAATGTCAGCCTTTACTTTGGGGGGCGCAAAAGTCCCTGAAGATGGTGATTGTGGGCATGTAAGTAAAAGACGTTTACTCCTCAGAAGGAAAGTGATGACTAACCTAGATATTATATTAAAAAGGAAAGACATCACTTTGCCAACAAAGGTCCATCTAGTCAAGTCTATTGTTTTTCCAGTGGTCATGTATAGATGTGAGAGTTAGATGGTGAAGAATGTTGAGTGTCAAAAAATTGATGCTTTTGAACTGTGGTTTTGGAGAGACTCTTGAGAGTCCTTTGGGTTGCAAGGAAATCCAACCAGTCCTAAAGGACTGATTCTAAAGGAGATCAGTGTTAGGGAATCTTTGAAAGGACTAATGCTAAAGCTGAAAATCTAATACTTTTGTCACCTCATGCGAAGAGTTGACTCAATAGACAAAACCCTAATGCTGGGAGGGATTGGGGGCAGGAGGAGAAGGGGACGATAGAGGATGAGATGTTTGGATGTCCTCACCCACTCAATGGACATGAATTTGAGTAACTCTAGGAGTTGGTGATTGACAGGGAGGCCTGTTGTGCTGAGGTTCATGGGGTCACAAAGACTTGGACATGACTCAGCAACTGAACTGAACTGATCTGAACTGAAAGAGACTCTCTAGCCTCGGCTCCATAGTATATTATCAGTTTGATTTTGGTATTGATCATCTGATGATGTGCATGTCTGGAGTCACATCTCGTGTTGTTGGAAGAGGGTGTATCCAATGACAGTAACTTGTCTTGGCAAAACTGTGATAGATTTTGCCCTGGTTTATTTTGTACCTGAAGACCAAACATGTCTGTTCCTTTAGGTAGTTCTCAATTTCCTACTTTTACATTCCAGCCCCATATGATGAAAATAGCATCTTGTTCTTTGTGTGTACGTCCTAGAATGTCCTACTGGTAATCCCAGACCTCAGCTTCACCCTGACCTGCAGCTCAACTTCAACTTTAGCATTACTGGTCATGACACAGACTTGGATTACAATGCTATTGAATGGTTAGCCTTGAAAACAAGCAGAGATGTTTCATTTTTATATTGCAATCAAGTACTGAAATTCACACTGTTTTTATTGATGAGGGCAGCTTCTTGCATTTCTTCTCTAGGGATTCTTACCTACTTTAGAAGATAAAATGTTCATCTGAATTAAATTTGTCCATTCCATTCAGTTTTAATTCACTGATTGCTGAAACTTTGATCGTCACACTTGTCATCTCCTGTTTGACCACGTAAATTTTACCTTCATCATGGTCCTCACATTCTAGGTTCCTATGAAATATCATTCTTTACAGCATCAAACTTTACTTTTACACCACTCACATCCACACCTTGGTGTTGTTTCTCCTTTGGCTCCATCTCTTCATTTTCTCTGGAATTACTTCCTCAGTGAGTTCCAGAAGTATACAGGACACTTACCAACCTGGAGAGTTCATCTTTCAATGACCTATCTTTTTAGCTTTTCATATCGTTCATGGGATTTTCAAAGCAAGGATACTTAAGTGGTTTTCCATTCCCTTCTCCAGTTGACCACATTTTGCCAGAATTCTCCACTATGTCCAATCTATCATGCGTGGCCCTACACGGCAGGTCTCATAGCTTCATTGAGGTAGACAAGGCTGTGATCCATTTGAACAGTTTGGTCAGTTTTCTGTGATTGTGCTTTTCATTCTCTCTGCCATGTGATGGATAAAAATAAAAGGCTTATGTGCTTCCTGATGGGAGAAACTGACTGTGAGTGAGCCTCAGTCCAGCTCTGATCTATGGGGCCATATTCAGTGAATCTATAATCCAATATATTCTTGATGGGTGTGGCTGTGTTCAGGCTTTGTTGTCTGAACTGAGCCCAAACTATCATATGGGAAACGAAAGTCATTGGAAGGACCTTCAAAATGATTTGAGCAAGCACTCTTGTATTCAGGGCCCGAGACACCTCTGCATCCCACTTTCTGCCAGAGACTCATTGACACTCACAAGCAAGTCTGGCTCAGTCTCTTTTGGGGACACTGCTCCTTATTCTTGACTCCTCATGCACACAAGGTTTTGAGGGTGCCCTCCAACAGTCTGTTTCACTCCTGTGGAAGTTGTATAATCAAATCCCACTGGCCTCCAGAGTCAAATTTCTTAGGGTTCTCAGTCCTTTTGCTAGATCCCAGGGTTAAGAAAACTGTAGGAGTCCTAGAGTTTCCTTAAATATATGAAACTTTCTTTGGAATCATTTCTTGCAACTTGTGGATTGTGTGCTAGGCGACTTTATATTAGGTTGTAAGGTGACCTTCTGTAAGAGAGCTTATGTCAAAAACTGAATGACCCAAGTCTGTGGCAGCTGGAGCCTCTCTTCCCTGTCAGGCCATTGCTGACCCATTCCTCTGCAGGAGACAGTCAATCACTTAAATTCAGTTCTGACTCTGTCTCTGTGCGGTCTCTGGGGATAGGTGCACAAAATGTTTTATCGAGCACTTGAGGCATCGCTGGTATTTATTGATTCTAAATGCAAATTCACCACTGCTACAGTCTTCTTGGGTCTTTCCCTTTGCCCTTGGACATCTGTTGTTGTTGTTGCTCTTTTTGGTGGGACCCAACATTCTCTTGTCAATGGTCCTTCAGAAACAAGCTGTAATTTTGGAGTTCTCACAGGAAAAGTTGGGTTCACACCCTTCTACTTTCCCATCTTCACTCCCTTACAGGCACACACTGCCAAAGGGGGAAATGCCTCCATCCCACATCTGAAATTTTTTCACCATTCTGAGCTGTCAGATGGGCTTGAAGTGCCTGGACAGAACCAAGGTCACTCTGTATTTTCTAGGATGCGTGTGGTTTCACAATGAAGGATCCTACCTTTTAATGTCATTTGTCTCACATGTTGCTATTGTTGTTCACTCGTAAAGAGAGAGTGTGTTACCTGATTGGCTGATCCGAGGCAGCACTATCCCAGGGTCTTCCCCTAATTTGGAAAAATTCTCCAGTGCAACAGGTTTTCTTTCTATTCCTCCTCCTTTCAGTTTCTACTCTTTCCTGAAGGACCTTCACCTCTTGACACTCTTATTTCCAGTTATAGCCATGTCCATCGTTTCCACAGGCCAGCCTACTTCCCACAGACTGAGGGGTCCACAGGCTATGTTTTAAAAGCCCCACACCACTGGATGGATCTTTAACCGTTCCACATTCTCTTGCTGGTACAAACACACATCACCACAGCAGAAACTGTGAGCTTCTTCATGTCTCTTGATATAAACCCAGATTTGCGAATTCACAGTCCTGAGTTGTCACTGGCCATCCTTTCCTCATTCCATATCTCAGAGATGCATGGAGCAGTCTCTCCCAGTCTGTGGATGCCTGGTGCCTCCTTCTGCTTGCTCCATATCTCGTGGTCTGTAACTTTCACCTCTCTGTCAGTTGTGATTAGATGCACATCCACAGAGAAAAACACACAAACATTGTAAACAAGCCTACATGGCTACACACACAAATGTGCAAGGCACACGGAAACATAGGCAAATAGGGAACATGGGTGTTTCTGCAGCTGAAGAACCAGTGCCTTATGTGAAATATAGAGATTTCCATATTTCTTAAAGGAAAATATCCATTCTGAACTCAAATATGAAGTGTAGAGAAGTCCAAATTCCATGACGGAGACTTCCCCCCAGGTTTTGATACAGTAAATACAAGTCATTTCCCACTTCATGGAATCCATTCTTTGTTTTGGTATATGTTTTCAGAAATACAACAAACTCTTTACTTCATGAAGAAACAATGGTGCCCATATTTTCACTTGTGCAATAGAGATAGTTCCAATTACATACTGGTTTTCCATGACTTTAAAAGCGTGATAAGATTTTCATATGTGAAATATCCAGAACTTTTCACTTGATGTTAGACAACCACCACGAGGATTCATGTATGAGGTGTAGACTAGTCCACATTTCACATTAAAAAAAAAAAAAAAAAAACTGTTTCCAGATTTTCTTAAAATGAAGAAAAATAATGCAATATATTATAGAGTAAAACAAGCATCTCCATATTTGCACTCAAAAATGTAGGTAATTTTCCATTTGAGTTCAATTCAGTCCAGTCTCTCAGTCGTGTTCAACTTTTGCTACCCCATGAACTGCAGCTTGTCATGCTTCCCTGTCCATCACCAACTCCCAGAGATTACTCAAACTCATGTCTGTCGTGTCGGTGATGCCATCTAACCATCTCATCCTCTGTCGTCCTCTTCTCTTATTGCCTTCAATGTTCCCCAGCATCAGGGTCTTTTCCAATGAGTCAGTTCTTTGCATCAGGGGTCAGGAATATTCGAGTATGTGTGTCAGCATCTGTGCTTCCAATGTATATTCAGGACTGATTTCCTTTAGCCTCCTTGACGTCCAAGAGACTCTCAAGGTTCTTCACCAATGCCACATTTTAAAGACATCAATTCTTCCATGCTCAGCTGTCTTTACAGTCTAAATCTCACATCCGTAAATTACTGCAGGAGAAACCATCGCTTTGACCAGGTGGACCTTCGCTGGCAAAGCAATCTCTCTGTTTTTCATTATACTGTCTAGGTAGTTCATAGCTATTAATCCAAGTACCAATTGCCTTTTAATTTTACGGCTACAGTCACAATCTGCAATTATTTTGGAGCCCCCCAAAATAAAGTCTATCAGTATTTCCATTGTTTCTCCATCCATATTTTAAGCATGGATGGTACCATATATCATGATATTAGTTTTCTGAATGTTGAGTTTTAACTCAAAATTTTCACTCTCCTCTTTCATTGTCATCAAGAGGTTCTTTATAGCTACATCATCTTCCACCATAAGAGTGATATTTCTCGAAGTAATCTTTATTCATACTTGTGCTTCTTAAAGCCTGGCATTTAGCATGTTGTACACAACATATGAAGTATGGGCTGAAATTTGTGACATTGTACAGGAGACAGGAACCAAGACCATCTGCAAGAAAGTGAAAAGCAAAAAAGAAAAACGGCTGTCTGAGAAGACCTTACAAAGATCTGTGAAAAAAAGTGAAGCTAAAAGCAAAGGAGAAAAGGAAAGATTTATCCATTTGAATGCACAGTTGCAAAGAATAGCAAGGAGAGTTAAGAAAGCCTTCCTGAGTGATCAACGCAAAGAAATAGATGGGAACAATAGAATGGGAAAGACTAGAGCCCCTTCAAGAAAATTTGAGATACCAAGGGAATATTTCATGCAAAGAATGGCTCAATAAAGAACAGAAATGGTATGGACCTAATGAAGCAGAAGATATTAAGAAGAGGTGCAACAAATACTCAGAAGAACTATACAAAAAAGATTTTTTACCACCTATATAATCACGATACTATGATCACTTATCATCCCCTAGGGCCAGACATTCTGGAATGGGAAGCCAAGTGGACCTTAGGAAATATCACTGTGAACAAAGCCCGTGGAAGTGACAGAATTTCAGTTGAGGTATTTCAAATCCTAAAAGATGATGCTGTGAAAGGGTTGCACTCAATATTTCAGCAAATGTGGAAAACTCAGCAGAGACCACAGGACTGGAAAAGGTCAGCTTTCATTACAATCCCAAATAAAGTCAATGCCAAAGATTGCTCAAACCTACCGCACAATTGCAGTCATCTCACACGCTTGCTAGTAAATAGTGCTCAATATTTTCCACTCTAGGATTCAAAAATGGGTGAGCCGTGAACTTTCAGAAGTTCAAGGTGGTTTTAGAAAAGGTAGAGGAACCAGGGATCAAACAGCCAACATCTGCTGGATCACCGAAAAAGGAAGAGAGTTCCAGAGAAACATCTATTTCTGCTTTATTCACCATGCAAAATCCTTTGACCGTATGGATCTCAAAGAACCATGGACAATTCTGAAAGAGATCGAAACACCAGACCACCAGACTTGCCTCTTGAGAAACTTGTATGCAAGTCAGGAATGAATAGTTAGTACTGGATATTGAATAACATCCTGGTTCCAAATAGGAAAATGAACATATCAAGGCTATACTGTCACCCTGCTTATTTAACTTATTTGCAGAGTACATCATGAGAAGCGCTGGCCTGAAAGAAGCACAACTGGAATCAAGATTGCTGGGAGAAATATCAATAACCTCAAATATCAATAACCTCAGATATACAGGTGACACCACTTATATGGCAGAAAGTAAAGAAAAATTGAAGAGTTTCTTGAGTAATGTAATGAGAGTGAACACACTGGCTTAAACTTCAACTTTTAAAAACTCAGATTATGGCCTCCAGTCCCATCACTTCTGGCAAACAAATGGGGAAAGAGTGGAAAGAGTGGCTGCCAATATTATATATATATATATATATTTTTTTTTTTGGGGGGGGGGCTCCAAAATCACTGTAGATGTTGATTGTAGCCATGAAACTAAAATGCTTCCTCCTTGGAAGGAAAGTTATGGCCATGCTAGACAGCATATTAAAAAGCAGAGACCTGATTTTGCCAAAAAAGCTCTGTTTAGTCAAGCTATGATTTTTTGCAGTAGTCATGTATGGATGTCTTATTTGGACTATAAAGAGTGCCAAGAATTGATGCTTTTGAAATATGGTGTTGGGGAATACTCTTGAGTGTCCATTGGACTATAAGGATATGCAACCAGCCAATCCTAAAGGAGATGAGTCCTGGATGTTCATTGGAATGACTGATGTTGAATTTGAAACTCCAATAGTTTGGCCAGCCAATGCAAACAACTGAGATCCTCACGCTGTGAAAGATTGAGGGTAGGAAGAGAAAGGAATGACAGAGGATGAGCTGGCTGGATAACATTACCGACTCAATGGACATAAGTTTCGGTACACTCAAGGAGTTGGTAATGGACAAGCAGGTCTGGCGTTCTGCGGCTCATGGGGTCACAAAGAGTCGAACATGACTGAGTGACTGACGTGGACATTACATATAATTTAAATAAGTAGGGTGACAATATGCAGCCTTGTCATAATCCTTTCCTTATTTGAAAACAGTCCATTGCTTTACATCCAATTGTAACAGTTTCTTCTTGAGTTGCATACAGATTTCCTAGGAGGCAGGTCAATTGATCTGGTATTTCTATCACATTAAGAGTTTTCCATAGTGTCTTGTGATCCACACAGTCAAAACCTTTGATATAAACATGAAGTAGAAGTAGATTTTTGTTAGTTTGTTTTTTTTTCCTGTAGCTCTCTTGTTATCTTGATGATCCCACAGATGTTGCATATTTAATTTCTGGTTCCTCTGCCTTTACGAAATCCACTTGGTACATCTGGAATTTCATGGTTCATGTACTGTTGAAGCCTGGCTTGTAGAATTTTGAATACTACTTTCCTTCTGTTTGAGATGAAAGCAACTGTATGTTTGTATGCACAATCTTTGGCAGTATCTTTCTATGAGATAGGAATGAACTTTTCAAGGCCTGTGTCCATTGCTGAGTTCTCCAAATTTGCTGGCATATTGAGTGAAGAACTTACACAACTGTTAAATAACTCAACTAGAATTCCATCAATTCCACTAGCTTTGTTCATATGGATGTTCATAAGGACTGCTTGACTTCACATTCTATGATGTCTGGCTCTAGGTGAGTGATCAAAACGTCTTGGTTATCTGGGTAATGAACACCCTTTTTTGTATAGTTCTTCTGTGTATTTTTGCCAACTCTTTTCAATATCTTCTGCTTCCATTACATCCATGAAAATTCTGTACTTTATTTTAAACATCTTTGCCTGAAATATTCCTTTGGTATCTCTAACTTTCTTGAAGGAATCTTTGGTCTTGCTCATCCTATTATTTTCCTCTATTTCTTCGCTTTGATCACTGAGGAAGCCTTTCTTTCTTTCCTTCCTGTACTTTGGAACTCTGACCTTAAAATGGGTGTATCTTTCCTTTTCTCCTTTGCTTTCTGCTTCTATTCTTCTCATCTATTTGTAAGTCATCTTTAGAAAGCCATTATGCCTTTTTGTATTTCTTTATCTTGAGGACGGCTTGGTCACTACTTCTTATACAGAGCCACAAACCTCTGTCTGTATTTCCTCAGTCACACGTTCTATCAGATCTAATCCCTTGAAACTCTTTGTCACCTTCATGTTTAATCCTAAAGGATTTGATTTAGATAATATATGAATAGTCTAGTAGTTTTCCCTTCTTTTTTAATGTAAGTCTGAATTTGGCAACAAGGACTTCATGATCTGAGCCTCAGTTAGCTCTCAGTCCTGCTTTGGTTGACTATGCATAGCTTCTCCATCTTCGGCTAGAAGAAAATAATTAACCTGATTTCAGTATTGCACATCTGATGATTCCATGTGTAGAGTCTTCTCTTGTGTTGTCCCCCAGGGTGCTTGCTATAAGCTGTGTGCTCTCTTGGCAGAGCTCTGTTAACCTTTGACTGGGTTCCCTTGGTACTCGAATGCCAAGTTTGTCTGTTACTCAGGTATCTCTTGACTTTCTACATTTGCATTCCATTCCTCTATGATGAAAAGGACACATTTTGGGGTGTGTTAGTTCTAGACCGTCTTGTAAGTCTTCACAAAACTGTTCCACTTAAGCTACTTCAGCATACTTGGTCAGCACACAGACTTGGATTAATACACTATTGAAAGGTTTGTCTTGGAAATGAGCAAAGATCCTTCTGCTTGTTAGACATCTGTCACCTTCATCTCTTCATCAGCTGTGGAAATACACATCCACATAGAAAAAAACAGAAAAACACAGCTCACAAACTCACGTGTGTAGACACACACAAATGTTCAAGGCACAGGAATACAGGAAAACTGGGAACATAGGTGTTTCTTTAGCTGAAGAACCAGTGCATCATATGAAATATAGAGATTTCCAGTTTTTTTTTATAGGAAAATATGAATTCTGATCACAAATACGAAATATAGAGAAGTCTAACATCCAAGATGGAAAATTAGCACCTAACTTTTAATACAGTAAATACAGGACATCACACATTTCATGGAAGAAACTCTTTCTTTTGCTATATGTTTGAGAAATGCAAAGATTCTCTACTTTATGAAATAACAGTGGTGTCCAGATTTTCATTTGTGCAATAGAGAAAATTGAAATTTCATACTGGTTCTCCTTATCTTCAGAAAGTCAGTGACAAGATTTTCATATGTGAAATATACATATTTCCTCATTTAATGGTAGAGATCACTAACTGGATTTTCATACATAAGATGTAGAGAATTCCACATTTCACCTAAGAAAAAGAGCTTCCACGTTTCCATGAATGAAATTTAAAAAATGCCAAGTATCCTATAGTAAAACCAGCATCACTATATTCACATGTAAAAATGTACGTGATTCTACATTTGATTTTAGTTCAGTTCAGTCTCTGGATCATGTTCAGCACTTTGCGACACCATGGACTGCAGCAACGTATGCTTCCCTGTCCGTCATCAACTCCCGGAGCATACACAAACTCACGTCCATCGAGTCAGTGATTCCTCCCAACCATCTCATACTCTGTTGTCCTCTTCTGCTTCAGTCGTCAATGTTTCCAACCATCAAAGTCTTTTCAAATGAGTCAGTTATTCTCATAAGGTGGCCATACTATTGGCGCTTCACCTTCAAAATCAGTCCTTCCAATGAATATTCAGGATTGATTTCTTTTAGCCTCCTTAAGGCCAAGAGACACTTAGTTTTCAGCAAAACTATTTGAAAAGCATCAAGAATTCTGCACTCAACTGTCTTTAGAGTCCAAATCTCACATCGATACATGACTGCTGGCAAAACCATAGCTTTGACTATGTGGGACTTGGCAAAGCAATGTTTCTGCTTTCCAAGATGCTGTCTAGTTTGGTCATAGCTTTCTTCCCAGGAGTACATCTTTTAATTTCGTGGTGCAGTCAACATCAGCAGTAATTTTAGAGCCCCCAAAATAGAGTCTTTTGCTCTTTCCATTGTTTCTCCCTTTGCTGAGCATTGATTGGATTGGATGTCATGATGTTAGTTCTCTGAAAGTTGAGTTTTTAAGCCAAATTTTTCACTCCTCTCTTTCATTTTCATCAAAAGGCTCTTTAGTTACTCTTCACTTTCTGCCATAAGGGTGATGTCATCTTCTTCACAGAGTTTATTTGTATTTCTCCCAGCAGTATTAATTCAAGCTTGTGCATCATCCAGCTTGGCATTTCACAAGTTTTACACTACATAGTGGTTAATTAAGCAGGGTGACAATATGCAGCCTTGGCACAATCTTTTCCTGATTTGAAAGCAGCCTGTTATCCCGTATCCTGTTGCTTCTTGACCTGGATATAGATTTCTCAAGAAGCAGGTCAGATGATCTGGTTTTCCCACCACTTTATTATTATTATTATTATTTTCACACTTTGTTGTCATCCCCACAGTCACAGGCTTTAGCGTAAAGAGTGAAGCAGAAGTAGAGGTTTCGGTTTTGGCTTTGCTTTTCCTTTTTGGAGATCTCTTGCTTTTTTAATGATCCTATGGATGTTGGCAATTTGATCTTTCATTCCCCATCCTTGTCTAAATCCAGCTTGAACATGTGGAAGTTCATTGTTCATGTACACTTGAATCTGGATTGGAGAATATTGAGTATTACTTTTCTACCGCTTGACATGGGGGCAAATGTGTGGTAGTGTGAACATTCCTTGGGATTTGACCTTTCTCTGGGATTGGAATGAAAACTGAACATTTCCAGTCCTGTGGCAATTGCTGAGTTTTTTAAATTTGCTATCATATTGAGTGTAGCACTTTCATAGAATCATTTTTAGCCTGTGAAATAACTCTACTAACATTCCATCAGCTCCACTAGTTTTCTCCATATGATGCTTCATAAGGAATACTTTACTTCACATTCCAAGATGTCTGGGTCTAGGTGAATAATCACACCATCGAGGTTATCTGGGTATTGAAGATCCTTTTTCCATAGTTCTGTATATTCTTGACACCTCTTTTTGATATATTCTACTTCTGTTAGGTCCGCACCATTTATGTTCTTTATTTTGACCATATTGGCATGAAATGTTCCCTTGGTATCTCTAATTATCTTGAAGAGATCTCGCCTTTTCCATGCCATTTTTTCCCCTCTGTTTCTTTGGACTGTTCACTGAGGTAGACTTTCTTATCTCTCCTTTCTCTTCTTTGAAACTCTGCACAAACGGATATATCTTTCCTTTTCTTCTTTGTTTTAGATTCTCTTCATTTCTCAGCAATTTGTAAGGTGTATTCAGACACACATTTTGCCTTTTTGCATTTCTTTTTCTTGAGGATGGTTTTGATCACTGCCTTTTGCACAATTTCACAAACTTCTGTCTGTAGTTAGTCAGGAACTCTATCAGATCTAATCCCTTGGATCTATTTGTCACTTTCACTGTGCAATCATAAGGGATATCATTTAGGTCTTACATCAGCAGTCTAGTGGTTTCCCTACATTTTTAAATTTAAATCTGAATTTGGCAATAAAAATTCATGATCTGAGTCACAATAGATCTCAGTCTTATTTTTGCTGACTGTATATAATTTCTCCATCTTTGGCGGCAAAGAAAAGAATCAATCTGGTTTCAATTTTGACCATCTGATAATGTCCATGTATAGAATCTTGTCTTGTGTTGCTGGAAGTGAATGCTTTCTATGAGCAGTGTGTTCCCTTGGCAAAGCTCTATTTCTTTTCACTGGCTTCGTTTTGTCGTCCAAAGCCAAATTTGTCTGTTACACCAGGTATCTCTGGACTTCCTACTTTTGCATTCCATTCCCCTATAATGAAAAGGACATCTTTTATGGGTGTAAGTTCTAGAAGTTCTTGTAGGTCTTCACAAAGATGCACTACATCAGCTTCTTCAGCATCAGTATTTGTTGCACGGGCATGGATTACTGTGATGTTGACTGGTTTGTTTTGGAAACGAACAGAGATCACTATGTCGTCTTTGAGATTGCCTCCAAGACTTCATTTTGAACTCTTTTTTAACTATGACAGCTACTCCATTTTCTGTAAGGGCTTCTTGCCCACAATAGTAGACATAATGGTCATTTGAGTTAAATTCACACTTTCCAGTCCATTTTAATTCATTGATGCCTAACATGTCGATTCTCACTCCTCCCATCACCTGTTTGACCCCTTCTGAACGACCTTAATTCACGGACCTAACCTTCCAGGCTTCTATGCAATATTACTATTTACAGCATCAGAATTCATTCTATCTCCAGTCACATCTGCAACTGGGTTCTGATTTTACTCTGGCTCCATGCCTTCATCCTTTCTGTCATTTCCTCTGCACTGATCTGCTGTAGCATTTTTGTCAACTACCAACCTTTTGAGTTCCTCTTTCTGCATACTATATTTTGCCATTATATGCTGCTCATGGGTTTCTCAAGGCAGGAATACTGAAGAGGTTTTCCATTCCATTCTCCAAGGACTACATTCTGTCAGAACCCATCACTATGACCCGGCCATCTTGTGTGGCCCTACATTCCTGGCTCATAGTTTCATTGAGTTAGACAAGGCTATGGACCAGGTGATCAGTTTGGTTAGTTTGCTGTGATTATGATTTTCATTCTGTCTTCTCACTGATGGAGAAAGATAAGAGGCTTGTGGAAGCTTCCTGATGGGAGAGACTAACTGAGGGGAAAACTGGTTCTTATTCAGATGGACAGGTCCATGTTCAGTTGAGTTCAGTTTTGTGGCTCAGTCCTGTTCAAATCTTTGCATCCCCATAAACTGCAGCATGTCAGGCCTTCTTATCCATCACGAACTCACTGAGTTTACTCAGACTCATGTCCATTGATTCGGTATGCCATCCAACTATATGCTGCTGTCCCTCCTCCTCCCACCTTGTACCTTTCCCAGCTGCAGGGTCTTTTCCAATGAACCCATTCTTCACATCAGGTGGCCATAGTATTGGAGTTTCACCTTTAGCCCCAGTCCTTGCAAGGAATATTCAGGACTGATATCCTTTAGGATGGTCTGGTTGGATTTCACATAGGCATCCAAGAGACTTTCAAGAGTCTTCCCCAATACCACCGTTCAAAAGCATTAATTTTCCTGCTCAGATTTCTTTATAGCCCACCTCTCACATGCATACATAACTACTGGATAAACAACAGCTTTTACTAGATGCATATTTCATGTAAAATTTCTACACTACATTTTCATATCTGAAATAAGCATAGTTCATATCTTATTAGACAATGTGTTCCCTGGTTTTCACATTTGAAAGAGCAAAAATCCCACCTTCCATGTCCAAAATTACTCAACAGTTTTTCATACGTCAATTATAGAGAATTCATTACTGCCAATCGAAGATTCTGCTTACAATTTTAAATATGAGAGATATAGAGTGTTCCCTACTTCAGTTAGAAACATCTGCACTTAGATGTTGAAATATGAAATATACAGAATTCCATGCTTTGAGGAAGTATTTTAGTTTGTTTATTTTTAACTTAGGGATAATTATTTTACAGAATTTTCTTCAAAAGCATCAATCCTTCCGCGCTCAGATTTCTTCATAGTCCAACTCTCATATCCACACATGACCATTGGAAAAACCATAGCCCTGACTAAACGGACCTTTGTTGGCAAAGTAATGTCTCTGCTTTTTAATATGCTATCTAGGTTGGTGATAACTTTCCTTCCAAGGAGTAAGTGTCTTTTAATTTCATGGCGCAATAAGCATCTACAGTGATTTTGGAGCCCAAATTATTAAAGTCTGACATTCTTTCCCCTGTTTCTCCATCTATTTATCATGAAGTGAAGGGACCAGATTCCATGATCTTAATGTTCTGAATTTTGCGCTTTAAGCCAACATTTTCACTCTCCTCTTTCAATTTCATCAAGAGGTTTTTTAATTCCTCTTCACTTTCTGCCATAAGGGTGGTGTCATCTGCATATCTGAGGTTTTCATATTTCTCCCAGCAGTCTTGATTCCCGCTTGTGCTTCTTCCAGCCCAGTGTTTCTCATGATGTATTCTGCATATAAGTTTAAAAACACGGTGACAATATACAGTCTTGACATACTCCTTTTCCTATTTTGAACTGGTCTGTTGTTCCACGTACATCACTAACTGCTCTTTCCTCACCTTCATATAATTCTCTCAAGAGACAGGTCAGGTTGTCTGCTATTCCCATCTCTTCCAAAATTTTTCACAGTTTATTGTGATCCAAACAGTCAAAGGCTTTGCAAAGTCAATAAGGCAGAAAGAGAGGTTTTGTCTGGAACTCTCTTGCTTTTTCCATGATCCATCGGAATTTGGCAATTTGATCTCTCTTTCCTCTGCCTTTTCTGAAACCAATTTGAACATCTGGAAGTTCACGTTTACCCCTTCTATTTGCAGAGTAGTGATGGGACCAGATGCCCTTATCTATGTTTTTACGAATGCTGAATTGTCAGCTTGGTTTTACACTCTTCTCATTCACCCTCATCAAAAGACTCTTTATTTCCTCTTCACTTTCTATTTGTTTCATAGTTGCCATCTATATATCTGAGGCTGTTGATGTTTCTCCCAACCCTCGATGCCAGCTTGTGATTTACTCATTTGTTATTTTAATAGTATACTCTACTTAAGATTCCCATAAACAGAGTGACAATTTAGGGATTTGTCACTCTCTTTTCCCAGTTTTGAATATTCAGTTGTTCCATGTCTGGTCCCAATTCTTGCGGCTTGACTCATTTAAGGATGCTTTCAACTTTTACTTCCTCAATCATTTTCCAAGTACTCCACCCTTTTTGTTTTTGGTGTTCTCCATCTAGACACCTAAGTTTCTCATTGTGGGAAATTTATCATTGCCCCAGTCAGAACTCTGTCTGTTTAACTTGTTGTTGTTGTTTTCGTTGCTCATCTCACCGGGCTTCATTTATTTCCTCCTTTCTACCTCCACCTAATTAGTTTTTTCTCAGTCTCAGTTATTCTACTGTTGGTTCCTTCCAGGGTGTTGTTAATCTCAGTTATTGCATGGATTATTGCTCTTTGACTCTTCTTTATTTCTTCTAGATCCATGGTAAACATGTTTATTTCTTCTCATTACAGTCCTCCAGTGTATTTACTGGCAACTCTATGTATCTTTCAAGATTTTGATCATCTTTACTCTCATTATTCTGAATTATTCTTCAGGAAAACTTCCTAACTCTTCTTTTCTTTGTCTTTGTGTGTTTTTATCATTTACCTTCAGCAGCTGCATATTTCTCTCCCTTTTCATTTTGCTTTGATTACTCTGATTTGGGTCCCCTTTCTGCAGGCCGGAGGGTTATAGCTCCAATATGTTGTGGATCCTGTCCTTTGTGGGTGGGATTGGACCAGTGACTTCTCCAGGTTTAATGCTTCGGATCATTTGTGTCTGTGCACTGGCATGCGGATCTGTGTCTCTTCTCTCTGAAATTCAATAAATTGTCCATGGACAGTGCTTTGGGGTATTTGTGGGTTTGGTATGGCCTAGTGCACCCCCTTTTATAATATTCACCGTTTTGTTTCTGTTTGCTGGAGAATAGGTGTGGTTTCTCTTGTACTGACCTTACTGACTCAAGTGTGGAGATTGCTTTCCATGTAGACATGGAAATTCTGGGGTGTGTGCTTGTCCTTTAACGTTCCTTGAGGTAAAGAGTTCGATGTTGCTCTAAAGTTCTGGAATCGATACGCTGGACTCTGGGTTTCTTTTTCCAGGTTGCAGTAACATCAAAAGTCTACATCCACACATTACAGAAGATAAACCCCACGTTAATGGTGGCAGAACTCTCCTCATCCAGAAAGTGTCAACAGGATGCACAGAATTTCAGACAGCAGGGAAAAGGGAGGAGTGTGAAAGAGGTGCCTAGGAGGAGATAGGGGAGTGTTAAAATGGAAAACAGCAATCAATCAAGGAAACGAATCCATGAATGAAATCAGATCGTAAATATTTTGTTACTAAAGTCACAACATTGATATCAATTTTGGGAAAATAAACGTTAAGAAACAAGAAAAATAGTGTAAAAAAAGAAAAAAAATTGGTTTCAATAGAGTGTCAGACAGTCTCTTGTTGAAGCTTGTATTGTCAAAGGTGACTGTTGTTCCTCAGTTGAACAGTCTGGGCATATATTGCTGACTTATTCCATTGAACCTGTCACTTCTAGGTCGGTTTTTGTTTCTTTGTTTATATTTCCTTCTTTTATTTGAAAACCTCTCCATATCTCGTTTTCACCATGAAACGAGGGTGCAGTAACCTCATATTCGAGCTCACTTGTTCAGTGCTTTGAGCGGTGAGAGGTGGGACACAGAAATCAAATACCATTGGGATATTGGGGGTGGTTGAGGTGGATTGATCACATTGGGCTTTTGAATGACAAATGTGACATGTACTTTCTAGGTCCACACCGCTCAGATTCCTGGTTGATACAAGAGGGCACAGTCCCAAGTGGGCCCTGTGTTACATGCACTTCCCAGCCAATCAGGCAGTCAGGTGCTTGGCAAGGGCCATGACCACGATTGGCTATGTGCTTTGTGCTCTTCCCAAGTCCAAAATCTCGGGTGACTGGTTGGAGGCAAGGCACAGTCCCAGGTGGGCCGTGCATTTTATGCAGCTTTCTGGTCTCAGCCAATCAGTTTGCTGCCTGTGCCAGCGGCAGAGTCTCAAGTGTGCCATGTGTCTCCTCAAGCTAACTGACCCCAGGCTGTCATGTTCCTGGCCTATGTGAACTGTCCATGAAGTGAGGTATTCATCATTAACAACTCTCAGCCAGCTTAGAACTTGGTATGGGATGTCTCTGGGGCCAAGATTCTAGTAGCCTCTTTCCTTCTGCCTCTGGCAGTCGTACACATTTCTCTCTCAATCCGTGGAGGAAAGGGTCTTAAATGGACACTGACTTGGTCTCCTTTGGTATTTTCTAGTGCACAATCTTCTGTTCTGTGTGTATGCCATGGTTCAATGTGGCCTTAGAGCCTTCTCACAGGAAAGGTCCTTTCTAAAATTTCTGTCTCCAGTGTCCCCATGGTTTAGGTTTGTGTGTTATCTTAGCTTCGTCACATTGTCCTCAGGGCACTAAAGCCTGCTTTTAACCATAATGTGTTTGATACATCCCAGACCTGCCTTCAATGCCCCATGTATGACAGTGGACGAGAGCATCTGAATCATTCCTTGGCTAGTGATCGGATTTATTGGCATAATCTGTGTTTATGTTCTTCCTCTGTCTAGTTCTATTTCTTCCCCGAATGACACCTATGAGAGAGGGTTTCCTATTTTGTGCAAATTTCTCCTCCTTTAAGACTCCTTCTCCAAGGAGAGTCTCGATCCCTAAAAACATTTCCTCCCTTTCATCACTTATTTTTTCTTACCTAGTTTTAAGAGACTGGTTTTCCTTTATCAGTTTCTAGGGCCCATCAACATCGGTCACAAATGGATTTGTGTGGGAGAAAGTGGACTCAGGCTCCTATTCCTCTAACACAATGAGACCCCCACCGCAACCCTGGAAGGTCCATTTTATTAACTGAAATCTTGTTGTTGTTCAGTCACAAAGCCATGTCAGACTCTTTGTGACCCCTTGGACTGCAGCACACAGGGCCTCTCTGCCCCTCACCATCTCTCAGGGTCTGCCTGAGATCATGTCCATGAATGGGTGAAATGATACAGCCTTCTCTTCCTCTCTAACCCATTTGTCCTCCTTATTTCATTACTTCCTACGAATTAGGGTCTTTTCTAGTGAGTCAGTTCTTTGCTCAGGTGGTCAAAGCTTTGGAGACTCAGCTTCCGTGTCAGTGATTCTAATGCATCTTCAGAGATGATTTTCTTTATATTTGACTAGCTTGATCTCCTTGCAATCCAATGGACACTCACAAGTCATCCCAAGCAGAGCACTTTGGTGTTCTCACATCCATACATGTCTACTGGAAAGACCATTAGTGTTACTCAATGTGATTCCTTTGATCAAGTCAACTCTTCACTTTTTAACACACTTACTAAATTTGTGAGCACTTTTCTCCCAGGAAGCAACTGTCTTCAAATTTTATTGCTGCCATCACCATCACAGAAATATAGATCCACAAAGAGGAAATCTGTCACTGATTCTGCTTTTCCCACCTTTATTTCCCATGAAGCAGTGGGACCAGATACCATGATCTTACTTTGTGTAATACTGAGAATTCAAATGTACTGTTTGCCCTGTTTTCCTATCAAAATTGAGAATTATTTTATTCTTTTACCTTTGTTTTCCCCTCAGTGTTTTGGATAAGAAATTATTTTCTAAGAATATTCTAAGATGGTTGCTACTCATTATATATAATACTTCTGGTTTTTAGTTTCCTGTTGGAGCATTTGTGTCATGCTTTTTTGACAACCCTGTTAAATGTTGACAAAATGCACAGCCTATATTACATTTCTCTATTAACATAATATATTGAGCCTGTTCATGTTATCTAGTTAGGTTTTCTCTAATGTGGCAACTGCTAAAATAAAAGAAGGACAAGAAATAAGGATATAATGTGGAGGGTTGCATGAAACTGAACCCCTGTGGCATGAAGGGAGATAAATTTTGATAATCAATGATTTCTATTGAAATATTTGGTACCAGAAGTTGAAAGGGATGAAAGAAAAATGTACACACTGAATAATGGAGAAGCGATTTTAATGTACACATCATATAATTTGAATGTTCAGCAGTTCATTTGAGTTCAGATGCTCAGTCATCACCGACTCTTTCATCACCCATGAATCACAGCATATCAGGCCTCCCTGTCGATCACCAAGTTGCGGAGTTCACTCAAACACATGTCCATCGAGTCGGTGATGCCATCCAACCATCTCATTCTCTGTCGTCCCCTTTTCCTCCCACCCCCAATCCTTCCCTGCATCAGAGTCTTTTCCAGTGAGTCAACTCTTCTCATGAGGTGGCCAAAGAATTAGAGTTTCAGCTTTAGCATTAGTCCTTCCAAAGAAAACCCAGGATCAATCTCCTTTAGAATGAACTGGTTGGATCTCCTAGCAGTCCAAGGGAATCTCAAGAGTATTCTCCAGCACCAAAGTTCAAAAGCATCAATTCTTTCTTCACAGTCCAACTCTCACATCCATACATGACCATTGGAAAAACTATATCCTTGACTAGACGGACCTTGTTTGGTAAAGTAATATCTCTGCTCTTTAATATGTTATCTAGGTTGGTCGTAACTTTCCTCCCAAGGAGGAAGCGTCTTTTAATTTCATGGCTACAATCAGAATCCACAATGATTTTGGATCTGACACTGTTTCCTCTGTAACACGTTTTATTTCCCATGAAGTGATGGGACCAAAACCATGGTCTTTGTTTTCTGAATGTTGAGCTTCAAACCAACCTTTTCACTCTCCTCTTTTGCTTTTATTAAGAGGATTTTTAGTTCGTCTTCACTTTCTGCATTAAAGGTCGTGTAATCTGCATACCTGAGGTTATTGATATTTCTCCCGGTAATCTTGATTCCAGCTTGTGCTTCTTCCAGCCCATCGTTCCTCATGATGTAATCTGCATATAAGTTAAATAAGCAAGGTGACAATATATAACCTTGACGTACTCCTATTCCTATTTGGAACAATTCTGTATCTCTAAGTAAATGAGAGTTGTGGTTTTATGTGCTCAAGGTGTCCTCTTATGTATGAACCCCATCTCTTATACAAAGAATAGTGGAAGATAAGCTCGATTAAAGGATAGTCTTTCAGCAATAGGATCTATATTATTCAGCCAGAAAGTTATTAAGTAGTGTTGGGGTTCCCAAACAGTTCATTTAAGATCTTGGAAGTAAGCAAAGATTTTGACCACACAAATAAAGTTATCTAAAATTATATTTTGACATGTACACGTATATACATATACTTGCATATTTGTATGTATGGGTGTGTGTATAGAAAAATGTACAATGGCTTTTAATTCCTGTTAGACAAAGCAGCAATGGAAAAAAATTCAAACCCAAAAGCAGAATGATTCAAAAGTCTACTCGGTTATTGAATATACGTGTGGAAATACTTCCAAATATGTTTCTTTGGCTGCATCTAAAATATGAGGACTCCTTTATATCACTCCCCTCTTTCGTTTTAATAAATATCTACCAATTTTCAAATGTTTGTCCAGGTTTAATGACAAAAATAAACACTTATGGAAATATACATATATACATCATAGATATACAAATATCTATATAAAATAGACAGATATGTTTGCTTCACAGAAAATATTGATACCAAATTTAGATGTCAGAATTATTTCCAACTCCATGCTCCATCTCATCATGAAAGAGCCAAAGCTGTTGTTGACTCAAGCACTCCAAGAACTGGGGATCCTGATTAAAAATCGAACCTGGAACTGGGATTCTCAGTCACATATGATCACGCTCTAAATCCAACACTTTATTTCCTTTCTTGTTCTAATCAGTCCCTTCTTAAGATTGAAAAGTACGAAAACCGAGAGAGAGAAATAGGAGATTCTAGACTTCCTCGTGTTTCAAGAGTCATATTAATCAGAGAAAATAGAAAAGACAGAAACAAAGGAAAATAATCAAGCGATATAGAATAATATTATTTTAGCCATTAAGCAAAGTCAAAGATCTTTAGTTCATCCTCAAGGGGCATAATTAACATTCTGAGCAATATCCTGTGAACAGTTTTAGAAATACTAAAAATCACTGCAGATGCTGATTGCAGCCATGAAATTAAAAGACGCTTACTCTTTGGAAGGAATGTTATGACCAACTTAGATAGTATATTAAAAAGCAGAGACATTATTTTGCCAACCAAGATCTGTTTAGTCAAGGCTATGGTTTTTCCCGTGGTAATGTACAGATGTGAGAGTTTGACTGTGAAGAAAGCTGATCGCCAAAGCCAACTCTGGGGACATGAGTTTGAGTAAACTCCGGGAGTTGGTGATGGACAGGGAGGCCTGGAGTGCTGTGATTCATGGGGTCGTGAAGAGTCGGAATCGACTGAGTGACTGAACTGAACTGAACTGAACTGAAAGCCCCAACCAGGCTGAAATGTAAGTACCTAGACCACAGAGCAGTTGGAACCAGATGGGCAATGATGTTGACTCCCAATATCCTCAGTAACAGGCCACTAGTAGAATGTCCCCAAACTATATCACACACCCCATGCCCAACCTCACTGTGTCATTAAAATCATTCCCCTGAAAATATTCGGGGAGTGTGGGTCTTTGAAGGACCAGCTGCTAGGTTCTACAATAAACTATTGCACAGAAGTGAGTAATCAAAGTTTAGTTGGATTCAGTTCAGTTCAGTTCAGTCGCTCAGTGAAGTCCGACTCTTTGTGACCCCATTTATCACAGCATGCCAGTCTTCCCTGTTCATCAGTAATTCCCGGAGTTCACTCAGACCTGCCTCCATCGAGTCGGTGATGCCATCCAGCCATCTCATTCTCTGTCGTCCCCTTCTCCTCCTGCCCTCAATCCCTCCCAGCATCAGAGTCTTTTCAGTGAGTCAACTCGTCGCATGAGGTGGCCAAAGAACTGGAGCTTCAGATTGAGCATCAGTCCTTCCAATGAACATACAGGACTGATCTCCTTTAGAATGGACTGGTTGGATCTCCTTGCAGTCCAAGGGACTCTCAAGAGTCTTCTCCACCACCACAGTTCAACAGCCTCCGTTCTTCGGCGATCAGTTTTCTTCACAGTCCAACTCTCAAATCCATATATAGCCACTGGAAAAGCCATACCCTTGACTAGATGGACTTTTTTTGGCAAGGTAATATCTCTTTTCTTTAATATGCTATCTAGGTTGGTCATAAGTTTTCTCCCAAGAAGTAAACATCTTTTAATTTCAAAGCTACAATCAGCATCTGCAGTGATAAAGTCTGACACTGTTTCCCCATCTATTTCCCAAGAAGTGATGGGACCAGATCCCATGATCTTAGTTTTCTGAATGTTGGCTTCAAGCCAACTTATTCACTGTCCTCTTTCACTTTCATCAAGAGGCTTTTTAGTTACTCTTCACTTTCTGCAGTAGGAATGATGTCATCTGCATATGTGAGGTTATTGATATTTCTCGTGGTAATCTTGATTCCAACCTGTGCTTCTTCCAGCCCAGCATTCCTCATGATGTACTCTGCATAGGAGTTAAATAAGCAGGGTGACAATATACAACCTTGAAGTACTACTTTTCCTATTTGGAAGCTGCCTGTTGTTCTATATACAGTTTTAACTGTATTTTTCCTGACTTGAATACAGGTTTGTCAAGAGGCAGGACATTTGGTATTTCCATTTGGTATTTCTGGTATTTCCATCTCTTTCCGAATTTCCCAGATTTTATTGTGATCCACACAGTCAAAGGCTTTGGCATAGTCAATGAAGCAGAAATACATGCTTCTCTGCAACTCTCTTGCTTTTTCCATGATCCAGAGGATGTTGGCAATTTGACCTCTGGTTCCTCTGCCTTTTCTAAAACCAGTTTGAACATCTGGAAGTTCACGGTTCACATATTGCTGAAGCTTGGCTTGGAGAATTTTGAGCATGACTTTACTAGCCTATGAGATGAGTGCAGTTGTGCGGTCATTTAAGCATTCTTTGGCATTGCCTTTCTTGGGATTGGGATGAAGACTGACCTTTTCCAACCATGTGGCCACTGCTGAGTTTTCCAAATTTGCTGGTGTATTGAGTGCAGAACTTTCACAACATCATCTTTCAGGGTTTGAAATAGCTCATCTGGAATTCTGTCACCTCCACTAGCTTTGTTCATATTGATGCTTTCTAAGGCCCACTTGACTTCATATTCACTTGACTTCACATTCCAAGATGTCTGGCTTGAAGTCATTTATCACACCATCATGATTATCTTGGTTGTGAAGATCTGTTTTGTACAGTTCTTCAGTGTATTCTTGCCACCTCTTCTTAATATCTGCTGCTTCTCTTAGGTCCCTACAATTTCTGTCCTTTATTGAGACCATCTTTGCATGAAATGATCCCTTGGTATCTCTAATATTTTTGAAAAGATCTCTTGTCTTTCCCATTCTGTTGTTTTCATCGATTTCTTTGCATTGATTGCTGAGGAAGGCTTTCTTATTTCTCCTTGTTATTCTTTGGAACTCTGCATTCAGATGCTTATACCTTTTTATTTCTCCTTTGCTTTTCGCTTCTTTTCTTTTCACAGCTATTTGTAAGGCCTCCCCAGACAGCCATTTTGCTTTTTAGCATTTCTTTTCAATGGGGATGGTCTTGGTCCCTGTTTCCTGTACAATGTCATGAACCTCTGTCCATAGTTCATCAGCCACTCTATCTATCAGATCTAGTCCTTTAAATCTATTTCTCCTTTCCACAGTATAATCTTAAGGGATTTGATTTAAGTCATACCTGAGCCACAGTCAGCTCTGGTCTTGTATTTGCTAACTTTATAGTATTTCTCCACTTTGGCTGCAAAGAATACAGTCAATCTGATTTTGGTGTTGACCATCTGGTGATGTCCATGTGTTGAGTTTTCTTTTCTGTTGCTGAAAGAACTTGCTTGCTATGACCAGTGTGTTCTTATGCAAAACTCTATTAGCCTTTGTCCTGTTTCATTCTGTGCTCCCAGGCCAGATTTCCCAGTTACGCCAGGTGTTTCTAATTCCTATTTTTGCATTCCAGTCCCCTAAAATGAAAAGGACATCTTTTTTAAGTGTTAGTTCTAAAAGGTCTTGTAGGTCTTCACAGAACCATTCAACTTCGGCTTTTTAAGTGTTACTGGTTGGGGCATAGGCTTGAATTACTATAATATTGAATGATTTGCGTTGGAAATGAACAGAGATCATTCTGTTCGTTTGGAGATTGCATCCAAATTCAACATTTCGGAATCTTCTGTTGACCATGATGACTACTCCATTTCTTCTAAGGGATTCCTGCCCACAGTAGTAGATATAACTTTCATCTGAGTTAAATTTACCCATTCCAGTCCATTTTAGTTCACTGATTCCTAGAATGTCTACGTTCAACCTTGCCATCTCTTGTTTGACCACTTCCAATTTGTCTTGATTCATGGACCTATCGTTCCAGGTTCCTATGCAATATTGTTCTTTGCATCATCAGACCTTGCTTACATCACCAGTCACATCCACAGCTGGGCATTGCTTTTGCTTTTGCTCCACCCCTTCATTTTTTTTTTCTGCAGTTATTTCACCACTGATTGCCAGTAGCATACTGGGAACCTACCGACCTGGGGAGCTCCTCTTTCAGTATCCTATTATTATGACTTTTCGTACTCTTCTTGTGGTTCTCTATGAAAGTATACTGAAGTGACTTTCCATTCCCTTATCCAGTGGACCATATTCTGTCAGACCTCTCCACCATGACCCGCCCATCGTGGGTGGCCCTACACAGCATGGCTTAGATTCATTCAGTTAGAGATCAGTTAGAGAAAGCTGTGGTCCATGTGATCAGATCGATTAGCTTTCTATGATCACGATTTCTGTGTGTCTGCCTTCTGATGCCCTCTCGCAATTCCTACCATCATATTTGGGTTACTCTTACCTTGGTTTTGGGGTATCTCTTCACGGCTGTTCCAGCAAAGAAGAGCCACTGAACCTTACCTTGGACGGGGGTTATCTCCTCACGGCTGCCCCACCTGATCTTGAATGTGGAGTTGATCCTCACGGCCCTCCTGTGCCTGCACAGCCAGCGCCACTTGGATGTGGGATAGCTCCTTTCGGCTGCTGCCCCTGGCCTTGGGCATAGGGTAGCTCCTCTTGGCCGCTGCCAAGAATCACTTTTATTTCAGAAACCAAATGGATTTACTGATTTGATTTATACATATAAAAATTCTTTAGGAATGAGATTTGCAGGCTCATGGTTTTTGTTGCTATTTGTGTAAGGAGCCTGTATTTTAAGTTGATGCTGAAGTATAAACACTGGTTGAACATTGCCCATCAATTTCTAGGAGACCAGTGACGTGATGTCACAGCTACCCTTCACTTGCTAGGAGACCAGTGACTTTGTGATGTCACAGCTACTCTTCCATTGCTAGGAGACCAGTGCATTTTGGAACCACTGTGATGGTCTAGGGAGTTTCCCCCTTAGGCCAGCCAAGCAGCATTTGAATTTGTTGTGTGTAATATCAGAAAAATGAGAAAAGTATCTGAAGAAAGATTTTTCTGAGATGGCACATATTTCTTCAGAAATTCAAGGTGTGCCTCCTAACGATGAATCCACTGGTTCAGAAACCTCCATCAGACCTTTGTATGATTATACACTTTCTGGGGACTTGGTTTTGCGATCTCTTATTGAAGAATATGCTTTTCAGGCTTTGACTGAGGAAGTTCTGATGAAAAGGCCATGTTACACATTTTCTGTCTCTGAAACAGGTGAGCTGAATGATTTTCTTCCACTCACTTTTCCACAAAAATTGTGGAATATAGTGGAAAATGATCAATTTCAATCTATTTGGTGGGATGAGAGAGGCACTTGTATAGTGATCAATGAAGAACTCTTCAAGAAAGAAGTCTTGGAAAGAAAGGCGCCTTTCAGAATATTTGAAACCAATAATATGAAAAGTCTAGTTCGACAGCTGAACCTTTATGGTTTTAGTAAAAAGCAACAACCTATTCAAAGATCTGCTTCACTATCTGACTTTCTGGAAGAAGAAAACAACATCTCTCTTTTGAGCAAGGTATCCCAAAATTTTCATTTATTAGCAATATGTAAGATTAAATCATGTGACCAAGAAAGCATGTTACCATATGTAGCTAAAACAGAATTCAAAACTGATATACCAATTTGTTGAAAAAGCTTTATTGTTTGAAGTTGAGACAGCTGGGGGATACAATATTTGATATTTAACAAACTTTCCAATCAACTTGAAGTAAGATACGAGTCTTGAAGCTACTTATGGTATTTGCTATATATATACAACATATTTTTAGTTGAGGAGCACATTTGTTTCTAACATGTTAGCTGTTAAAACTACTATGGAGGGGTTTAATTTGATGGAATTTAATTGGTATCATTCAAGGAATTATTTTTTCTTTTCTAATTTTATTTATTTTAATTGGAGGCTAATTACATTATTGTATTGGTTTTGCCATACATTTACATGAATCTGCCCCAGGTGTACATGTGTTCCCCATCTTGAACCCACTCCCACCTCCCTCCCTCCTCCCTCCCCATCTCATCCCTCTGCTTCAACCCAGTACACCATCCCCAGGCATCCTGTATCATGCATCGAACCTGGAATTGTAATTCGTTGCACATATGATAATATACGTTTCAATGCCATTCTCACAAATCATCCCATCCCTCTCCTACAGAGTCCAAAAGACTGTTCTATACATTTGTGTCTCTCTTGCTGTCTCATATATAGGGTTATTGTTATCACCTTTCTAAATTCCATATATATGCGTTAGTATACTGTATTGGTGTTTTTCTTTCTGCCTTAATTCACTCTGTATAATAGGCTCCCGTTTCATCCACCTCATTGGAACTGATTCAGATGTATTTTTAATGGCTGAGTAATACTCCATTTTGCATGTGCACCACAGCTTTCTTATCCATTCGTCTGCAAACGGACATGTAGGTTACCTCCATGTCCTGGCTATTATAAACTGTGCTACGATAAACACCTTGGTGTGTATGCCCTGGAGTGTGATTGCTGGGTCCTATGGCAGCTCTATTTCCAATTTTTGAAGGAATCTCCACACTGTTCTTCATAGTGGTTGTGCTGTTTGCATTCCCACCAACAGTATAGGAGGGTTCCCTTTTCTCCACACCCCCTCCAGTATTTATTGCTTGTAGACTTTGGGACTGGCGCAAAATGGTACCTCATTGTGGTTATGATTTGCATTTCTCTGATTATGAGTGATGTTGAGCATCTTTTCTTGTGTTTGTTAGCCATCTGTATGAAGGAATAAACTTTTATAGTTTAGCTTTTATGGCAGTTTTACCTTGGTTTATAAAGAAACTAAATAATTTTATCCTTTGGCTTATTTACAGATCTACTATAATCCAAATTTCAAAAGAAGGTATCCTTAACTTTTAGTAAGAATAAAAAGAAGAGTTGGGATTAACAATGTGTCTGCAATATATTCATTAGTTCGAGATTGCAAGAAGAAGCGTGTTAAAACAAGTGTCAACATAGATGATCGTAACTCTGATTTTCTTCCTGAAACTAGTGGAGAGAGTACATTTTCAGCCTCCACCAGTTTAAGTGTGCCTTTCATACAAAAGCCTCACATCAGCCAGACAGTCGCTAATACAAGAGCTCTAGCTCTGTGTGACTTACCTTCCCCATCATCAATATCAGTTAGCCAAACAGAACAGATTGTGGGAGATCAACCTGCTGTTTTGAATCAGTTGAGCATTTTTCAGTGGCACTCACATAGCAGCTACACTCAGGTAAATGGCCACGTTGAGGACTTGCCTATGACAACTACATCGAATTCTCAGAACCACATGCTATCTCCATTACAGAGCAGTTATTCTAGACTGATGGTGGAGCCTTCTAAGTTTCCAGATAGATATAGTGATATGTCAGCCCATGACAGTCCTTTCCGTGACCTTCAAAAGAGAGGCAACTCATGGCCTTCAGTGCCAAAGATCACTTATACATCTGCCTCCTCTCTTTCAAGTCAACTCATCAAGAATCATCGTTTTGTGAAAACCATGCTAATTAAAACGGACCTATCAAATAAATGTCAGATTATGGAGCCTAATGAAGATTGAAATTTTTGTTGGGAGATGTCAACAAATACCTACAATTCTTGCATTTGAACAATAAAGTTGCATGTTCATCTTCATAGTTTCATTTTATTTTTCAAACAATGAAGAGAAAAATGAGGCTTAGTTTAATGTCTGGATATTTTACTGTACTGTTTTATAAACTCTTCAGGACAAGAAAACATTCATTATGCATCCTAGGTCAATGACACTGGATCAAATATTTGTAAGCAAGAAAATGAGAACAAAGGGAAAAGAGGTAATGGATGTAACGTGATTTCTGAAATCATCCCTGCTGAAATGAACGGGTGTCTACATGAGGAGTGTATGGGTGAAGGAAGAAATACAAATAAAATCAAGGAAATGGAAATGCACAGTATGCACCGTAGTGCATTCACAGTTACATTATATTCTATTAGATACTGGTAGAGTGTTAAAAGGGTAGAAGGAAGGTTATCTTCAGTATAGAAATTCATTATGTACTTGAAAATATAAAATCATGATCATCAAAATCATGATCACCACTGTACTGACACTGTGATACCAAAGAAAACATGACATAACCAGTGACTGGCAAATGGTCAGCACAAGATATGTATTTTACAAGTGATAATGTATAGGGACATTTTTGTTCTGCTGTCCTTAAGTGAAAGCCAAAGTGAAGTAGCTCAGTCGTGTCCGACGCTTTGCGACCCCTGTGGACTGTAGCCTACCATGCTCATCCATCCATGGGATTCTCCAGGCAAAGATAATGGAGTGGGTTGCCATTTCCTTCTTCAGGGCTCTTACTGACCCAGGGATTAAACCCGGGTCTCCCACATTGCAGGCAGACGCTTTACTGTCTGAGCCACCAGGGAAGATGCTGTCCTTGAGGCACACCTTTATTTCCTGAAACCAAGATTCCACCCTATATTTCCTAATGCATGTTTAGATGTTGGTTATCGGTTCACACAGAGACATAATACATTCCTGGTGGTGATTGCAGCACATCAGTGTGATGAACAAGTTCTGTGAAGACATGGTATCTTTTTTCCTTAATAATTTCATTATCTTTCTCTTATACTGTGCTTCCGGAGCTACAATCTCTCAACCTAATTTCAGTCATGCTAAGCCCCTTCTCACAATTTTGTCTCAACTCTTTCTTGGGGTTGGAAGGAACTGCCATTCAGGTCTTCCATGTGTTTTGGGTCTACTCTCTTTATGTATCTTTCACATCAGCTAAAATTAGAGCCTGCAAATGATACATTTTTAGTACTTACTAAGTTATCAGTAAAGAAATGTCATAACCAATCAAATGCTATATACATTACTCAACATATTCCTATAACCGTCAGTTTTATCATAATTGGCCTTTCCTCTTTACTGATAACTTTTTCCAAGTTGATAAATATTTATTATATTTACACAAATGTTAAATGTGGGAATTCAAACTATAAAATGACTGCTGCTATCATGAAGTTTACAGTCTATAAGAACCCCTTCTAAGCATGTAGTTTCAGGACCCAGTACCTTAAAATTCAATAGTAGTTGTGGAGACATGAATAAAAAAAAAAGAATCATTAATTTTAATAATCTAGAAAAGTCATGGAGTAAGCAGGGATCAATATCAATGGTTGACCCCTAATATATTTCACAACGAAATACTCTGAACAAAGTGTCTGCTTGTTGGACTATCCAGATATCATGAACACTACCTAGAAATCTTTGTAATCTCAAATTTGGGTTCATTCCTTTAGATGTTGGTGGCAACATCAAGTCAGATCCCTGTTTTGGGATGGTTACCCACATAGGACAACATCAAGTTAAGTTGACCACTTTCATTCTTGCAGCTAATGAACAGCGAAATCTGTGGAATATCTGTGTAAATGAATGGTCAACAAACACACTTTTTCTTTCACTGAAAAATTACATTCAAGAGGTGAGCATTTTGAAGCAATGGTAAGTGTTATTGAAATTGGTTTCCTTAGTTATGATTTCAAGCCCAAAGTTCAATGCTCTTGTTTTAGATTTCAGTTTTTTTATGAAACTAAAAGACACTTACTCCTTGGAAGGAAAGTTATGATGAACCTAGATAGCATATACAAAGCAGAGACATTACTTTGCCAACCAAGGTCTGGCTAGTCAAGGCTATGGTTTTTCCAGTGGTCATGTATGGATGTGAGAGTTGGACTGTGATGAAAGCTGATAGCCGAAGACTTGAAGCTTTTGAACTGTGGTGTTGGAGAAGACTCTTGAGAGTCCCGTGGACTGCAAAGAGATCCAACCAGTTCATCCTAAGGGAGATCATTTCTGAGTGTTCATTGGAATGACTGGTGCTGAAGTTGAAACTCCAATACTTTGGCCATCTCATGTGAAGAGTTGACTCACTGGAAAAGACTCTAATGCTAGGAGGGATTTGGGGCAGGAGGAGAAGGGGAAGACAGAGAATGAGATGGCTGCATGGCATCACCGACTTGATGGAGATGAGTTTGAGTGAACTTCAGGTGTTGGTGATGGACAGGGAGGCCTGGTATGCTGTGATTTATGGGGTCGCCAAGGGGCAGACAGGAGTGAGCAACTGAATTGACATACTGACTGACGATGTAGTCCAATTTGCATCCTTTGAGCAATATCACCTTAAAGGTGATTCCATTTGCTATTTCATTGCCATGTACTGATTATTCGTTCTCAGTCCCTTTTACTTCTTTTCATGTTCTGCTTTGAGTGTCAGGTCCTTCTCATAAAGAACAGGAATAATCCACTTAGTACTCTGTGATAACTTAGAAAAGACATGGACAAGGACATTCAATATATCATGTTGAAAAGCTACAGTACTAACCTGTACTAACAGCATTAACCTGTACTTCAATTGTCATACCAAGGGAAACCTGGTAAGATGGTCCATTCCCTTTGTTATCAATTCCCATATGGCTTTGAAATATCAGTACCTGTCATTCTCCAGAGCTTATAGAGAAAATAGCTCAATACCTTAGGGAAGCATTGTACATGAATTCAATTTTCTTTCCTTTATGTATTTACTTTATAATTCGTGCCTAAAATTGCAAAACTGAAAACAAAAATTAAGTGAGGTAAATACAGAAGACTGGGGCAAAAAGTAGAAAAATTTGATGGGACAAGATCAGGGGATGAAATCGGATACTTAAAATATAACAAGCAAATGTGTCACTGAAGGGCCTAAAGAGATCAATATGACTTCAATATTGTTACACTACAACTTTATTTTCATCAAATCACAGAATAGTTTTCCATGCAAATATTCTAAGATCCCATGGGATGTAGATCAATGTTCTATCTTTTGAAACATTCTGATTTAAAATGTCACTAGAGTGAAATCATTTAACTACAAAATAACTTCCAACATTAGGCCTAGAAACAGATATCAGAGAACTCTGTGAATTTCATAGGTGTCCCTCAGTGAGTATTTTGGTTTTCTTTTCCTTTCATAATTGTGTTTTGTGCATGTAAGAATGTGACTCTCCTTGTGTGTGTGTGTGTATGTGTGTGTATCAGATTAAGAATGTGATTGTGAGTGTACGTCTGGGTTCTCTTTTGGACTTTCATGTTAGAGATTTTGGCTGAAGAAACGGCTAATTCAATAGTATAAAGAGGTACAAATCAAAATGTCCATTCAAAGGTCTGTTTTAGTATTTCAAAGTACAAGACAAATGGATGAGTCTCAGAGATTGAAAGCATTTCGATAATAACCAAGCTACTCCACCCTAACATACTTAAAATCTATGGCACTGTCACAATCAGCCCACCAAAGTTGAGAGGGGCCTTAGAAGTCTGTGATGTCTGACAATAACAAAAACACCCACCTACTAATTTGGCAATACCAGAGAAGCTAAGTAGGTGAGTGGAGTTTCAACCACGCCTTCCTGTAATAGGATAATACGTTCCTATAGGAGGTGGCACACTCTCCATTATGAATAACATTCTTAGGGATCAAAGAAACTAATGATGAAATCTGTAATTCTGTTCCCACATGGTAGAAGTGGCCTTCCTCTTTCACAAGTGTATCAGTTAAAATAGACAATTAAATAGAAGGAAGTGATAACATGGCCCACATACTTCGTAGATAAAATCTTCAATATCCAAGCCCTACCACACTGATAAGATAGTGACTATACATGAATTCTGGTTTCAGCTCTGTGTGGCAAACATCATATAATGGCACTGAAACATGTATATGATCATATGTGCAACGAATCTCCAGTCCATATTCGATGCATGATACAGGATGCTCAGGGCTGGTGTACTGGGATAAACCAGAGGATTTGGTTGGGAAGGCAGGTGGGAGTGGGGTTCAAGATGCGGAACACATGTGCACCCGGGGCAGATTCATGTCAATGTATGCCAAAACCAATACAATAATGCAAAGTAATTAGCCTCCAATTAAAATAAATAAATAAATAAAAAGAATGTATGAATATTTGAGATGCATTGATAGTGAAAATCGATTAATCAAAAATCTTGAGATCTGATTCAAAGAGGAAAACTGTGTACTCCCTGTCTTCTGTTTCATGGGACTTCAGATACATTCACACAGTTCCACAATTCTCAACCCTCATCTGAAGACAAAAACTGTGACACTAAAAGAGGAATGGTCTATGTACAGAGAAGGCAAGTAGCAAAGTTTAAATGAATCCAGTCTCCTACCTACATCCTTGCTTAGTAATGTAACCCCTTGTAAGCTTTCCTAAGGGTAACTAGAATACACAAGTCAGAGATGCTTCTCCCAGGATTACAGAGTTTGATTGAGGACATATAAGTTTGCTTAACTCTCACCTCATCCTTAAGATCAAACATCAGCCTGTTAACACATCAGAAGATGGGCAGTTCTAGAAGACACTTACAGACAATACCTGCTTCTGCCTAAGACCAAGCTTGTAGATCCAAGTGGCTGATGCGGTAAGGTTTCTGTCTCAGGATACCACATGACTCCGCAGGAGTTCTCCTTTTCTGGGAAGCTCTCCAAAAACATTGTGAGAAGTACAATGTGAGGGAGGAAAGGAAGTAAACTGACAAGAGCTTTGTTCTTTCTAATTGTCCTGAATATCACTTATCATCCCAGGTACAATGACAGGCTTACCATTCTATCTGAACTATCTCTGAGCACTGCCAAGACTAATTTTTTGATGTAGTTCAGTCACTCACTCTTGTCTAATTCTTTGTGACTACATGTACAGAAAGAACCCGGGGATTGCCTGCCCTTCAAATCTCCCAGAGCTTTCTCTAATCCTTGACCTTTGAGGCAGTGATGCTTTGCGGCCATCTTGGCCTCTGCCCTTCCCTACTTCTCCTGTGACCAATCTTTCCCAGCATCGGTTTCTTCCCAGTGATTTTGCTCTAGGCCTCATGTGGCCGATATATTGGCTCTTCACGTTCAGCATCAGTCCTTCTGAGACAGTCAGAGATGGTTTCCTTCAAGCTTTTCCAGTTTGAACTCCACACTCACCACGGAACTCTCACACATCTTCTCCAGGCGTTGTTGCAAAGCGTCAATATTATGGCACTCAGTTCTTGTGGTTCTGCTCATTCCTCAACTCGTTCCTCCTGAAAATCAATGATGACTAGTCAGGTCTTTCTCAGTAAGCTTTCAGCTTTTTAACATGGTGTCTAGATTGGTCACAGCTTTTCATCAAAGTGCAAGTTGCTTTAAATTTCATGGCTGCAGTCAATTCGGCAGTGACATCGGGGGTCAAGAAAGAGAAACCTGTCACTAATCCAATTGTATACCATCGATATATCTCAAAATGATGGGACCAAATTCCATGAGCTTATTTTTTGTGAGTGTTTGTTTTTATATTGAGTTTTAATCCAGCTTTTCCACTCTCCCCTTTCACCTTCATCAGAAGGCTCTTTACTTCCTGGTATTTTTCAGCCATTTGTGTGTTGTCATCTTATAACTCAGGTTATTCATTCTTCTCACAGTAATTTTGTTTCCAGCTTCAGATTCTTTCAGCAAGTTACTATCCATGATGCACTCTGCACAGAATTCAAATGAGCTGGGTGACCATATATAGCCTTGATGTATTTCCTTGCCTATTATGTACCAGTTCATTGTTCCTTGTCCAATTCCAACTGTTGTGTCTTCACCTGCATGCATGTTTCCCAGGAAACAGGTAAGGTGGTCCCGTATTCTTATCCCTTTGAGAATGTTCCACAATTTGTTGTGACCCACGCAGTCAAAGGGCTTCCCTGGTGGCTCAGATGCTAAAGCATCTGCCTGCAATGGGGCAGACACAGTTTTGATCACTGCGTCTAGAAGATGCCCAGCAAAAGGAGATGGTAGGCTACTGTCCAGTGGGTCACAAAGAGTCAAACACACCTAAATGACCTCATTTTCACACGCAGTCTATGCCAGTAACAGAGACAATAAAGAAAATGTAGATAACTTTATGAAATCCCCTTGCTTTCACTATGATCCAAACTCCAATTAAGATTTTCCTTAAGATTAAATGACTAACTACACCTCCCAGTTTTGCTTTGTTTTGTTCTGCACTTTTTTTCTCTGTTTCTCTCTTTTAAGCTATTATCTACCAATTGTCACATTCCTGGGCCCTTGCCATCTTCCTATACAAGAATTAAATTATGCCCATGCCACTCTCTGACCTTTGACACCCATTTAAAACAGTTAAGTTTCCAGAGCTGAAATAAGGAATCTGTGCTCTGGGAAAATGTCAGGACAGCTTGACAAATAGCTAGATATTTTCAGGGACTGACTTTTTGAGCCCAATTCCTGTACCAATTCTCATCCTGAAAAGATCTATAGTTTCTTGGTGAAGTGAAGTCACTCAGTCATGTCTGACTCTTTGCTACCCCGTTGAGTATAGCCCACCAGGCTCCTCTGTCCATGTGATTTTCCAGGCAAGAATACTGGAGTGGGTTGCCATTTCCTTCTCCAGGGGATCTTCCCAACCCAGGGATCGAACCCAGGTCTCCCTCATTGCAGGCAGATGCTTTCACCTCTGAGCCATTAATCAGATGAAAATTCCTCATTAGCAGAAATTTCAAGAAAAATAAAAGAGTTTATTTGCGTGTTCAAAATCAATGATATAACAATTACGTAACTATGTATGTAACCGCCCATCAAACTGATTAATTCATGTCAGCTAAAGTTTGTTGTTTCACCGGCATGCATAAAGGAATTACAGAGCTTGCCTAGAAATAAGATCAGAATTTCTGATTTCGCAGAAAATAAGAGGACATTGAGTGCAACTCTCTTTACGGAGGCATGACAAATAATATTTCTATCAAGACAACACTTCCTCCAGAGCATCAAATGGATATTAGCAGAAGATCTTGCTCAACAGTGAGGTATATATGGAAAGTAGACATAACTGAGAAGAATGGAGGGAAGATGGGAGGAGGACGAGAGGAATAGAACCAAGCCTGTTTCTTGTGGTGGGAGATGGAGAATCAGGGAATAGATTGAGGATTCAAGCAAGCGACCTCACTAAACTTAAATTAATTTTGACTAAAAGGAAGCAAGGTGAAGAAGCTGATGAAATATAGTTTGCCTCTAGTGAAAATCAAACAGAGAATGTGTGGTGTGGTCCTGCATGCCCTAAATGGCAGGCCAGGTCAACTAGTGTACAAGGGTGTGGAAGATCAAGCATGGGGTTAGAAAGGCAACTTGTGAGGGAACTGATTGACTATGTGGAGATGGAATTATGCAACTGGGATGACAAATTGTGTAGAAAGGAATGCCTTTGAAAAATCCCAAACTGAAAAAGTGGGACCTTAGTACTCAGTCACAGAGAGGATGTGCTGAAAGCATTGAATTTCCCCCTCATGCCACATGCTGAGACCTACTACAGACAATAGAAAAAGACCAACTGGAACTATCACACATGCTTCTGCCACCACAGGCTAGAAAACTATCCCATGAGGGCTATAATTTTTCTGCCCATGGTCGCTGGCTCCTCTGCAAAACTGACACCACCAGGGTTCCTACAGTCCCAGCAGCTTTACCTCTTTATCCTGTGCTCACCAAGGCAGGCCCAAGTGTTCCACAAGGGCCTTGGAGACAGCATTCTCTGGTGACCACACGGAGAGGTTGTTATCAAACTACATCTGAGACTCAGGATCAGGGAAATGAAGGAAAAGGATTGAAAACTTTCCCACCAGCTGAGCAAGCCACAGATTAAATACATGCAATCAACTCTGCAGATGCTTTCTCTATGGGATAAAAAAGGACAATAGATTTCCAACGAATGAAAATATGCAGGCTGTTGCAGCTCTCAGAACAAAGGAGTAATCCCAGTTTAGAGTCTGACCTGTCCTTACTGAAGATCCAGAGTTAAGTTCTGCCCACATTTGGTGAGTTTTCTAGAAAGGTGAATTTGTGCTGTGGCACATGTTCAGGACCAAAACCCAGGGACCCTAGGTAACATTCATTGTACTTCCGATGTTTTGCTATGATGCGTGGTGGTTCACTCTCTGTCTCACTTAAAAGCTTTCTAATTATTCTTGCTTATTTGGTGTTTTAAGATTTTTTATATTGGTATGTATCTATTGTGCATTTTCTTTTCCTGATTTCTGTGCCTTTTGTTGATGTTGTTTGTTGTTTCTTGTCATTTTTGTTTTAATAAACATATATATCCTTATTAACTGTGATTTTCTCTTATTCTGTGGGAAAGCTCTTATCATTTTGTCAGAGTTTTTTTCCTATATTCTTCATATGGCACTCTGCTCTGGTGTTGTTTTATGTCTTACAAGATATTTGCTTAGTTCTCTTGATTCTGTGTTCTTCCCTATTGTCATTACTGCTTCTATTATTTTACTTGTGGTTTGATTTTGATTTCTTACCATTTGTCTGTCTTCCTTTGTTCCCCTGTCTAATCTTTTACTATGTGATCTTGGTTCTCTGACTGGAAGTTGGGCCTGATCACCTAGGGCTTCAACAATGTATCATGGACCAACAGATAATTCCCAGTTCTAATGAATATTAATTGGTGAGAGTCTCTATGAAGGCCTCCATCTGAAACGAAGAACCATTCCACCCAAAAGCCTATACTACCCAGAGATGCTGCCTCACACCACACACAATGTAAGACAGAAACACAAGCCAAATCATTCCCAGATGGACTGTCTAAAGTACACTAAACCTATACACACCTGAAAAAGACTCCTCTGACACGGTCCCACAATGAGAGAGAGAAGCATCAGCTATGGCTACAAGAATGTAGTTGCCAGTCCCTCCCCCTCCATGGACACACAAACCACTGGACCAAACTTATACATGCACGATATAGACTGGAAGCAAGTACTACCATCCTATACCCCGGGTAGGAAAGACTAGTTACATAATAATCTAAGCAAATATGAAGACAATAAAGCATTTTGCAGGCAAAGAAACAAGGTAAAAATACATATGTCATAATTAAAGAGGAAATAGAAATTGTCACTGAAAAAAAATTGAGAGGAACGATAGGAAAGATGATCAAACCTCTCCGAAAATAAATGGAGATCATGCAAGACACATTTACGAAGGTCATGGAACAGCTAAATAACAAGAAATGGATGATAGCACAATAACTGCCATATGTGTATTCTAGGTTGTTCCATGCCTTTGTACAGCAGAAGCCAGAACAACATTGGGAAACAATTATCTTTCAATTTTTAAATGAAGTAGTACAAATTTAAAGAACAAGCAGACCTGACAATTCAGTTGATACTGAAGTAGATTTCACCCAAAACCCTCAGAGTGCAGTTTCTTCGCAAGGTCAAAAGAAATATTTCTGAATAAATAAAAAGCTGGATCACTAATCAGGACTTGGTAAATTTAAAATAATCAAAATTGTATCAGACTTTTTTTTTTTTTTTAACCACAGCGTTATGATTTATATGTCATTCATGGGTGGGAGAGAAAAAACAAACAAAGCATAAATAACAAAGAAAAGAAAAAACTGAAAACCATGAATACATTGAGGTTCATGTATGCACCTCTTCATGGCCAAGAAATCATTGAAGAGTCAGAGAGAAAATATATATATATGTGTGTGTGTGTGTGTGTGTGTGTGTGTGTGTGCATGTGTGTATCAGTTCAGCTCAGTCGCTGAGTCGTACACAACTCATTGAGACCTCATGAATCAGAGCATGCCAGGCCTCCCTGTCCATCACCAACTCGCTGAGTTCACTCAAACTCACCTCCATTGAGTCAGTGATGTTATCAAGACATCTCATTCTCTTCCTTCCCCTTCTCCTCCTGTCCCCAATTCCCAGCATCAGAGTCTTTTTCAGTGAGTCAACTCTTTGCATGTGTTGGCCAAATTATTGGAGTTTTAGCTTCAGCATCTGTCCTTCCAATGAACAACCAGGACTGATTTCCTTTAGAATGGACTGGTTGGAACTACATGCAGTCCAAGGGATTCTCAAGAGTCTTCTCCAACACCACAATTCAAAAGCATCAATTCTTTGGCGATCAACTTTCTTCACAGTCCAACTCTCACATCTGTACATGACCACTGGAAAAACCATAACCTTGACTAGACGGACCTTTGTTGGCAAAGAAATGTCTCTCCTTCTATTATGCTATCTAGGTTGGTCATAACTTTCCTTCCAAGGAGTAAACATCTTTTAATTTCATAGCTGCAGTCAGCATTCGCAGCGATTTTGGAGCCCCCCAAAATAAAGTCTGACACTGTTTCCACTGTTTCCCCGTCTATTTCCCATGAAGTACATATTCATACAAACTAATGACAAGGAAATTGTGATTGCATAAAACACATGAAACAGGATAAAACACTAATTAAACTTACAACTAAAGCAATTAGACAGAAGAATAAATACAAAACCAAAAATTGGTTTTGGGAAAAAAAAAAAAAACAGAGAAGCGTGGGGGGAAAAAAAGATGAAAATAGTAGCAAAGATCAATAATACAAAAAGGGGGCTCTTGGAGAGAATAAAGAAAATACATAAAACATGAGCCAAAGCCATCAACAAAAAAGGGAGAACACTCAAATCAATAAAGTCATACATGAGAAAGGACACATTATAACCAACAGCACAGAAATACCAAAAGATCATGATAGATTACTACAAAGAACTTTAAGCCAATAAAATGTAGAATCTGGAAACCGCAGATTACTTCTTATGAACGCAGCTAAGAGGAACCAGCAAATTTGAACACAACATTACAACCACTAATATTGACACTGCTATGAAAAATTTGCCAGCTAACAACATTCAAGGTCCAGATGATGTTAGATGGTGTTTTATAAACCTTTAAGTTAAATGTTAACATACGGGCTTCTTAAACATTTTCAAAATACTACAACGGTAGGAAACCCCACAAACTCATCCTACGAGTACAGCATCACCTGATAGCAAAGACAAAGTTAACACAGAAAAGGAAAATTATAGACCAGTATCACATAAACAAACATAGAGGCAAACATCCTGAACAAAATCATCCCAAGAAAATTCCATCAACACTTTAAAATTATCGAACAGTTTAACATTGAGGTTTTTCCCCGGATATGCAGACATTCTCCGGTAACTGTGTATTAATCCATGAGATGCATTATAACAAATTTCAGGATTAAAACCATATGATCACCTCAGTTCAGTTCAGTTTCTCAGTCTGTCTGACTCTTTGTGATCCCATGAATCACAGCACGCCAGGCCTCCCTGTCCATCACCAATTCCCGAAGTACACTCCACTCATGTCCATTGAGTCAGTGATGCCATCCAGCCATCTTATTCTCTGTCGTCCCCTTCTCCTACTGCCCCCAATCCCTCCGAGCATCAGAGTATTTTCCAGTGAGTCAACGCTTTGTATGAGGTCGTCAAAATACCGGAGTTTCAACTTTACCATGAGTCCTTCCAATGAACACCCAGGACTGATCTCCTTACTGATTGCATCACCTTGCAGTCCAAGGGATTCTCAAGAGTCTTCTTCAACACTACAATTCAAAAGCATCGATTCTTTGGCGATCAGCTTTCTTCACAGTCTACCTCTCGCATCTGTACATGACAACTGGAAAAACCATACCCTTAACTAGAAGGACCTTTGTTGGTAAAGTAGTCTCTACTCTTTTAAAATGCTACCTACTCTGGTGGTAACTTACCTTCCAAGGAGTAAACATCTTCAAATTTCATGGCTGCGATCAGCATCTTCAGTGATTCTGGAGCCCCCAAAAGCTCTCACACTGTTTCCACTGTTTCCCCACCTATTTGCTATGAAGTGATGGGACCAGATGCCATAATTTTAGTTTTCTGAATGTTGAGCTTTAAGTCAACTTTTTCCCTCTCTTCTTACACTTTCCTCAAGAGGTGTTTTAGTTCCCCTTCACTTTCTGCCATAAGGGTGGTGTCATCTGCATATCTGCGGTTATTGGTATTTCTCCCAGCAATCCTGATTCCCGCTTCTGGTTCTTCATCCCAGCATTCCTCATGATGTACTCTGCATATAACTTAAATAATCAGCGTGACAATATTCAGCCTTGACGTACTCCTTTTCCTATTTGGAATCAGTCTGTCCCATATCCAGTTGTGTTGCTTCCTTACCTGCATATAGGTTTCTCAAGAGTCAGGTCAGGTGGTCTGTTATTCCCATCCTTTTCAGAATTTTCTAGCATTTATTGGGATCCACATAGTCAAAGACTTTGACATAATCAATAAAGCAGAAATCGATGTTTTTCTAGAACTCTCTTACTTTTTCCATGATCCAGCGGATGTTGGCAATTTGATCTCTGGTTCCCCTGAATTTTCTAAAACCAGCTTGAACATCTGGAAGTTCACCATTCATGCATGCTGAAGCCTGGCTTGTGAATTTTGAGCATGATATTGTTCGCGTGTGAGATGAGTGCAATTGTGCGGTATTTTGAGCATTCCTTGGTATTGGCTTTGTTTGGGTTTGGAATGAAAACTGATCATTTCCAGTCCTGTATCCACTTCTGAGTTTTCCAAATTTGCTGGCCTATTGAGTGCAGCACTTTCACAGCATCATCTTTCAGGATTTGAATTAGCTTAACTGGAATTCCATCACCTCCACTAGCTTTGTTCATAGTGATGCTTTCCAAGTCCCACTTGACTTCACCTTCCAAGAAATCTGGCTCTAGGTGATTGATCACACCATCGTGATTAACTTGATCTTTTTTGTACAGATCTTCTGCGTATTTTTGCCACCTTTTTTTTAATGATCACCTCAATAGAAAAAAAATGAAACTTTAATAAAATCCAACAAGCATGTGTGATAAAAAATTTTTCAGAAACTGAGCGTAGCAAACATTACCTCAACATAGTAAAGGCATACAAATCCAGACAACTGTGAGGTATCATACACTATTGTGCACGGTGATCATCATAAAAATCGACAGTAGGGTCCTTCCTTGATGGTCCAGTGGCTAAGACACCATGATTCCAAATCAGGGGTTCCATGTTTGATCCCTGGTCATGGAACTAGACTCCATATGCAGAATTTAAGGCCTGGTGTAACCAAATAATGAAGCAAATGTGTGTGTGTGTGTGTGATGTGTATATTTATATATACATATAAAATACAATTTAAAAATATAATACAAATATAATTAAAATACAAAAATAAAATTAAAATAATATACAAATGTATAATATAAATATAATATGAAAATATAAATTAACAAACATTTTATATATATACACTGGAGAAGGGAATGGCAAACCACTTCAGTATACTTGCCTTGAGAACCCCAAGAATAAAATAAAATTAAAATAATATACAAATTTATAAATATAATATGCAAATATTTATATTATAAATTAGCAAACATTTTATATATATATATATACACACACACACACGCATACACATAAACCTTAAAACAATGAATATAGGAGATGATGTAAAAGAAAGGCAACACTCTACAGTGTTTTTCAGATCAGTTCATTTCAGTTCAGTCGCTCAGTTGTGTCCGACTCTTTGTGACCCCATGAATCACAGCACACCACTCCTCCCTGTCCATTACCAACTCCCACCAAGATAGAGCAGAGTATAAATATTCTTTAGAAAATTATTAATAAAACTACCATGTGTCCAAAATCCCACTGTTTGACATACACACAGAAGAAGCCACCATTGGAAAAAGAAAAAAAAAATGTGTATCCCAGTATCCACTGCAATACCATTTACATTAAACAAGTTATGTAACAATCTAGGTGTCCATCTACGGATGAATGGATAAAGAAGTTATGGCACATCCTTAAGTTGGAACATTTCTCATCTATATAGAGGAAAATCGTGGATTAGTTCTAGAGATATGGATGTATCTACAGCCTATCATATAGAGTGAAGTAATTTAGAAACAGAAAGTCCAATATTGTAAATTAACGCATATATGTGGAATCTAGAAATCTGGTTCTGAAAAATCTATCTGAAGAGTGGGAAAAGAAATGCATAGTTTAAGAACAGACTTGGACACAGAAGTGTAAATGGAGTGTGGCACAATTTGAGCAGGATGCCCTGACATATGTACAATACCAAGTATGAAGTAGTTAGCTGGTGAGAAGCTCCTCCTCAGGGCTCTGGGGTTCCCTAAAGGAGTGGATTGTGGGGTAGCAGGGCAGGCTCAAGAACAGGTGGGAGGGCTGCTCAAAAGGGAGGCTCATGTATATATACTGATAGCCGATTTACATTGTGGTAGAGCAGAAAGTAACAAACATTGTAAAGCTATTATTCTCCAATTTCAAATTGTTTATTAAATTGAAAAATGAGTCAGTCCTTGGCCATCTTGGGCAAGTGGCAAGAAATGCATCACAGTGAACATGTCAAGTAAAATATGTACCAGGGCATTTGTCAAGTAAAATCTGCACCAAGGACTGCTTTAGTATGTGCAGACAAACCATAAAGCAAAAACTTAAAATTCTGAGCTAAAATAGAATAAATTCAGACTCTAGACATAAATATTCCTCACTTCATTTGATTGCCATTTTTTTCTTTTATGTTTTTTAATATTTTAAAAATTTATTTAATTGGAGGCTAATTACTTTACATTATTGTATTGATTTCGCCATATATTGACATGAATCTGCCCCAGGTGCACATGTGTTCCCCATCTTGAAACCACCCCCCCCACCTCTCTTCCCATGACATCCCTCTGGTTCAACACAGTACACCAGCCCCGAGTGTCCTGCATCATGCATCGAACGTAGACTGGCGATTTGTTTCACATATTATAATATACATGTTTCAATGCCATTCTCCGAAATCATCCCACCCTCACCCCCTCCCACAGAGGTTCTGGGTTGGATGCACATCTCTGGCCTGAGTCACTCAGGTTCAGGTACTTGGGTATTGCACAAAGGTGCACACTTGATTGGGCCTGAGTTTTGTGCCCTTCCCTGATCTGAGCAGTTCAGGTGACCAGGTGTTTGGCTATCACAGTCGCTGAGACTTATGACCTCTGTGGTCCCTGCTGCTGGGTCTTCTGGGTGTACAACCAGTGCACCTTTTCAGGCATATGTCAACCAGCCAGAAAACCAAGAAGTCCTGGCCAGTAAAGAAACCTGCCTGCAGTTTGGAATCGGACGCTTTTCTGGGGACACGATTGCCCCCTTCTGGCTCTGACTGCCCTCCCCTGCCTGTCTCAGTGGGGGATAGGTTTTCGCAGCTAGTTAGTTCTTCTCGGTCCTTTGTTCTGTGAGTGGGTCTGGTGGAGTCTTAGGTTTGGGCTTTTCGCCTTTTCCTAGGGTAGCTATCCCACAGTCTGCTTTTCTATCTCCAGTTAGCTCTCAGATTGCCCTGAGGCATTCAGGCCGGGTCCTCAATGCAGCCTGCACATCCTTGCCCAGCCCCGACTTGCTATTGGTGGATGCAGGCTTCTGTGTTGCTTCTCTGCTAGGAGTTTCCATTGGGAGAGTAATCTGTGGGTTTTGATTGTTTCTTTCTTTTTCCTCCCGGTTATGTTGCCCTCTGAGTTTCCAAGGCTCTCCACAGACTTACAAGTGAGAGTGCTTCCTGGTGTTCAGAAACGTCTCTTTTTTTTATGCCTCCCTTCCCGGGACGGAGCTCCCAAAACTACCTCTTTTGTCTCTCTTTTTATCTTTTGTTTTTTCCCAACTCTTTAGAAGACAATGGGCTGCTTTTCTGGGTGCCTGATGTCCTCTGCCAGCATTCAGTTGTTTTGTGGAATTTGCTCAGTGTTCAAATGTTCTTTTGATGAATGTATTCAGGAGAAAGTGGTCTCCCCATCCTATTCCTCCACCATCTTCTTCCCTCCCTCCATTTCGCTAGCTGCGAAAACCTTTCCCCCACCGAGACAGGCAGGGGAGGGCAGTCAGAGCCAGAAGGGGGCAATCGTGTCCCCAGAAAAGTGTCTGATTCCAAACTGCAGGCAGGTTTCATTGCTGGCCAGGACTTCTTGGGTTTCTGGCTGGTTGACATACGCCTGAGAAGGTGCACTGGTTATTTTTTCTAAAAGTAAAGGATTATCAGTTGATGTCACCAATTTATAGAAACATGAATTCCTTCAAATTTTAGTACCTAATAGTAAGCCTCTGATATTCAGGACTATCCTAAGTAGGAAATTAGACATGTAGTTTGAAAGTTGAGGTGCTCTACAAGGATCAGTTATTTTAAATTCCTGGAATTTGTTCTACTGATTGGGAAAAATGCACAGCCAAAAACTTGAGAATTGTGTTTTCTTCAGCCAGACTTAATCCTGAGGGGGGCTCAGGATTGGGAACATATTTAATCCCATGGCCTATTCATATCAATGAAGGGCAAAATCCACTACAATACTTTAATTATACTACAACTAAAACAAATTTAAAAAATGTTGTATAATAATATTGAATGCCATTTGTCTCAAAACATTTTTGCTTAAAAGACTTATTTGTCTACTATTAGTATAGCCACGAGGGTTCCTTCATTGTTTATTGCTTGGATGTAATTTTACTTGCACACTAATTCTTTTACTTATTTTTATTTATTATTATTATTTTTTATTGGTCACTAATTCCAATATTGTATTGGTTTTGCAGTACATTGACATGAATCCACCCCCGCTGTGCATGAGTTCCCCTTCTTGAACTCCCCCTCCCTCATCTCTCCTCCCATTATACTCCCTCCGGCTCAATACCGTGCACCAGCCAAAAACGCCCTACATCATGCTTCAAACCTGAACTGGTGATTCACTTCACATATGATAATATACATGATTCAATGTCATTCTCCCAAATCATCCCTCTCCCACAGAGTCCAAAGGACTGTTTTATACCTGTGTCTCCTTTGCTGTCTTGTGAATGGAATGACAGAGAATGAGATGGCTGGATGGATTCACCGACTCGATGGACATGAGTTTGAGTGAGTTCCGGGAGTTGGTGATGGACAGGGAGGTCTGACGTGTTGTGATTCATGGGGTCACAAAGAGTTGGACATGACTGAGCGACTGAACTGAACTAAAGTGAACTGATACAGGCTTATCGTTACCATATTTCAAAATTTCATATATATGTATGAATACACTGTATTGGTGTTTTTCTTTCTGGCTTACTTCACTCTGTATAATAGGCTCCATTTTCATCCACCTCATTAGAACTGATTCAATTGTATTCTTTTTAATGGCTGAGTAATACTCCGTTGTGTATATGTACCAAGGCTGTCTTATCTATTGGTCTGCAGATGGACATCTAGGTTAATTCCATGACTTGGCTATTATAAACTGTGCTGCAATGAACATTGGAATACATGTGTCTCTTTCAGTTCTGGTTTCTCAGTGTGTGTGCCCAGGAGTGCGACTGCTGGATCGTATGGCAGTTCTAATTCCAGTTTTTAAAGGAATCTCCACAATGTTCTCTATAGTGGCTATACTAGTTTGCTTTCCTACCAACAGTGTAACAGGATTCCCTTTTCTCCAAACCCTTTCCAGCATTTATTGCTTGTAGACTTTTGGATAGCAGCCATTCTGACTGGTGTGCAATGGTACTTCGCTGTGATTTTGATTTGTATTTCTCTGATTATGAGGGATGTTGAGCATTTTTTCACTTGCTTCTTAGCCATCTGTATGTCTTCTTTGGATAAATGTCTGTTTAGTTCCTTGGCCCATTTTTTGATTGTGTCTTTTATTTTATTTTATTTTCTGGAATTGAGCTACAGGAGCCGATTGTATATTTTGGAGATTAATTTTTTTTCAGTTGTTTCAGTGGCTATTATTTTCTCTCATTCTGAAGGCTGTCTTTACATCTTGTTAATGGTTTCCTTTGTTGTGAAGAAGCTTTTAATTTTAATTAGGTCCCATTTGTTTATTTTGCTTTTAGTTCCAAAATTCTGGGAGGTGAGTCATGGAGGATCCTGCTGTGATTTATGTCGGAGAGTGTTTTGCCTATGTTCTCCTCTAGGGTTTTATAGTTTCTGGTCTTAAATTTAGTTCTGTAAACCATTTTGTGTTTATTTTTGTGTATGGTGTTAGGAAGTGTTCCAGATTCATTCTTTTACAAGTGCCTGACCAGTTTTTCCAGCACCATTTGTTAAAGAGACTTTCTTTTCTCCATTTTATATTCTTGCCTCCTTTATCAAAGATAAGGTGTCCATAGGTCATGGGTTAATCTCTGGGCTTTCTATTTTGTTCCATTGATCTATATTTCTGTGTTTATGCCAGTACCATACTGTCTTGATGACTGTGGCTTTGTAGTAGAACCTGAAGTCCAGCAGGCTGATTCCCTCGGTTCCGTTCTATTTCAGGATTGCTTTGGCTTTTGAAGGTTTTTTTGTATTTCCATACAAATTGTGAGATTATTTGTTCTAGTTCTGTGAAAAATACAGTTAGTAGCTTGATAGGGATTGCATTGAATGTATAAATTACTTTAAACAGTATGCACATTTTCACAATATTTAACTTCTAATTCACGAACGCAGTATATTTCTCCATCTATTACTGTCCTATTTTGTTTCTTTCACCAGTGTCTTACAGTTTTCTATATGAGTCTTCTGTATCTTTAGGTGGATATGCAGGTCAGGAAGCAACAGTTAGACCTGTACATGGAACAACAGACTGGTTCCAAATAGGAAAATGAGTAAGTTAATGCTGTATATTGTCACCCTGCTTATTTAACTTATACGTAGAGGACATCATGAGGAACGCTAGGCTGGAAGAAGCACAAGCTGGAATCAAGATTGCTGGGAGAAATATCAATAACCTCAGATATGCAGATGACACCACCCTTATGGCAGAAAGTGAAGAGGAACTCAAAGGCCTTTTGATGAAAGTGAAAGAGGAGAGTGAAAAGGTTGGCTTCAATCTCAACATTCAGAAAACGAATATCATAGCATGTGGTCCCATCACTTCATGGGAAATAGATGGGGAAACAGTGGAAACAGTGTCAGACTTCATTTTTTGGGGGGGTCCAAAATCCCTGCAGATGCTGAGTGCAGCCAGGAAATTAAAAGACGCTTACTCCTTAGAAGAAAAGTTATGACCAGCCTAGATAGCATATTAAAAAGCAGAGACATTACTTTGCCAACCAAGGTCCGTCCAGCCAAGGCTATGGTTTTTCCCATTGTCATGTATGGATGTGAGATTTGGACTGTGATAAAGCTGATCGTCGAAGAATTAATGCTTTTGAACTGTGGTGTTGGAGAAGATTCTTGAGAGCCCCTTGGAATGCAAGGAGATCCAACCAGTCCATTCTAAAGGAGAACAATCCTGGGTGTTCATTGGAAGGACTTATGCTAAAGCTGAAACTGCAATACTTTGACCACCACACGCGACGAGTTGACTCACTGGAAAACATTCTGATGCTGGGAGGGATTGGGGGTAGGAGGAGATGGGGACGACAGAGAATGAGATGGCTGAATGGCATCACCAGCTCGATGGACATGAGTTTGAGTGAACTCTGGGCATTGGTAATGGACAGGGAGGTCTGGCGTGCTGTGGTTCATGGGGTTGCAAAGAGTCAGACACGACTGAGCGACTGAACTGAAGTGATCCCAAACTATTTTATTCTTTTTGTTGCAACAATGTATGGAATAGTTTCCTTAATTTATCTTTCTATTATCTCATTATTAGTGTATAGGAATGCAAGGGATCTCTGTGTGTTGATTTTAAAATCTGCAACTTTACTTTATTCATTGATTAGCCCTAGTAGTTTTCTGGTAGAGTCTTTAGGGATTTCTGTGTGGAGGGTCATGTTATTGGCAAACTGTGTGGGATTTACATCTTCTTTTCCAGTTTGGATTTCTTTCTTTTTTCTTTTTTTTTCTTTTTCTGCTCTGACTGCTGTGGCCAAAACTTCCTGAACTATGTTGAATAGTAGTGGTGAGAGTGGGCACCCTTTTCTTGTTCCTGACTTTAGGGGAAATGCTTTCAGTTTTTCACCATTGAGGATAATGTTTCTTGTGTGTTTGTCATATATAGCTTTAATTATCTTAAGATATGTCCCTTCTATTCCCACCTTCTGGAGGGATTTTATCATAAAGGGGTGTTGAATTTTGTCCAAGGGTTTCTCTGAATCTTTTGAGATAATCATTTTTTTTCCTTCTTGTTAATGTGCTGTATTACATTGGTTGATTTGCAAATATTGAAGAATTCTTGCATTCCTGGGATAAAGCCCACTTGGTCATGATGTATGATCTTCTTAATGTGTTGTTCGATTCAGATTGCTAGATTTTGTTAAGGAATTTTTCATCTATGTTCATCAGTGATATTGGCCTATAGTTTTCTGTTTCTGTGGGATCTTTGCCAGGTTTTGTGATTATGGTGATGGTGGGCTCTAGATGATTTTGGAAGTTTACCTTCATCAGCAATTTTCTGGGAGAGTTTGAGTAGAATAGGTGTTAACTCTTCTCTAAATTTTTGGTAGAATTCAGTTGTGAAGCCGTCTGGCCCTGGGCTTATTTTGCTGGAAGATTTCTAATTACAGCTTCTATTTCCATGCTTGTGATGGGTCTATTAAGATTTTCTATGTCTTCCTGGTTCAGTTTTCGAAGGTTGTACTTTTTTAAGAATTTGTTCATTTCTTCCAAGTTGTCCATTTTATTGCCATATAATTGGTGATAGTAGTGTCTTATGATCCTTTGTATTTCTGTGTTCTCTGTTGTGATCTCTCCCATTTCCTTTCTAATTTAAATGATTTGGTTTTATTTTCCCGTTGTTTTCTGATGACTCTGGCTAGTGGTTTGTCAATTTTATTTACCATCTCAAAGAGCCAACTTTTGGCTTGTTGATTTTTACTATGGTCTCTTTAGTTTCTTTTGCATTTATTTCTGCCCTAATTTTAATGTTTGTTTCCTTGTACTAAGCCTGGGGTTCTTCATTTCTTCCATTTCTATTTGCTTTAGGTGTAGAGTTAGGTTATTTAGTTGACTTTTTTCTTATTTATTGAGGTATGCCTGTAGTGCTATGAACCTCTGCCTAGCACCGCTTTTACAATGTTCCATAAGTTTTGGGTTGCTGTGTTTTCATTTTCATTCATTTCTATGCACATTTTGATTTCTTCTATGATTTGTTGGTTATTTAGCAGTGTGTTTTTCAGCCTCCATATGTTGGCATTTTTAATAGTTTTTCCCCTGTAATTGAGATCAAATCTTACTGCATTGTGGTCAGAAAAGATGCTTGGGATGATTTCAGTTGTTTTTTTTTTTTTTTAATTTACCAAGTCTAGAAATATGGAGCAGGATGTGATCTATCCTGGAAAATGTTCCATGTGTGCTTGAGAAAAAGGTGAAATTCATTGTTTTGGGGTGAAATGTCCTATAGATATCAATTAGTTCTAACTGGTCTATTGTATCATTTAAAGTTTGTCTTTCCTTGTTAATTTTCTGTTTAGTTGATCTATCCATAGGTGTGAGTGGGCTATTAAAGTCTTCTACTATTATTGCATTGTTGTTAATTTCCCCTTTCATATTTGCTAGTAATTGTCTTACATATTGTGGTGCTCCTATGTTGGGTGCATATATTTATAATTGCTATATCTTCTTCTTGGATTGATCCTTTCATCACTATGTAATGTCCTTGTTTGTCTCTTTGCACAGCCTTTGTTTTAAAGTCTATTTTTATCCGATATGAGTATTGCTACTCCTGCTTTCTTTAGGTCTCTATTTGCGTGGAATATCTTTTATAGCATTTCACTTTCAGTCTGTATGTGTCCCTTGATTTGAGGTGGGTCTCTTGCAGACAACATATATAGAGGTCTTGCTTTTGTATCCATTCAGCCAGCCTTTGTCTTTTGGTTGGGACATTCAACCCATTTACATTTAAGATAATTATTGATAAGTGTGATCCCGTTGCCATTTTCTTTATGTTTGGGGTTGGAGTTTATATACCGTTTCTGTGTTTCCTGTCTAGAGATGATCCTTTAGCATTTGTTGGAGAGCTGGCTTGGTGATGATGAATTATCTCAGTTTTTCCTTGTCTGTAAAGCTTTTGATTTCTCCTTCGTATTTGAATGAAATCCTTGATGGGTATAGCAACCTTGGCTGTAGGATATTTTATATCATCACTTTAAGTATGTCTTGCCATTCCCTCCTGGCCTGAAAAGTTTCTGTGGAAAGATAAGCTGTTAATTTTATGGGAAACCCTTGTGTGTTATTTGTTGGTTTTCCCTTGTGCTTTTTATATTTGTTCTTTGTGTTTGATCTTTGTTAGTTTACTGTTTGTCTTGGAGTATTTCGCCTTGGGTTTACCGTGTTAGGGACTCTCTGTGTTTCTTGGAATTGTGTGATTATTTCCTTCCCCATTTAAGGAAGTTTTCAACTATTATCTCCTCAAGTCTTCTCTCATGGCCTTTCTTTTTGTCTTTTCTTCTGGGACTTCTACAATTCCAATATTGGGGCATTTAACATTGTCCCAGAGGTCTCAGAGATGGTCCTCATTTATTTTCAATCATTTTTCTTTTTTCCTCTCTGAATCATTTATTTCCAAAATTCTATCTTCTAGGTCACTTATCAACTGTTTTCTGCCTCCATTATTCTACTGTTGGTTCTCTCCAGAGTGTATCTGATCTCATCTATTGCATTATTCATTGTATATTGACTATTTTCTATTTCTTCAAGATCCTTATTAAACCTTTCTTGCATCTTCTCGATCCTTGTCTCCAGGTTATTTACCTGTAACTCCAGATTGTTTTAAAGATTTTAAATCATTTTCACTATCAATATTAGAAATTCTTTATCAAGTAGATTCCCTATATCTTACTCTTTTTTTTTTTTTTTGGTGCGCATTTACCCTGTTCCTTTACTTTTTGGATATTTATCTGCCTCTTCGTCTGGCTTATATTGCTCTGTTAGTGGTGCCATTACCTTCTTCTGGCAGTGTGTGGATTTTTCTTTACTGTGTAGTTTCATCTCTGTGTGTGGCCTTGGAAGTGTAGCATTTCAAGATTGCCTGGTTCGGGAAACTTGTGTCGGCGTTCTGCGGGGTGGAGCTGGATTTCTTCTCTCTTTAGTGCAATGAACTGTCCAGTAATGAATTATGAGATGTCATTGGGGTTGGAGTGGCTTTGGGCCACCTTTATATTGAAGATCATGTCTATTCTCCTGTGTTGCTGGAGAATTAGCTTGGTATGTCTTTCTCCGGAACTTGTTGACCCTTGGGTGGTGCCTGGTTTCAGTGAAAGTATGGAGGCATTTAATGAGCTTTTGTCAAGTAATGTTACCTAGAACAGCAGTTCTCTGGTGTTCTCAGGATTTGGACTTAAGCCACTGCCTCTGGTTTTCAGTCTTATTCTTGCACTAGGCTCAAGACTTCTCCATCTGTCTCTTCCAATTCAGTTCCTTCTGTTTAATCTTCTTCTGTTTGATGGTTTCTTCGGTGTCTATTTCCTGTCCTGACACAAGGGCAGTGGTAGACACTTTTTTAAGCTCACCTGTTTGGTAGTACTGTGGGGAGGGAGGTAAGCTGCAGACAAATATCAGTGGCATCAGTGGGGAGTGCTTGCAGTATCTTGGATACACTGGGTTTGCCCCCGCTCACAGCGTGTGTGCTGTCCCAGTTTACACTGCACAGGCTTTAGGTTGCTCTGCTGGGAAGCGTCCGAGGCCGGCACTGGGTTGGATGTACATCCCTGGTCTAAGCCGCTCAGGTTCTGGTTCTCAGATACTCCACAAAGGTGCAGATTTGGTTGGGCCTACGTTTTTTGCCCTTGCCCAGTCCTAGCAGCTCAGGTGACCAGGTGTTTGGCCAGCACAGTCTCTGTGACTTATTGCGTCCCCCGTCACTGTTGCTTGGTTTTCTGGGCGTACAATCAGTGCACCTTCTCAGGTGGATATCAACCGGCCAGAACCCAAGAAGTCTTGGTTAGCAAATAAGCCTGCTTACAGCTTGATATTGGATGCCTCTCTGGGGCCGAGATTGCCCGCTTTCAGCTCTGGCTGCCCTTTCCGGCCTGTCTGAGCATGGGATGGTGGATGGGCTGACCTCAGCTGGGTAGCTCTGTTCAGTCCTTTTTTCTATGTGTAGGTCTGGCATTGTCTTAGCTTGGGGCGTTTCGCCTTTCACGGGGTAGCTATCCCAATTGTCTGCTTAGCTATCTTAAGTTAGCTCCTTCATATTTCCCTCAGTGCTTTCAGGACCGGTCCTTACTCTAAGGGATGCAGCCCGCCCCTACCTTCCAGCCCCTGCTTGCTAGTTGGGGGTGTGGGCAGCTGTGCTGCTTCTCCCCTGGAGTTACTGCTGAGCATATAGTCTGTAGATTTTAATTATTTATTTATTTTTCCTTCACGTTATGTTGACCTCTGAGGTTCCAAGGATTGCAGATTCACCAGTGAGTATTTCCAGGTGTTTGGAAACTTCTCTGTTTCTTAAGCCTCCCTTCCCTTGATGTACCTCCATCCCTCCCTCTTTTGCCTCTCTTTCTATCTTTTATGTTATTTCTTACCTCCTTTCCAAGACAATGGACTGTTTTTCTGGGTGCCTGATGTCCTCTACCGGCATTCAGAAGTTGCTTTGTGGGATTTACTCAGCGTTCAAATGTGCTTTGGATGAATTTGTGGCGGAGAAAGTTGTCTCCCTATCATATTCCTCCTTCATCTTCCTGTTTCCTCCCTCACACTAATACTTAAAATTTATTAAATTCTAAGCTTTGTTTCTTTCAGAATCTACAGTTCCCATATTTTAAAAAAAATCATTAAACAATCTTCTATTATACCACCTTAGTTGTTATTTGTTACTACTTTCTTTAAGTATATTTAGAGTGATTTGTAGAAGTAATTCTAGAGATATTGAATGCCATTGTTCAGTCAACAGGTTGTCTTCAACTCTTTTTTGACACCATGGACTGTTGCACAACAGGCCTCTCTATCTTTCATTATCTTCCAGAGTTTGTTCAAATGCATACCCATTGTATTTCTGATATGGTCCAACCATCTCATCCTCTATTACTCCCTTCTTCAAATGTCATCAATCTTGAAGAACATCATAGACTTTTCCAGTGAAGGGACACTTTGCATCAGCTGGCCAAAACTGAAGTTTCAACTTCATCATTAGGCCTTCGAATGAATACTTAGGGTTGATTTCTTTTAGGATGAATTGATTTAATCTCCTTGCAGTCCAAGGGACCCCTAAGAGTCTATTTCTTGGGGATTCAATATCATTGCAGATGGTGGTTGCAGCCATGAAATTAAAAGACGCTTTCTCCTTGGAAGGAAAGTTACAACCAACCTAGATATAATATTAAAAAGTAGGGACATTCCTTCGCCAATAAAGGTCCATCTAGGCAAGGCTGTTGTTTACTCAGTGGTCATGTATGAATGTGAGAGTCGGACTCTAAGAAAGGCTGAGAGCAGAAAAATTTATGCTTTTGAACTGTGGTGTTGGAGAAGACTCTTGAGCGTGCCTTGGACCGCAAGAAGATCCAACCAATCCATCCTAAAGGAGATGAGGCCTGGGTGTGCATTGGAATGCCTCAAGGTGAAGCTGAAACTCCAATAGTTTAGACTGCTGATGCTAAGAGCTGACTCATTGAAAAAGACCCTGATGCTGGGTAAGGTTGAGGGCAGGAGGAGAAGGCGATGGTAGAGGATGAGATATGTGGATGGCATTGCCTATCAATGGACATGACTTGAGGTGGTCTCTGGGAGTTAGTGTTGGACAGAGAGGCCTGGCGTGCTGCGGTTAGTGGGGTCGAAAAAAGTTGGACACGACTGAGCGACTGAACTGAACTGAAGTATCTTCTGCAGCAGCACAGTTGAAAGCCATAGATTGTCCTTCTCTCAGCCTTCTTTATATCCCAGCTACCATACCTGCACATGACTACTGGATAAACGACAGGGGTTTGTGAAGTGGAGGCCTTTGTAACCAAGGTGAATGTCTCTTCTAAATACAATGTTTATGTTTGCATAGAGTTTTCTCCAAGAAGAAATTGTCTTTTACTTAGATGACAGCCCTTCACCAAAGTGGAAAGAATGTGGTCCACTGGAGAAGGGAATGGCAAACCACTTCAGTATTCTTGCTTTGAGAACCCCATGAAAAACATGAAAATAAACAGAAAGGACACTGAAAGATGTACCATCGGTAGCTCCCCAATATGCTTCTAGAGGTCAGTGGATAAATAACTCCAGAAATAATGAAGCAATCGAGTCAAAGCAAAATCAACAATCAGTTGTGAACGGGACTGGTGATGGAAGCAGGGTTTGATGCTGTAAAGAGCAATATTGCAAAAGAACCTGGAATGTTAGGTCCATGAATCAAGGCAAATTGGAAGTGGTCAAACAGGAGATGGCAAGAGTGAACACTGACATCCTAGGAATCAGTGAACTAAGAAGGACTGGAATGGGAGAATTTAACTCACATGACCATTATATCTGTTACTGTGGGCAGGAATTCTTTTGAAGACATGGAGTAGCCATCATAGTCAACAAAAGAGTCCAAAATGCAGTACTTGGGAGCAATCTCAAAAACGACAGAATGAACTCTGTTCTTTTCCAAGGCAAACGATTCAATATCATGGTAATCAAAATCTATGCTCTGATCAGTAACACTGAAGAAGCTGAAGTTGAAAGTTCTGTGAAGACCTTCAAGACCTTCTAAAACTAACAAAAAAGAAGATGTCCTTTTCAGTATATGGGAAAGCAGAACTAGGAAGTCAAGAAACACCTAGAGTACCAGGCAAATTGGCTGTGGACTACAGAATGAAACAAGTCAAAGGCTAATAGAGTTCTGCCAAGAGAACGCATGGGTCAAGCAAACACCCTCTTCCAACAACACAAGAGAAGACTCTACACATGGACATCACCAGATGGTCGACACTGAAATCAGATTGATTATATTCTTTGAGCCAAAATAAAGAAGCTCTATACAGTCAGCAAAAACAAGACAGGAAGCTGACTGTGGTTCAGATCCTGAACTCCTTATTGCCAAATTCAGACAGAAGTTGAAGAAACTGGAGGAAACCACTAGACCATTCAAGTATGACCTAAATCATATCCCTTATGACACTACACTGGAAGTGCAAATTCGATTTAAGGGACTAGATTTGATTGACAGAGTGCCTGATGAGCTATGGATGAAGGTACCTGACAGTGTACAGGAGACAGGGATCATGACCATCCCCAGGTAAAGAAATGCAAATAAATAAATAAATAAATGGCTCTCTGAGGAGAGAGTTATTTATTTATAAATAACTTTGAAAACAAGGGAAACAAAAAGCAAAAGAGAAAAGGAAAGATATATTCATTTGAATTCAAATTTCTAAAGAAAAGCAAGGAGAGAAAAGAAAGCCTTCCTCAGTGATCAGTGCGAAAAAAGAAGGGAAACAATAGAATGGGAAAGACGGGAGATCTCTTCAGGAACATTGGAGATCCCAAGAGAACATCTCATGCAAAGAAGGGCTCGATAAAGCACAGAAACGTTAGGGAAATAACTGAAGCAGAAACTATTAAGAAGTGGTAGTAAGAATACACAGATCTGCACAAAAAAGATCTTCACAACCCACATAATCACAATGGAGTGATCACTCATCTAGAGCCATACATCTTGGAATGTGAAGTCAAGTGGGTCTTAGGAAGCATCACTACGGACTAAGCTAGTGTAGGTGTTGGAATTTCAGTTGAGCTTCTTCAAATCCTGAAAGATGGTGCTTTGAAAGTGCTGCACTCAATATGACAGCTAATTTGGAAAATTCAGCAGTGGCCACAAAACTGGAAAAGGGCAATATGTTTTCAATCCCAAAGAAAGGCAATGCCGTAGAATGTGCAAACTACCACACAATTTTGCTCATCTCACACACTAGTAATAGTAAAATAATGCTCTATATTCTCCAAGCCAAGCTTCAGCAGTACGTGAACTGTGAACTTCCAGATTTTCAACCTGGTTGTAAAAACAACAGAGGAACCAGAGATCAAATTGCCAACATCTGATGGATCATCGAAAAAGGAAGAGAGCTCCAGAAAAACATCTATGTCTTCTTTACTGACTATGCCAAGCCCCTGACTGCGTGGATCACTATAAAATGTGGAAAATTGGAAAGAGATGGGAATACCGGACCACCTGACCTGTCTCTTGAGAAACCTATATGCAGGTCACGAAGCAACAGAACTGGACATGGAACAACAGACTGGTTCCAAATAGGGAAAGGAGTACGGCAAGGATGTATAGTATCACTCTCCTAATTTAACTTATATGCAGAGGACATCATGAGAAATATTGGGCTGGAGTAAGCACAAGTTGGAATCAAGTTTTCTGGGTGAAATATCAATAACCTCAGATATGCCGATGATACCTCCCTTTCAGCAGAAAGTGAAAAATAACTAAAGAACCGCATGATGACATTGAAAGAGGATAGGGAAAAATTTGCTTAAATCTCAACATTCAGAAAACTAAGATCATGGTATCCAGTCCCATTGCTTCATGGCAAATAGGTGGGGAAACAGTGGAAACCGTTGCTCACTGTTTCTTAGGCTCCAAGATTGCTGCAGATGGTGATTGCCGCCATAAAATTGAAAGACGCTTACTCCCTGGAAGGAAAGTTATGACCAGCCTAGTTAGCATATCAAAAAGCAGAGGCATTACTTTGCCAACAAAGGTCCATATAGTAAAGGCTATGGTTTCTCCAGTGGGCATGTATGCATATGAGAGTTTACTATAAAGAATCTGAGTACTGAAGACTGTGGTGTAGGTGAAGACTCTTGAGACTCCCTTGGACTGCAGGGAGATACAAAATGTCCATCCTAATGGAGATCAGTCCTGGGTGTTCATTGGAGTGATTGATGTTGAAGATGAAATTGCAATACTTTGGCCACCTGATGCGATTAAGTGACTCATTGGGAAATTTCCTGAGGTTGTGAAATATTGAGGGCAGGAAGAGAAAGTGATGACAGAGGATGAGATAATTGAATAGCATCACCAACTCAATGGACATGAGTTTGCATAAACTCAAGGAGTTGGTAATGGACAAGGAGGCCTGGTGTGCTGTGGTTAATGGATCGCAAAGAGTCGGATATGACTGAGTGATTGAAGTGAGCATTACATATAATTTAAATAAGCAGAGTGACAATATGCAGCCTTATCATAATCCTTTCCTTAATTGGAAACAGTCTGTTGTTTTCCATCCGGTTCTCACTGGTGCTTCTTGATCTGCATACAGATTTCCTAAGAGGCAGGTCGGCCGATCTGCTGTTGCTATCACTTTCAGAATTTTCCACCGTTTGTTGTGATCCACACAGTCAAAATCTTTGTTATAAACAATGAAGTAGAATAATACGTTTATTTTTTTGTTTGTTCCTGGAACTGTCTTGTTATTTTCATGATCCCACAGATTTCGGATATTTGATTTGTGGTTCCTCTTACCGAGAACATAAATACTGGACATACTGATTTATACAAGGAGCCCTGAGGGAAAATGAGTGCCACCTGCTCATGGTCATATTTCCCACCAACACGAAGGTGACATAAGATCTTCAGCATCATTAACGTTTCTATGAAGTTCTGGGAAATGAGTTCTTTAAAAACAAACAAGCAAACAGGCAAGAAAACAAAGGTGAAACCCTTGAAAACTGACTGGGTCATATACAGAGATTTCTGTCCCACTTCTCTGAGCTCTACTTTGTCTATCTACCTATTTCTCCAACTTTAGCTGTTAAAAGGAGATAAAGAAGGGAAATTCTGTTATTTGTTTAACAAAAAGTGAGCTTCACTGAATTATAAGGTAAGCCAGGTTTCGAGGTTTATCTTTTCCTTTAATTTGTGTCTGCCTTGCTGTGATCATGAGAGTCCAAAATATTTTAACCATTTCTCATTCACGATGGTATCTTTGGAATTTCAAAAAGATTCGCTGGAGCAAAGTGCCTGTATAATTTATTTTGTGTTGAAAGAGATGCAAGAAAATCATGGATAATATTTTTATTCATTGTATACATCTAACAGTGGAGTAGGAAATGGCCACAGAAAGCAACTATCTTGTCTGGTAAATCCCATGAGCAGAGGAGCCTGGTGTTCTACATTCCATTTCTTTGCAGAGTTGGACAAGACTGAACATAGAAACAAACATGTAACTTAGAGTCAGATGCAATTGTGTTCTATATATTATCTCATAGGACTTTGTGTCACTCACACTGAAGTGCTTAACATTTTTCTAAATTATCTCTGTGACTTTATTCAAGTCCACTGGCTGTTTCTTTACCTTCAAAAAAAGAGAAAAAGAAGAAGAAAGAAATGAAAATATATCCTATGTAGAGAGTCTTATGCTTCTTTTTCTCCTTCCAAGATTTGAAACTTCTTTCCTAGTATATGAAATAAAGACACTGTTTTGACTTGATAGAAATTGGTCCACTGGGACATTTATTTCCAATTTGGGAATGATAAACTCTAATTTAAGTTTTCCCTTGTCTAGACCAGTAAGGAGCACAACGGAAAGATCTGGCACTGAGAGGAAATGATAATCTTGATACCCATATATATATCTTCCTTTCTAGAAACAGGCTGCTTTAGGCATTGAACAAGTCTGTCTTAGAACAAAAGAACCCCAAGAACTTTGCACCCCACATATGTGTGGCTTTCTGTGCTGTCTTTCCCATGCTGTCTCATCATTTTTAAAGTCATATGTGAAAGGGCTTATTAGTTCCATCGTATTACCCACTTCTTTCCATAGCAAGAGTGAGCATATTCCTCATATTCTTTCCCACGAGTTACATGACGTTACCAAGCATTTATCAGGAAGGCTGAGACTCCCTTTTCTGATGGCGTTCTCAGTATTAGTGAAGTTTTCCAGGCCTTTTTAACACATTTACCTGTTTCACACTTTAATGAGATTGATAAGAGGTCATGAGGTCATTATATTTTACTGTAATACAAGTGAACTACTTTCGTGGTTACTGAATTCTCATCAGAGCTTCCTCCACACTACTATATCAGTCAACCATCTCATGGACTCATCCTTCTGGGTTGTCCCACAGCAGCAGTTTTCCATGCCTTGCTTCATGTAATGAGCTTCAACTGGTTATCTGTTCTCCATATGATAATATACATGTTTCAGTGTTTCATGCTTCAATGCTATTCTTTCCTAGTATCCCACCCTCGCCATATCCCACATAGTCCCAAATTCTTTTCTTTATATAAGTGTCACTTTTATTGTCTCGCTTATAACATTGTTGTTACCTCTTTCTAAATTTCATATATAAGGTTTCATATACTGTTTTGGTGTTTCTCTTTCTGGCTTGCTTCCCTCTGTATAATAGGCTGCAGTTTCATCCATCTAATAGCACTGACTCAAACATGTCCCCTTTTTAATAGCTGAATATTCCATTGTGTATAGGACAGCTTCATCCTTAACCATTGACCTTCGAAGTGGACATCAAGGTTGTTTCAGTTTCCAAGCTATAGTAAATAGTGCTGCAATGAACATTGGAGTACATATGTTTCATTGAACTCTAGTTGTCTTGGTCTGTATGCCCAGAAGTGGGATCACTGGGTCATATGGTAATTCTATTTCAGTTTATTATTTTTTTTTTTTTGTAAGGAATCTCCACACTATCCTCCATAGTGCCCATACTAGTGTGCCTTCCCACCAACAACGTAAGAATGTTCCCTTTCTCCCCTCCCTTTTCAGCATTGCTGGATTGTAGAGTTTTTTGATGGTAATTTTTGATGGTAGTTTTTTGACCAGTGTGAAATGGTACCTCACTGTAGTATTGATTTGAGTTTCTCTGATAATGAGTGATGTGGAGCAGATTTTCAGGTGTTTGTTAGACATCTGTATGTCTCCTTCTGAGAAATCTCTTTAGATCTTTGTCCCACTTTTTGATTGGATTGCTTATTTTTCTGGTATTGAACTGAATGAGCAGCTTGTATATTTTGGAGACTAATTGGATGTCAGTTACTTTTTTTACTATTATTTTCTCCCATTTGGAAGGCTGCCATTTCACCTTGCTTACTGTTTCCTTCATTGTGTAAAACTTTCAAGTTTAATGATGTCCCATGTTTGTTTTTGTTTTTATTTCTGTCACTCAGGAGGGTCACAGAGAATCATACTGTGATTCGTATTAGAGTCTGTTCTGCCTATGTTTTCCTCTGAGAGTTGTATAGTTTCTAGACTTATGTTTATATGTTTAATCCATTTTAAGTGTATTGTGGTATAGGGTGGTAGAATGTTTTTTAGCACCAATCTTTTACAGTTGTTAACCATTTTCCCAAGCAGCGCTTTTTAAAGTGGTTGTCTCTCCTCCATTATATATTTTTGCTTCCTTTGTCAAAGATAAAGTGTCCATATGTGTGTGGATATATCTCTGGGCTTTCTATATTGTTCCATTGATCTGTATTTTTGTCTTGTGCATGTACCTTTCTTTCTTGTTGACTGTAGCTCTGTAATATAACCTGAAGTCAGGCAGGTTGATCCCACTATATCCATTCTTCTTTTTCAAGATTACTTTGGCTATTAGAGGTTGAAATTGTTTGTTCTTGTTCTGTGGAAACAACAACAACAACAGCAATAACACTGGTAGATAGCGGTGAACCTATTGTGTTTGGCTAGTGTACTCATTTTCACATATTGATTCTTCTGATCTAAGAATCTGACATATTTCTCTGTCTGTTTCTATTATCTTTATTTCTGCAGTGTTTTAGGTTTCGCTATATAAATACAGGTCTTTTGTTTCTTTAGGTAAATTTATTCCTAAGTACTTTATACTTCCCTTTTCAATGGAGAACGGGATTTTTTCCCATTAAAATTCTGAAGCATTATCAATTAATGGGTCAGAGAGTTCTTTAACAGTTTCCTTTCCCTGAGAAACTGGGTATGAACAGTAGGCTTCTTTTGAACTTGAAAGCTTATTTTCAAGTGATAGTGGTGTATGTCTTTTCAAGGTTTGCTGTAACAGCATGACATAAAGCAGGTAGCTTCAGTAAATGTTTTCTCATACTTCCAGGATCTAGCCAGTAATCAAAGGGTTACCAGATTTGCTTTTTCTGAGGCCTCTTTTGGATGGTGATACATCATCACATGGCTTTGTCTTCACATATAAATGTCTCTGTGTTTTTTGTGTCTGCTCTCCTTTCCTGATAAAAACCTTGTCCTGTATATCAAAATATCTACCTAAAAACCCTGTTGGCAAAAATGTTCAGAAAAAAAATTACACATTGCTCATAATTTTGACTCTGTACAAAGTACAGTAAGTTCAGTTCAGTCACTCAGTCATGTCCGACTTTCTTTGACCCCGTGAATCACAACATGCCAGGCCTCCCTGTCCATCACCAACTCCTGGAGTTCACTCAAACTCATGTCCATCGAGTCGGTGATGCCATCGGCTTCAAAATACACATTTTGAGAGGACAACATTATTCTACAATATTGATTTTCTTCTTTTCACTTGTTACTGCTCTATACTAATCTGTCTCTGAGTGTTCACCCCACTAATCAGATCTACCCAATTCAGAATGCAGATTCTTAAGAAAAAGGGGTTCTTTGGGACTAATGCAATTGGAAATAAGACTCAGAGTTTCTTGCCAATCTCCATATCCTCTCCATAAAGTCATTAGATAAAGAAAAAAATTAATTTTGTATAAGTATTAAACCAAACTGTGATGCATATATACAAACTACAAAATTGATGTAAAGTCAAAATACTATATATTATATATGTATACTAGCAAAATATAATATATGTATAATAGCAAATCAGGTCATTATAATATTTTCAAAGTTATAAGTATTCTTCAAATAGACCTGATTACATCTGTCACAGTAATTTGGTCCTTAATTAGCTTGATAATCGGGGTAGCCATCAGGTTTTGCTAATTTGTTTTTATTATTATCATTATTTTAAATTCATTTATTTTAATTGGAGGCTGATTAGTTTACAATATTGTATTGGTTTTGCCACACACTGACATGAATGCGCCTCGGGTGTACATGTTCCCCATCTTGACCCCACACCCACCTCGCTCCCCATGCCACCCCTCTGGTTCATCCCAGTGCACCAGCTAATTTGTTTTATACTAGAAAATGATAAACTTCTCATGTACACATGAGAGAAAGTGGTTTTGAAATGAGGCACTCTCTCATCCACCGAACTGAGACATAAGATGCTACTGCTAATAAATACCTATTATTAGACTAAATTATTTCCAAAGATTGGGGTTTAAATACTAGAGGTTTTCATTGCAGAGCAATGCAAGATGTGTGGCTTATGCCTTTAATTACAGCAAACTCCTCAGCTTTCAACACAGTTCAGTTAGAGGAAAGGTAAATGAGGGTTGTGAATAGGTGTTGCAAATATCTTGCTGTCAGATCCTTTTATTGAGGTAAGGTCACGGTTAGGTAATACTCTTTCTATAAACCTGTACTGAAGCAAGTATCAATTTGCTAAAAGGAAATATCCTAAAATGACTTTCATCATCCAACATCCTGCTTACGAGGAGGGTTTCCCTCTGAAGTCTGGTTATCCTGTCTGGGCCCAGGCTAGATCTCAACATCTGGTCTTGGGTCTCCCATCAGTGCCCAGGCACAGCTGAAGGGGAAGCTGTCTGTTCTCCGTGTCCTTCTCTTTCCAAGGTTCTCATACATTGTCCAGTCATTTTAATGAGGGAGTCAAGTGCCCGAAACACAGTTGGCCCTCGGTATTCTCATACTATCCGAGAGGGGGCTGGGTATCATAGACTGTTACCCCTACGGTTTGCCACAACCATTAGGTCATGGAGGTGAGCATCAGCCATGTTGGCTACTTCTTCGAACCCTGGTGAAGGCCAGTGAATGGCTCCATCAAGGGATCTGGGCCTCTGAAATACATAGCCTTTTGCCTGTCCTGAAGTTCTGCCTTTCACTACCCGGCCCTAGGGTAGAAGGCCTAGAAGGTCCTGAGCAATGGGAGCAATATATATTCTACTACACACCATTGAGAGTGTGACTGTGGTTGGAGTTGTATTTCCAACTTCACTAATAATCTTGAGCTAAGATCTGCAGATCTATGTCCGTCCTGTCTCTATTAGAACATCTTCCTTGAAGAAATATTTGACCTATGATACAAGTTGGTAACTTGAACAATCGTGCTCGATTTTGAATAAGCTCAGATAACAATTTTCAACTCACTTTTCCTGAATTCACATGTTTTAACTAAAACCATCAGGTGATTGAAGTTTCTGTTATCTTGTAACTGAAATATTTCACTTATCATCATGTTCTCAAGGACCAAAATATTGCAAATGGTGGAACAATTTATTTGTTCACTGCTTGAGGTACAGTTGACTTGTAATATTGTTTTAAGAAATTTTATTTTATAAAAATTATACAATCTTCTCTTATTTTTTGTAATATATCAAAACGAATGACACTTCTGTGTACATAAATCCCTGAATTTTTAGACTTCCTTCACATTTAGGTCATCAAAGAGCACCAAGTAGAATTCTTTTATTTTCTTTACTCCTTTTTCATAATTTAGTTTAAAAAATTAAGTGGACGATAATCATAATCGAATATTGGGATGGTTTTTGTAATATACACATACTAATGATCCATAATTTTATACAAGGAGAAGGTCAACTAGCATTAAAGAAAGACAGTGCCAAAGAATGTTCACACTACCACACAATTGCAATCATCTTACACACTAGCAAAATAATGATCAAAATTCTCCAGACCAGGCTTCAGCAGTACATAAACCATGAATTTCCAGGTGTTCAAGTTTGATTTCTGAAAGGCAGAGGAACCAGAAATCAAATTATCAACAGCTTTTGGATCAGCAACACAGGAAGAGAGTTTCAGAAGAAAAAATTCTACTTCTGCATCATTGACTACACCAAACCTTTGACTACGGGTCACAACAAACTATGGAAAATTCCTCAAGAGATGATAATACCAGACCACTTGACCTGCTTCCTGAAAAATCTGTATGCAGGTCAAGATGCAAGTTAGAACTGGAAATAGAAAGACAATCTGAATCCAAAGGGAAAGGATTAGGTCAAGGCTGTATACGGATATGCTGCTTATGTAAATTATATGCAGATTACATCATGAGAAATGCCAGGTTGCATGAACACACCCTGGAATCAAGATAGTCAGGTTAAATATCAGTAATTTCTTATCTGGAGATGGAACCAAGTTTATGACAGAAAGGGAAGATGAACTAAAGAGCCCCTTGATGAAAGTGAAAGTGGAGAGTGAAATAGATGACATAAAACTCAAAATTCAGACAACAATCATCATGGCAACCGCTCCCATCACTTCATGGCAAATAGAAGGGGAAACAATGGAAAGAATGAGAGTTTTTTTGTTTTTTTGTTTTTGGCCAGGGGTGGGGTTTGGGGAGTGGAGTGTATGCAAAATCACAGCAGATTGGGAATGCAGCTGTAATATTAAAAGATGCTTTCTCTTTGGAAGAAAAATATGACCAAACTAGACAGCATATCAAACATCAGAGAGATTACTTTCCAAAATATTTCTGTCTAGTCAAAGTTATGGTTTTGAAAGTAGTCATGTATGGATGGGAGATTTGGACTATAAAGAAAGCCAAGGAATTGATGCTTTTGAATTGTGATGATGGAGAAATGGCTTGAGAGTCTTTTGGATGGCAAGGAGGTCCAAGGAGTTCATCCTAAAAGAAATTAGTCCAGAACAATCATTTGAAGTCCTGATGTTGAAGCTGAGACCCGATATTTTGGCCACATGGTGTGAAGAACTGATTCATTTTTTAAAGACCTTGATGCTGGGAAAAGTTCAAGGTGGGAGAATAACAGTAGACAGAAGATGAGAAGATCGGAGAGCATCACCGATTTAATGAATATGAGTTTGAGTAAACTTGATGAGTTGGTGATGGACAGGGAGGACTGGCATGCTGCAGTGCATAGGGTCACAAAGATTTGTCAATGAATGAGCCATTGAACTGCACTGAACTGAGAATGGCTCTACCCATCAGAACAAGAACCAGTTTCCCTTAGTCAGTCGTTCCCATCAGGAATCTTCCACAAACTCTTGACCTTATCCATCAGAAGTAAGAGCGAATGAAAACCATAATCTCAGAAAGCTAGCCAAACTGATCACATGGGATACAGCCTTGTTTAACTCACTCAATGAAACTATGTGCCATGCTTGTAGGGCCACCCAAGATGGACGGGTCATGGTTATGGTTTCTGACAAATTGTGGTCCTTGGAGAAGGGAATGGAAAACCTCATCAGTATTCCTGCCTGAAGAACTCCATGAGCAGTATGTAAAGGCAAAATATAGCATACTGAAAGACAAACTCCAAGGTTGGTAGCTGCCCAATATGATATGGGAGATCAGTGCAGAAGAAACTCCAAAAAGAATGACACGATGGAGCCAAAGCCAAAACAGTACCCAGTTGCAGATGTTACTAGTGATGGAAGAACACCTGATGCTGTAAAGAGCAAGATTGCATAGGAACTTTAAAGGTTAGGTCCATGAATCAAGGAAAATAGGAAGGGGTCAGAACGGCGACATCAAGAGTGAACATTGACATTTTAGGGATCAGTGAACTAAAATGGACGGGAGTGGATGAATTTAACTCAGATGACCATTATGTCTACTACAGTGGGAAAGAATCCCTCAGGAGAAACGGAGTAGCCATTATAGTAAACAAAAGAGTCTGGAATGTAGTATTTGGTGGCAATCTGAAAACCGGCAGAATGATCTCTGTTTCTTTCCAAGGGAATTCATTCAATAGCACAGTAATCCAAGTCTGCCCTGACCAGTCATGCTGAAGTGGCTGAATTAGAACGATTCTATGAAGACCTACAAGACTTTCTAGAAGTAACAGACAAGAAAAATGACTTTTCCATCACAGGGAATGGAATGCAAAAGTAGGAAGTCAAGAGATACCAGGGGTAACAGGCAAATTTGGCCTTAGATTACAAAATGAAGTCTTCCAAATGTTAACAGAGATTTGCCAAGAGAACACACTGCTCATGGTAAGCACCCTCTTCTGGGAACATGAGAGAATACTACAAATGTACCTCATCATATGGTTAATACTGAAGTCAGATTGACTTTTTCTTCACAGCCAAAGATGCAGAAGATCTGTAGAGTCAGCAAAGCAAGACTGGGAGTGGACAGTGGCTCAGGACATGAATTCCTTATTGCCAAAGCAAGAGTTAAATTGAAGAAAGTAGGGAAATCCACTAGATCATTCAGCTATGTCCTACATGAAAGCTCTTATGATTACACGGTGAAAGTGACAAATAGACTCAAGAGATTAGATCTAATACAAAGAATGCCTGATGAACTATTGACAGAGGATTGTGATCTTGTACAATAGGCAGTGATCAAGACCCTCCTCAAGAAAAATACATAAAGGCAAAATGGTTTGCTGAAGATGCCTTATAAATAGATGAGAAAATAAGCTAAATCAAAGGAAAAAATTAAAGATAAAACAATCTGAATGTAAAGATCCAAGGAATCGGGAGGAGTGATAAGAAAGCCTTCTTCAGTGATGAATGGTAAGAAATAGAGGAAAATAATGGAATGGGAAAGACTAGAGACCTCTTCAAGAAACTTAGAGCTACCAAGGAAGCATTTCATGCAGAGATATTCAACATAAGGGATAGAAATTGCATGGACCTCAATGAAGCGGAAGATATTAAGAAGAGGTGTCAAGGTTACACAGAAAAACTATATTAACAGAATCTTCATGACCCAGATAACCTCGATGATGTGATCACTCACCTAGAGCCAGTCCTCTTGGAATGTGAAGTCAAGCCATCCTTATGAAACTTCACTATGAACAAAACTACTGGAACTGATGAAATTCCAGTTCAGCTATTTTATATCCTGAAAAAATGATCGTCTCTAAGTGCTGTACTCAGTATGCAAGGAATTTGGAAAACTAAGCAGTGGCCACAGGACAGGAAACATTCAGTTTTTATTCCATTCCAAAGAAAGGCAATTCCACAAACTGTTCCCACTGGTAAATAGATGGGGAAAGAGTGGAAACAGTGTCAGACTTTATTTTTTGGGCTCCAAAATCACAGTGGATGCTGATTGCAGCCATGAAATTAAAAGACGCTTACTCCTCGGAAGGAAAGTTATGACCAACATTTATAGTGTATTAAAAAGCACAGATATTACTTTGCCAACAAAGGTTCGTCTAGTCAAGGCTATGGTTTTTCCAGTGGTCATGTATGGATGTGAGAATTGGACTGTGAAGAAAGCTGATCTCCAAAGAATTGATGCTTTTGAACTGTGGTGTTGGAGAACACTCTTGTGAGTCCCGTGGACTGCAAGGTGATCCAACCAGTCCACTCTAAGGGAGAACAATACTGGGTGTTTACTGGAAGGACTGATGCTAAAGCTGAAACTGCAATACTTTGGCCACCTCATGCGACGACTTGACTCACTGGAAAAGACACGGATGATGGGAGGGATTGGGGTAGGAGGAGACGGGGACGACAGAGAATGAGATGGCTGAATGACATCACCGACTCGATGGACATGAGTTTGCATGAACTCCAGGAGTGGGTGATGGACAGAGAGTATTGGCGTCGTGTGATTCATGGGGTCGCAAATGTCGGACACGACTGAGCGACTGAACTGAACTGATACTTTTACACTGGAGAAGGAAATGGCAGCCCACTCCAATATTCTTGCCTGGAGAATCCCAGGGATGGCGGAGCCTGGTGGACTGCCTTCTATGGGGTCACACAGACTAGGACACGACTGAAACGACATAGCAGCAGCAGCATACTTTTACATGCAAATATAGTGATACCAGTATTATTCCATGATACTTGTATTTTTTTATTTCACTCTGTGAAAATCTGGGTTCTATTTTTCTTATGTGAAATGTGGAATTCTCTATTAGTCATGTATGAAAATCTGCATGGTGGTTTTCTGGTATGTAGTGTGGAATTCTGTGTAGTTCCCATATGGAAATCTTGGCACTGGTTCTCTGAAGATATGGAGAACCAGTATGGATTTGGAATGCTCTCTCTTTCACAAATGAAATTAGGGCCCCACTGTTTCTTCATCAAGTTTAGAGTTTGTTGTATTTCTCAAATATATATCAAAACAGAAATTTGTCCATGAAATGTGAAATGCTCCTTATTGACTCTATTCAATCTTAGGTGACAATTCTCCACTTTGGAAGTTGCACACCTCTATATTTCATATTGGAGTTCAGAATGGAGACTTCCCTTGGAGAAATAGGGAAATCTCTAAATTTGATACGAAGAACTGGTTTTTCAGCTACAGAAACACTTTTGTTCCCTGCTTGCTATGTTTCCCTGTGCCTCTGAACATTTGTGTATACATGCGGGGGTAGACATGGCTCTGTTTGTGTGTGTTTCTGTATGTGGCTGTGTGTCCAACTACAGCCGAAGTAGAAATGAAGATGAGAGATCACGAGACATGCAGCAAGCAGAAGGAGGCATGAGGTGGCCACAGAGTGGGGAAGACTGGCCCATGCATCTCTGAGGTGCTCCTGTTCAGCACAGGAATGAGGAAAGGACAGTCAGTGACAATTCAGGAAAGTGGGTCCACAAATCTGGGTTTACCTCAAGAGACATAAAGAAACTCACAGTTTGTGCCACGTTGATGTGTGTATTTCTACCAAGAAGCAGATGGGAAACTTTGAGAACTCACCCAGTGTAAATTCAATGGTGTGGGTATTTTAAAGCAAAACTTTTGGACCCTTTAGTCTATGGGAAGTGGGGTATCCTGTGGAAATGGTGGGCATGGCTATAACAGGATCCAAGACTTTAAAGAGGTCAAGGTCCTTCCGAAACGAACAGAGACTGGAAGGAGGAGGAACAGAAAGATAGCCTACTGCCCTGGAGAATTTTTACACATTAGAGGAAGGCCCTGGCCTACTGCTGTTTCAGACCCGTCCATCAGGCAGCATACTCCCTCTCTGATGTGGCCAATGATAGCATCATGTGAGACAAATGACATGATCATGTAGATTCCTTCATTGTGAAACCACAGGCATCCTCGGATACAGTGTGTGAGCATAAAATCCATTCAGATGCTCCTTGCATAACCGGCGGTGTAGAAAGGTGAAGAAAGTGCAGCTGTGGGGTATATGATTTTTCCCCTTTGTTAGTGTGTGCCTGTGAGGGAGAAAAGATGGCCAAGCAGAAGGGTTTTCACTTATCTTTTCCTGAGAGAGCTCCAAAATTGCAGCTTGCTACTGAATGTTGATGGACAAAAGAATGTCAAGTCCCACCAAAAAGATGTACACCATGTCCAGGGAGGACGAAGAAGTCCCAAGAAGACTGTAGGAGGGGTGAAATTGTGTTTAGAAGTAATACCTTCCAGCCACACTCAGAGAACGCACAGAAAACATTTGGTGCACCGATAAACAGAGACTGACAGACCCGGAGTCAGACCTGTCTTTCAGTGATTGCGTGTCTCCTGCAGAGGCATGGGTCAGCAGTGGCCTGACAGGGGAGAGGGTCTCTGGCTGCTACAGACCTGGGTCATGCAGTTTATGGCATATGCCCTCTTGGAGGAGTTTGCCATTTAATTCACAATAAAGCCAGCTAGCAGATATCAACAAATTGAAAAACAATTATTCTGAATGAAGTCTCGTACTGTTAAGGAAGTTCTAGGAGCACTGCACACTTCATCACCTGGGGGTCTGGCAAAGGGTTTGAGAACCCCAGAGGAAATTTGACTTTGGAGGTCAGTGGGATTTGATTACAGAACTTCCACAGAACTGAAGCAGACTGATGGAAGGCACAAACAAAATTTTGTGTGAACCAGGAGACAAAAATAAGGAGTAGTGTCCCCACAATAGACTGAGCCAGATTTGCCTGTGAGTGTCGAGGAGTCTCTGGCAGAGCCGTGGGCAGAGAGTGGGCTGCAGCAGGATGAGGGGCACTGAATGCAACAGTGCTTGCACAATCCCTTTTGAAGATCACAGTTACTTTCATTACTCATATCGGAGTTTATCCTCAATTTAAACAACAGGGCTGGAACACAACAACCCGCACCCCACCCCTCTGCCACAGCAAACAGAAAATCGGATTAAAGATTTACTGAACATGGCCCCACCTATATAAAAACGACTCAGGTTCAATCACAGTCTGTCCCTCCCATCAGAAAGCTTCTATAAGGCTTTTATGCTAATACATTAGAGGGCAGACAGAATGGAAACCACAATCACAGAAAACTAACCAAACTGATGAAGTGGATCACAGTTTTGTCTAATGTAATGAAACTATGAGTCACGCTATGTAGGACCATCCAGGATGGATGGGTCATGATGGAGGGTTCTGACAAAACGTGGGCCAGTGGAGAAGTGAACTGCAAATAGCTTCAGTATTTTGCCTTGAAACACCACGAACAGTATGAAAAGGCAAATAGATGGGACACTGAAAGATGTACTCCCCAGGTTGGGAGGTGCTAATGTGCTTCTGGAAATCAGTGGAGAAGTAACTCCAAAAAAAAAGAAGAGATGAAATCAGAGCAAAAATAACACCCAGCTGTGGTAGTGACTGGTGATGGAAAAAGCCTCACTCTGTAAAGAACAATAGTGCACAGGAACTTAGAAAGTTAGGTCCATGGCTCAAGTAAACTTGGAATTCGTCAAACAAGATATATCAATGATGAACATCAACCTTTCAGGAATCAGTGAATTAAAATTGACTGGAATGGGCAAATTTAATTGAGATGACCCTTTTATCTACTATGGTGAGCAAGAATTCCTAGAGAAGAAATGGTGTAGCACTCATAGTCAACAAAAGTGTGTGAAATGCAGTTCCTGGGTGCATTCTTAAGAACAGCAGAAAGATCTCTGCTGATTCTCAAGGCAAATTATGCAACAGCACAATAATACAAATATATGACCTGATCAGCAATGTTCAAGTAGAAATTGAGCTGAAGGTCAGTGAGAAGCTGAAGTTGAGTGATTCTATGTTTACCATCAGGATCTGCTAGAATTAACAGACACACACACATAAAGATATAATTTGCATCATAGGGGACTGGAATGCAAAAGGAGGACATCAAGAGATACCTAGATTCACAGACAATTTTGGCTTTTAGGTACAAAATGAACCAGGACAATGTCTAACACAGTTTTGCCAAGACAAAGCACTGTCATAGGAAACTTTTTCCAACAACAAATGAGACGACTCTACACATGCACACAGTTCAGTTCAGTTCAGTCGCTCAGTCGTGTCCGACTCTCCACGACCCCATGAATCACAGCTTGCCAGGCCTCCCTGTCCATCACCAAATCCTGGAGTTCACTCAAACTTATGTCCACAGAGTCAGTGATGTCATCCAGCCATCTCATTCTTGGTCGTCCCCTTCTTCTCCCGCCCCCAACCTTTCCCAGCATCAGAGTCTTTTAAGAAGATGGTTAATACCGAAATCAAACTGATTATACTCTTTACAGCTGAAGATGGAGAAGCTCGATGGAGCCATCCAAAACAAAACTTGGAGCTGACTGTGGCTCAGATCATCAGCTCATATTGAAACATTCAGACTTATTTCAACAAAAGTAGGAAAATCCCTAGATCATTCAGGTATGACCTAAGTAAAAGCCCCTTTGATTATCATTGGAAATCTAATAGAGTTCCTGGAGAACTAAGGGCAGACGTTCGTGATATTGTACACGGGCAGCAATGAAGACTATCCCCAAGACAAAGAAATGCACAAAGGCAAAACGGTTTTCTGAAGACACCTTACACTAGCTGAGAAGAAGAAAAAAAGAAAAAAGAGAGAGAGAAGTGGAAGTGAAACGAGAGTGGCAAAGATATACCTATTTGAATATAGAATTTTGAAGAATAGCTAGGGCAGATAAGAAAACCTTCGTCATTGATCAATGCCAAGAAATAGAGGTTAAAAATATAATCAAATAGACTAGAGGTCGCTTCAAGAAAATTAAAGATACCATGGGAAGATTTCATGCAAAGAAGTGCTCAATAAAGGTCAGAAATATTAGAGACCTAACAGAAGCAGGAACTATTAAAATGTGTCAAGAATACAGAGAACTCTACAAAGAAACTCTTCATGACCAGATAACCAAGATGGTGTCATCACTCAACTAGATCCATGTCACGATCTTCGTAGACCCGGACCTGGTAAATGGAGTTAACAGAAAAGGATGCAGGGGACAGAAGTCTCGAGTGAAACAAGGGTACTTTTTTTTTTTTTTTTTGCAGAAATACATGCTTATATGTCGTCAATAAAATCATTATTCTGCCACCAAAAATAATAAAATTCCACCAGTTGCAACAAAATAGTTAATCCTTTGAGACACTGAAGGGAATCCAAGCAGGTGTCCTCTCCCATGATCCCAGTCGTGAGAACTGCGTGCAGATCTGCTCATCCCTGTTTTGCAGGAACTGAGAATGAACAGAGAGTCCTTGAGAAATGGTACACAAGGGAAGAAAACATATTGGAACCCTTTAGTTGAATGTCCCCTGACTATTCTCCCTGTTTTATTTTTTCATAATTGGGGGTGACTGCATATGCTTCTGTGAAAAACGCACTGACCAATTGAGTTTGCCTGTTTAGTCTGAACATTTTAGTTGAAAGGCATCTGTATACTACAAATATAATCACCGTGATAATTATCAGCATTATGGCTCCAGATCCAATACGACATGTAATGCTTTGATGTCATCCTCAAGTGAGTAGCCCAGATAATTGATCAGCTAGCTGTTCAGCTAAGGTTTCCAAATTTTTGGAAGAGGATAGACTCTTAGAGGAGATTTCAAAGATTTTCTTTTGGAACAATTGTATATTTAAGGAAGCATTTTTATGGATATCTTGTAAATGAAATTTGGTTTGTTCGCAATTGTAAGCACTATTGTTGAACCAAACAGGAGTAACGCAAAACTGTGTAGAAATCCAATCACATTTTAATAATCTTTGCATTTTAAAATCTATTAATTGTTCTCTGACCAATTGGATGCCCATTTTTAATTCTTGTATTTTATCCTGAACGTCCTCATCCGGCTTAGGCTGGGTGGCCCACACAGTATCAGCATCTTTAGTACACATTTGAATAAAGTTTTGGGTTTGAACTGAGGTTTGTAAAGCAATGCCTGCAACTCTGGCAGTGATGCAAATGGCTATTAGTCCCAAAATGCCAAGAATTAGCCACTCAATGAATCGCTTAGATCGTTGGAGTAATTTAGAGAGTAACCGGGAGGCAAGTCCTACCATGGGACTTTCTTCCCAGGGCCGTCGGAGATCTACTTGGCAACCACAGACTGTTCCGAGAATGAAGCATCAAAAGGGATTCATTTTTTTAGAGAGAAATAGAGGAATTTAGACAAGTATGCAACTTGCAATCTATACAAGTCACAGAACATACAGTCTCATTAAATTATGTGTTCCCTATGGCTATAACAAAAGGAAGGGGGATGCAAGCTTGTATAAAATATGAATGATTATAACGGAAGGAAGAGTTACTATGACAACGACTGGTCCCTGTGAGATATCAAGTCCATGTTCCAAGTATTTCAGTACGTACATCAAGTTTCCAGATGTCCCATTGTTCAGGTCCAATTCATTTATTGAGGATGATTCGAGAGCGAGGAGTTGCCATTTTACTGTCAAGCCAGGCAAAGAGTCCTATGACATGGAAGTTTTCCATTGAACTGTTGGTAATATTCCATTCTACTTGAGTAACATAATCACACAGTGTATTATTAAGATCATCTGAGCAATTAGATAGCCACATTCCATGGGTTCCCCAATCAACAATGGTGTAAATGGCCAGAAATATTAATTTCCATGATTTAGCTTGACATCTACCCCAGTAAAGAGGAATATATGTAGAGTCCTTATACATAAACCCCTTACATTTCAACTTTTGTCCTTTTCCGAAAGTTTTATATAGTATTCACATGGTTTTCATAAAAGGACAGAGCAGGAAGCAGTCCAAGCAATGAACAGAAATTCTTTTTTGGAGGCAGGATGAAAGCCCACTTTTGTTGACTAACATTAATACAGAATTCTGCTGGGACCATGCATAAAGGAAGGATTTCATAGCCTAGCGAAATGCTTATTAGTTTTCCATCTTCCTCCGGAAGAGAGGGCACCTCCAATCTCCAAGGAGAATGCATATGTACTGTGTCATTAGTGGATATGATTCGTTCTATATCTGTCCATTGTACAACTTGCAATAAAGGAGGCCTAGGTATATAAGTCTAATCAGTTCAGTTCAGTTCAGTCGCTCAGTTGTGGCCGACTCTCTGTGACACCGTAAACCACAGCACGCCAGGTCTCCCTGTCCATCACCAACTCCCGGAGTTCACTCAAACTCATGTCCACAGAGTCGGTGATGCCATCCAGCCATCTCATTCTCTGTCGTCCCCTTCTCCTCCCACCCCCAACCTTTCCCAGCATCAGAGTCTTTTCCAGTGAGTCAACTCGTCGCATGAGGTGGCCAAAGTATTGCAGTTTCAGCTTTAGCCTCAGTCCTTCCAGTGAACATCCAGGATTGATCTCCTTTAGAATGGACTGGTTTGATCTCCTTGTAGTCCAAGGGACTCACAAGAGTATTCTCTAACACCACAGTTCAAAAACATCGATTCTTTGGCCATCAGCTTTCTTCACAGTCCAGCACTCACATCCATTCATTACCACGGGAAAAACCATAGCCTTGACTAGACGGACCTTGGTTGACAAAGTAATGTCTCTGCTTTTTAATATACTATCTAGGTTGGTAATAACTTTCCTTCCAAGGAGTAAGCGTCTTTTAATTTCATGGCTGAAGTCAGCATCTGCAGTGATTTTGGAGCCCAAAAAAATAAAGTCTGACACTGTTTCCAAAGTTTTTCCATCTATTTCCCATGAAGTGATGGGACCAGATGCCATGATCTTTGTTTTCTGAATGTTGAGTTTCAAGCCAACATTTTCACTCTCCTCTTTCACTTTCATCAAGAGGCTTTTGAATTCCTCTTCACATTCTGCCATAAGCGTAGTGTCATCTGCATATTAGAGGTTATTGATATTTCTCCAAGCAATCTTGATTCCAGCTTGTGCTCTTCAGGCCAGCGTTCCTCATGATGTGCTCTGAATATAAGTTAAATAAGCAAGGTGACAATATACAACCTTGACGTACTCCTTTTCCTATTTGGAAACAGTCTGTTGTTCCATGTCCAGTTCTGACTGTTGCTTCCTGACCTGCATACAGGTTTCTCAAGAGGTAGGTCAGGTGGTCTGATATTCCCATCTCTTTCAGAATGTTCCACAGTTTATTGTGGTCCACACAGTCAAAGGCTTTGGCATAGTCAATGAAGCAGAGATAGATATTTTTCTGGAACTCTCATGCTTTCTCCATGATCCAACGGATGTTGGCAATTTGATCTCTGGTGCCTCTGCCTTTTCTAAACCCTGCTTGAACATCTTGGAGTTCATGGTTCACATATTGCTGAAGCCTGGCTTGGAGAATTTTGGGCATGACTTTACTAGCGTGTGAGATGAGTGCAACTGAGCGGTTGTTTGAGCATTCCTTGGCATTGCCTTTCTTTGGGATTGGAATGAAGACTAACCTTTTCCAGTCCTGTGGCCACTCCTGAGTTTTCCAAATTTGCTGGCATATTGAGTGCAGCACTTTCACAGCATCATCTTTCAAGATTTGAAATAGCTCAACTGGAATTCCATCACCTCCACTAGCTTTGTTTGTAGTGATGCTTCCTAAGGCCCACTTGACTTCACATTCCAAGATGTCTGGCTCTAGGTCAGTGATCAAGATTTCGTGACTGTCTTGGTCGTGAAGATCTTTTTTGTACAGTTCTTCTGTGTATTCTTGTCACCTCTTCTTAATATCTTCTGCTTCTGTTCGGTCCATAACATTTCTGTCCTTTATCGAGCCCATCTTTGCATGAAATGTTCCCTTGGAATCTAATTTTCTTGAAGAGGTCTGTTGTTTTTCCTATTCTGTTGTTTTCCTCTATTTCTTTGCATTGATCGCTGAGGAAGGCTTTCTTATCTCTCCTTGCTATTCTTTGGAACTCTGCATTCAGATGCTTATATCTTTGCTTTTCTCCTTTGCTTTTTGCTTCTCTTCTTTTCACAGCTTTTGTAAGGCTTCCTCACACAGCCATTTCGCTTTTTTGCATTTCTTTTCCATGAGGATGTTTTTGGTCCCTATATCCTGTACAATGTCACAAACCTCAGTCCAGAGTTCATCAGGCACTCTATCAATCTGATCTAGTCCCTTAAATCTATTTCTCAGTTCCACTGTATAATCATAAGGGATTTGGTTTAGGTTATATCTGAATGGTCTAGTGGTTTTCCCTATTTTCTTCATTTTAAGTCTGAATTTGGCAATAAGGAGTTCATGATCTAAGCCACAGTCAGCTCCTGGTCTTGTTTTTGCTAACCTTATAGACCTTCTCCATATTTCGCTGCAGAGAATTTAATCAATCTGATTTCGGTGTTGACCATCTGGTGATGTCCATGTGTAGAGTCTTCTCTTGTGTTGTCGGAAGAGGGTGTTTGCTATGACCAGTGCATTCTCTTGACAAAACTCTATTAGCCTTTGCCCTGCTTCATTCCGTGCTCCAAGGCCAAATTTGCCTGTTATTCCAGGTGTTTCCTGACTTCCTCCTTTTGCATTCCAGTCCCCTATGATGAAAAGGACAACTTTTTTGGGTGTTAGTTCTAAAAGTTCTTGTAGGTCTTCATAGAACTGTTCAACTTCGGGTTCTTCAGCGTTACTGCTTGGGGCATAGGCTTGGACTACTGTAATATTGAATGGTTTGCGTTGGAAACGAACAGAAATCATTCTGTCATTTTTAAGATTACATTCAAGAACTGCATTTCAGAATCTTTTGTTCACTATGATGGCTACTCCATTTCTTCTAAGGTATTGCTGCCCACAGTGGTAAATAAAATGGTCATCTGAGTTAAATTCATCCATTCCAGTCCTTTTTAGTTCACTGATTCCTAGATTGTTTATGTTCACTCTTGCCATCTCCTGTTTGACCACTTCCAGTTTGCCTTGGTTCATGGGCCTAACATTCCAGGTTCCTATGCAATACTGCTCTTTACAGCACTGGACCTTGCTTCTATCACCAGTCACATTCACAACTGGGTATTGGTTTTGCTTTTGCTCCACCCCTTCCTTCCTTCTAGAGTTATTTCTCCACTGATCTCAAGTAGCATACTGGGCACCTACCGACCAGGGGAATTGCTCATTCATTTTGCCATTTGATACTATTCATGGGGCCTAATAAATGTGATTAGTCAAGTCAGCCTCAGCGGGCAAAGCCAAAGCAAGCAAAGCAAGTGTAGCGACAGAAATATTCTCAGAATTCCAGGACATTTCCTTTTCAAAAGCCAGGTTTTCAGCCTGATTATTAAGAGTTTATATCTGTATCTGAGTAGGGAGATCATTAGGTCAATGACGTCAAGTTTGGCATTTCTTGGAAATTTTTAAGGCAGCCATGGCTTATACTGGAATGTCCTCCTTCCGGGGATTTCACATTTTCCTCTCTATCTTAACTCCTTTGGAGTGGATCTTCTGAAGCGGGAGCCAAATGACTTCGTTAGTCCCTCTGGGAAATACAATCATGCCCCTTTCCCGCTAATATTAATTTTCCACATCCGTTGTTTAGGCATCCGTCTTGATACAAAACAGGCAGAGGAAGAAAAGTGTCCTTCAGTTCCTAGAAATGGTTTTCTGCTTTTGTCACAATATCTCCTTGTGGTAAGTTTAAAAAATTTAAAACAAACAGCTGTATTAGTGATAGTTATACTATTAGAGAATACATTGCATTGGATTCTAGATAGCATATTAAAAAGCATAGACATTACTTTGCCAACCAAGGTCCGTCAAATCAAGGCTGTGTTTTTTTCAGTGGTCATGTATGGATGTGAGAGTTGGACTGTGAAGAAAGCTGATAGCTGAAGAATTGATGCTTTTGAACTGTGATGTTGGAGAAAAGGCTTGAGAGTCTTTTGGATGGCAAGGAGATCCAAGCAGTCCATCCTAAAAGAGACCAGTCCTGGGTGTTCATTGGAAGGACTGATGCTGAAGCTGAAACTACAATATTTGGCCACCTCATGAGAAGAGTTGATTCACTGGAAAAGACTCTGGTGCTGGGAGGGATTGTAGGCAGGAGGAGAAGGGGATGACAGAGAATGAGATGGCTGGATAGCATCATCAACTCAGTGGACATGGGTTTGAGTGAACCAGTGTACCCCTTTACAACATCGAAGGCAGATTCCTGGAGGCTTTTTAGTAGTTTTATTTTTTTCTGTGTGTTTTTTAGGACAATCAATTTTTTTTTTCAATAGCTCTTATCCCCACAAACAAAAAACCCTTCATTCCCCTTTTTAAAGGAAGTAGCCAATGGGTCAGGTAATGTTTGCATTTTCTGAGTTTCTGACCCTAAGTTACAACAAGAGCATTCTTAGTCTCACGAATGAGTGTGATGGTTCTCTGACATTCCTGATTTTCATTCTCCATATACAAACAGTTTTTCACATTGCATTTTGGCCTCCTTTCCGACAGCACCACAGGAGAGAGCAACTCCCAGTGTATCTAAAGAATAAAATAAAATTTCCAATAGAAGATGCCATAATGTATAGAAGTTCTTTAGCAAACGGAGAAGGAGGGCTGTACATAGTTACAGCCTTTTTCATTTGTTGTATGTGAGAAAAGTCAATGCCTTTGTATTGAGGCATTAGTTACCCTTGAGCATTACCATTTCTTATCACAGAATAGAGAAAAAGATCATCAGCCTCAGGGACTCGAGTTTTCAAATCCAGTAAATCAGAAAGCCTTTGTCGTAAAAGAGAATGAGTGGAGATTCTGTTTTCATAAATATGAGTGCGTTTTAGGAGCTTATCATTTTCATACACCTATCTATATATCTATATCTATATCATCTACATCTATATATCTATATCTATAGTTGGCTTTAGTGTCAAAGAGAGCATCAGAAGTATAAACATTAGATTCATCTTGTCCTCGAATCGGGGGAGCTTCGGTTTCGTGTCCATTACAAGAGGAGGAGGAGCGCTTGGGACAGCCAGAACAGGGATGTTGGGAAAGTTTTGAAAGATTGTATGTTGCTCTAATTGGGCTTTATGTAAAGTCTCATCATCTAATTTATATTCGTATAATGAGCACTAGCTTGTTGACGAATATGGAGGTTGCAGTTAGAATTGCCTTGAAATGAAACTGTCACGGCTTTAATGATGTTCCACAAGGGTCAGAAATTTGTTGGACTATTTACTCCCCATCTTGTGGCTCGTTCAACATTTCCTTTAACCCAGTTTCAAATTTCTAAATCCAAACTGCCTTCACCAGGGAACCACAGATTCTATTCAGTCAGTGTGTGGAGATGAGCCTTTATCTGCTGATGTGAAACCAAATGTTGTTGAACCTTAAATAAATGATGAAGTAAACTAGAAAGGTGGTGGGGATTTCCAGCCGTTTCTCTCATAATCCCGCACTTACCAAACTCCCCAGGACCTAACAGTCACTCCGTCTGCTTACCAAGAATGTTCACCATGTCCCTGTTCAGGCACCAGTTGTCACAGTCAGCATAGACTGGGATCTGGGGACTGGACTTGGTGATAAGGAAGCAGGGACCCAAGTGTTGAGTGAAACAAGGGTACTTTATTTGAAGAAACACGTGCATATATATCTTCAGTAAAATGATTACTCAGCCATTAAAAACAATGAAATTCCACCTGTTGAAACAAAATGGATAGTCCTTTCCATACAAAGTCACTGAAGAGAGTCACCGAAGGGAGTCACTGAAGCGAATCTAAGTAGGTGTCCTTTCCCATGATCTCAGTCCTGAGAATTGTGTGCAGCTCTGATCGTTCCTGTTTTGCAGGAACTGATTAGGAAGAGAGAGTCCTTGAGAAACAGCACACAAAGAAGACAACATATTGAATCCCATAAAATTGAATGCATCCTGACAGACCCAGACATCCTGGAATGCAAAATCAAGTTGGCCTTAGGAAACATCAGCAAGAAAAAGCTGTTGGAAGCAGTGAATATCCAGTTGAGTTATGTATAATTCTAACAGATGATGCTGTGAAAATGCTGCAATTTGCAGGCAAATTTGGAAAATTCAGCAGTGGTCAAAGAACTGGAAAAGATCAGTTCATTCCAATCCCAAAAAAGCCAATGCCAAGACTGTTTGAACTAATGCACAATAGCACTCATCTCACACAGTCAAAAAATAATGCATGAATTCTCCAAGGAAGGAGAATGAAGAATTTCCAGAGGTTCAGGTTGGATTAGGAAAGGCAGAGCAACCAGAGACTAAATTGCCAACACCCATTGTTTGACTGAAAAAGCAAGACAGTTCCAGAAAAACATCTATTTTGGCTTTAATGACTATGGCAAAGTCTTTGACTTGTGGAACAAACATGAAAAACTGGAACATTCTTCAAGAGATGGGAATCCTAGGCCATCTGACCTGCTTCCTGAGAAATTTGTATGCAGGTCAAGGAGCAACAGTACCATGGACTTGGAAAAATAAACTGGTTCCAGAGTTGGGGAAAGTGGTACCTCAAGGCTCTATATTGTCACCAGTTTATTCAAACGCAGAATACATCATGTGAAATGCCAGGCAGGATGAAGCACAAGCTGGAATCAAGTTTGCTGGGAGAATTGTCAATAATCCCAGATATGCAGATGATACCACTCTCATGGCAGAAAGTGAAGAGAAAGTAAAAAGCCTCTTGATGAAAGTGAAAGAGAAGATTTGAATAGGTGGTTTAAAACTGACCATTCAATAAATGAAGATCATGGCATCTGGTCCCACCACTTTATTGCAAATAGATGGGGAAACTGTGGAAACAGTGAAAGGCTTTGATTCCTTGGGCTCCAAAATCACTGTAGATGATGACTGCAGCACTGAAATTAAAAGACGCTTGCTCCTTGGAAGGAAATCTGTGACAAATATAGACATTATTGAAAATCCACAGAAAATATTTTGCTGACAAATGGCCATCTAGTCAAAGCTATGGTGTTTCCAGGAGTCGTGTATGACTGAATTTTGGACCATAAAGCTGAGCACTGGAAGAAGTGATATTTTTGAACTATAGTATTGAAGAAGACTCATTAGAGTCCTGCACTGCTTGGAGATTAAACCAGTCAATCCTAAAGGAAATTGGTCACGTGTATTCAATGCAAGGATGGATGCTGAAACTGAAAACTCAATATTTTGTACATTTTTGTGAACAACTGACACTGTAAAAGACCCTGATCCTGGACAAGATTGAAGACAGGAGAACTGGATGACAGAGAATCAGATGGTTGGACGGTATCATAATTTTCCAAAGAATAGCAACAGTGATATTGAATCATCACTTGATGGACATGTGTTTGAGCAAGCTCTGGGAGTTTTAGATGACCAGTGAAGACTGGCATGCTGTAGTTCATAGGGTCACAAAGTGTCAGATAAATGAGGGACGGAAGTGAAGTGAACTGAATTGTGGAGGGCTGTTTGCATGAAGTGACCCTGGGCCAGCGGGAGTATTGATGCCCATGGCAGCAGTTCAGGCTTAGGGACTAGGGAATAGCCGTTTGATGAAGACGTCCCATTGCTCATGCCCAAAATCCTGACATGAATTCTTTCCTTTCTTTTTGTATTATCCTTGGTTGTGGATAGCAAAGGAACAATGTGGGTCTGTCTGCACATGAGTGATGGTTCTCACAATCTCCTTGGAGTAGAATATCTGATATTGTCATGGTAATCTTTAAGGAGATATGCACTATGAGACATTCACAGGTACCCTTGATTTGAAGTGGGCAACCTTGGACGTTCCCAAATCCAACCTTTAGCTGCATTTGTGGTATGCCAACTTCTCAGGCTAGCAAGGATCCTGAACTATAGGCAGATCTACCACAGTCTGATGAGGGAAGCAGAAAGAGAGTGTTGACATTTAGCAAGTTAGTGAGTCCTGGCCTGGAATCAAGCCCTCTTGGAGCATTTGGGAGAGGAATGTTGCTTTTTGCACAATAGAGGCATGAGCTGTGGGTCCAGGGAAGGCAAGCTCCTCAGGGGGTAATCCGTGTGGGAGCTATGGGTATGAGTGGGCAGAAATAAAGTGTATTGGTGACAAAAAGGGAGGCCACTGGACCTTTTTGACCTCACATTCAGTGCCTTGTTTCAGCAGAGGTCCTTTGGATCTGCGTGCACATTCTTCATGATATTGTTTCAGACACAGGCATGTCACATTTTCTTTGCCCTTTTGGAAGTCGAGACATCAGATTGGTCTTTCCCAGCTACAGGGAGACAACCTTTAGGGGAAAAATGGAAACAGTTGCAAACAGCCTATTACACAGTTGGGAGGAGCAGGATCACCTTGATCAGAAGGTCTTGGGCCTGATTGGACACTGGACCTGCCTCAAGAGCCCAGCATCGACTAGGAATGGTTTTGAGAGGTGTAGGCTGAGATTGGTAGTTCCAAGTCAGTGCAGTCCCAATCCACTTGATATTTATTGTGTCATTCCTTGAAGGAAAGCACATGAATTGGAATCATGCCAAAATGATTGGCACTGTGAAACAGTCAATGTGATGAGAGAATACATGACATGAGCACCCATCAATCAGCTATTCACGACGAGCACTTCAAGCCCACCGAATGTCTTTCCAAGTCAGTCCTTTTCACGAGTAAATCCCCAAATTTGTAATCTTCCAGAATAAAGTGTAGAGATAGAACAGGACACTAACTTGAATGACAAGTTAGTAAAAGAAAACAACCAGAATTTATTCCAACAACACAAAAGAAGACTCTACACATGGACATCACCAGATGGTCCTAAATCAGATTGATTATATTCTTTGCAACCAAAGATGGAGAAGCTGTATACAGTTAGCGAAAACAAGACCAGGAGCTGACTGTGGCTCAGATCATGAACTCCTTATTGCGAAATTCAGACTTAAATTGAAGAAAGTAGGGAAAACCGCTAGACAATTCAGATATAACCTCAATCAAATCCCTTATGATTATACAGTGGAAGTGAGAAATAGATTTAAGGGACTAGATCTGTTTGATAGAGTGCCTGATGAACTCTGGACGGAGGTTCGTGACATTGTACAGGACACAGGGAACAAGACCATCCCCATGGAAAAGAAATGCAAAAGAGCGGAATGGCTGTCTGAGGAGGCATTACAAATAGCTGAGAAAAGACGAGAGGCGAAAAGCAAAGGAGAAAAGGAAAGATATAAGCATCTGAATGTAGAGTTCCTAAGAATAGCAATGAGAGATAAGAAAGACTTCCTCAGTGACCAATGCAAAGAAATAGAGGAAAACAACAGAATAGGAAAAACAAGAGACCACTTCAAGAAAATTAGAGATTCCAAGGGAATATTGCTTGCAAAGATGGGCTCGATAAAGGACAGAAATGGTATGGACCGAACAGAAGCAGAAGATATTAAGAAGAGGTGACAAGAATACACAGAAGAAATGTACAAAAAAGATCTTCATGACCAAGATAGTCATGATAACGTGATCACTGACCTAGAGCCAGACATCTTGGAATGTGAAGTCAAGTGGGCCTTAGAAAGCATCACTACAAACAAAGCTAGTGGAGGTGATGGAATTCCAGTTGAGCTACTTCAAGTCTTGAAAGATGATGCTGTGAAAGTGCTGCACTCAATATGCCAGCAAATTTGGAAAACAGCAGTGGCCACAGGACTGGAAGAAGTCAGTCTTCATTCCAATCCCAAAGAAAGGCAATGCCAAAGTGCTCAAACTACCACGCAATTGCACTCATCTCACAAGCTAGTAAAGTCAAGCTCAAAATTCTCCAAGCCAGGCTTCAGCAATATGTGAACCGAGAAATCCCAGATGTTCAAGCAGGGTTTAGAAAAGGCAGAGGCACCAAAGATCAAATTGCCAACATCCGCTGGATCATGGATAAAGCAAAAGATTTTCAGAAAAACATCTATTTCTGCTTCATTGACTATGCCAAAGCCTTTGACTGTGTGGACCACAATAAACTGTGGAACATTCTGAAAGAGATGGGAATCCCAGATCACCTGACCTGCCTCTTGAGAAACCTGTATTCAGGTCAGGAAGCAACAGTCAGAACTGTGCATGGAACAACAGACTGATTCCAAATAGGAAAAGGAGTACATCAAGGTTGTATATTGTCACCTTGCCTATTTAACTTATATGCAGAGTACATCATGAGGAACGCTGGGCTGGAAGAAGCACAAGCTGGAATCAAGATTGCCGGGAGAAATATCAATAACCTCAGATATGCAGATGACACTACCCTTATGGCAGAAAGTGAAGAGGAACTCAAAACCCTCTTGATGAAAGTGAAAGAGGAGAGTGAAAAGGTTGGCTTGAAGCTCAACATTCAGAAAACAAAGATCATGGCATCTGGTCCCATTATTTCATGGGAAATAGATGGAAAAACAGTGGAAACAGTGTCAGACTTTATTTTTTGGGGGCTCCAAAATCACAGCAGATGCTGATTGCAGCCATGAAATTAAAAGACGATTGCTCCTTGGAAGGAAAGTTATGACCAACCTAGATAGTATATTAAAAAGCAGAGACATTACTTTGCCAACCAAGGTCCGTTTAGTTAAGGCTATGGTTTTTCCAGTGGTCATGTATGAATGTGAGAGCTGGACTGTGAAGAAAGCTGATCGCCAAAGAACCAATGCTTTTGAACTGTGATGTTGGAGAAGACTCTTGAGAGTACCTTATACTGCAAGGAGATCCAACCAGTCCATTCTAAAGGAGATCAATCCTGGGTGTTCATTGGAGGGACTGATGCTAAAGCTGAAACTGCAATACTTTGCCACCTCATGCGACGAGTTGACTCACTGGAAAAGACTCTGATGCTGGGAAAGGTAGGGGGTGGGAGCAGAAGGGGACGACGGAGAATGAAATGGCTGGATGGCATCACTGACTCTGTGGACATGAGTTTGAGTATACTCCGGGAGATGGTAATGGACAGGGAGGCCTGGGGTGCTGTGATTCATGGGGTCGCGGAGAGTCGGACACGACTGAGCGACTGAACTGAACTGAACTGAACTGAACCAAAGTCCATTACCCTGGAAAACAAAGCTATGACAATTTGCATATTATCTTATGCAAATGTGAAAATTTCCTTTTAAAGTTGTATGTATATATGTGTGCATGCCCACCAGCAGAAATGTGCATATGAGGTGTCAGAACTGGCCTGACTGAGGGAAGGATAATGAATACCGAAAAAATGAACAAACTTGTGTAAACTACATTAACCGTGGGGCAGCCAAAGCACTGACGACAGGGAATCAAGCCCAGGGATATGATCGAGAAAGGATGCTCTAAGGGTAGACATGCTGCTGGACCCTGGATCACTAAGCAGAAAGGAGCAGCAGGCAGAAAACTTTCAGGGCCATACAGGGAGATGGAGATGAAAAGGAGCAAGAAACAGAATGGGTAAGATTACCATGCTCAGAGATGGGGTATGCACAGTCCTTACAAACAGTTTTCTGTCCTTCTCCAGTACAGCAGTATTCTTTCTCCCACAGGACCAGGCACATGAGCACATCTTGCCGTTTTTGTAAGGTTTTAGAGACTGACGGCACTATAGCATAAGCAGCTGCTACCTGTAGAGTATGCCGGTTTGAAATACCCTTCTTTAAGGTCTTGGCAGAACGCCTGAGTTATCAGGACTCTGAAAAGCATGGCTTAGGATGTTCCTCTAGCTACTCGCAGCCCCTCAGCCCTGGGATGACGGGGTAGGGTGGCATGTGTTCTCACCAGTAAGCAGGATGAGAACAGAACCACTTTGAAATGGCCTCTGTACAGGAAATGAACAGACTTCAATTCCTCTGACAATGATGAGTTAGGTCCCTTAGGCGGATCCTGACCATAGCATCTCTTATTTAGAGATGCTTTATCTGTAAATCTCTTTATATCGAGAGAATTTCATATCTAAAAATGGAGTTCTCTGTATTTCACATCACCTATCCAGTTGCCAAATTGACTACTAGAAATATGGAATTCCTATTTTTCACATAGGCAAATCAGTGTCAATATTCATATCTGAAATATTAATGCTCTACACTTGACGTATGAATATTGCTGAAGATTTTCCTTCATGACATATAGAATTATCTGTATTTCACAGCTGATATTCAGGATTTTTTTTTTTTTCCTACAAGGAATGTGGAGTTCTCTCTCTTGAACATGACCATCTGGTTGCGGATTTTCCTACATGAACAATGGCAGTCTCTGCGTTTCACTTCTTTACCAAAAGCTACCAGGGAACTTAACCAGTTGTAGGAAGACCTTCAGGGCTTTCTAGAATTAATAATGAAAAAAAAAAAAAAGATGTCCATTTCATCATACGGTTCTGGAACGTAAAAGCAGAAGGTAAAAGATACATGGAGTAACAGGCGTATTTGACTGTGGTGTTCAAAAAGAGGTAGAGCAAACAATAGCAATGTTTTAAATAGAAAGGGTAAAAATAGAAAGAGTGACAGTTTTCTAGGGCTCTAATATGACTGGGAACAGTGATTACAGCCATGAATATAAAAGACACCTTCTCCTGGGAAGAAATGTTCAGAGAAACCTAGACACAGGTACTGAAAAGAAGAGACATCTCTTTGCCAACAAAGGTCTACATAGTCAGGACGATGGTTTTACCAGTACACATGTACGGATGTGCTAGTATCACTAGAAAGAAGGCTGAGTGCCAAGGAATTGAGGCTTTGCAACTGTGGTGCTGAACATGGCTCTTGAGAGACCCTTGGACAGGAAGGAGACCAACCCCCTCAATTCTAAAAGAAACTAACCCCAAATATTCATTGGAAGGGCTGATGCTGATGCTGAAGTTCTAATCCTTTGGCCACCTGGTGTGAAGAAGTGATTCATGGGAAAAAAAAAAACATGAGGTTCTGCCTTGTCTTTAAAAAAAGAGAAAGAAAATCATTGGCTCGATGTGGGTAGATGGAGGGCAGGAGAAGATTGGGGCTACAGAGGGTGAAATGGTTGGACAGCATCACTTGACTCAATGAACATGAGTCTCAGCAAAGTGTTGGAGGCAGTAAAGGATAGGGAGGCCTGGAGTGATACAGTCCACAGTGTTGCAAATGGTTGGACATGACTGAGTGATTGAATGTCAACAACTTTATTTCACATATATCAATCAAGATGATATTTTTGAACCTGGAACGTGGAATTTCCTATATGTCCATAGAAAAATTAGATATTTCTACATGAAATAAGGAATTTTCTCTGTTTCATTAATGAAATCTGCATGCAGAACTTCCCTCTGAAACTATAAGTGTTTGAATATTTCATGCATCAAAATCAGAATAAAAATACACTGACAAAAAATATGGATAGAAAAAATGACATGAAATATTTTACATTTCAAATGTGAAAATCTAGGGGTACATTTTCTAATACCAGAACACCTGACCTGCCTCTTGAGAAACCTGTATGCAGGTCAGGAAGCAATTGTTAGAACTGGACATGGAACAACAGACTGGTTCCAAATAGGAAAAGGAGTATGTCAACATTCTATATTGTCACCCTTCTTATTTAACTTATATGCAGAGTACATCATGAGGAACGCTGGGTTGGAAGAAGCACAAGCTGGAATTAAGATTGCTGGGAGAAATATCAATAACCTCAGATATGCAGATGACACCACCCTTATGGCAGAGAGTGAAGAGGAACTCAAAAGCCTCTTGATGAAAGTGAAAGAGGAGAGTGAAAATGTTGGCTTGAAGCTCAACATTCAAAAAACGAAGATCATGGCATCTGGTCCCAACACTTCGTGGGAAATAGATGGGGAAACTTTGGAATCAGTGTCAGACTTTATTTTTGGGGGCTCCAGAATCGCTGTAGACGATGATTGCAGCCATGAAATTAAAAGACACTTACTTCTTGGAAGGAAATTTATGACCAACCTCGATAGCATATTAAAAAGCAGAGACATTACTTTGCCAACCAAAGTCCATCTAGTCAAGGCTATGGTTTTTCCAGTGGTCATGTATGGATGTGAGAGTTGGACTATGAAGAAAGCTGATCGCTGAAGAATTGATGCTTTTGAACTGTGGTGCTGGAGAAGACTCTTGAGAGTCCCTTGGATTGCAAGGAGATCCAACCAGTCCATTCTAAAGGAGATCAATCCTGGGTGTTCAAAGCTGAAACTCCAATACTTTGGCCACCTCATGGGAAGTGTTGACTCACTGGAAAAGACTCTGATGCTGGGAAATATTGGGGGCAGGAGGAGAAAGGGACGACAGAGTGTGAGATGGTTGGATGGTATCATCCACTCGATGGACAGGAGTTTTTGTGAACGCCGGGAGTTGGTGATGGACAGGGAGGCCTGGTGTGCTGTGATTCATGGGGTCACAAAGAGTCAGACACGACTGAGCAATTGAACTGAACTGATGGATGCACTATCGATTTTATGTTTCATATATTGAAATCTAGTATTACATGAAAGACGAAATTCTCAGTTTCACATATGAAATTCTACATGCAGATTTTATTACATGAAATATGAAATTCCATATTTCACAAAAATCTGGGGATATCTGTATATCATATGAAAGTATGCACACAGAACTTTTGGCATGAAATATGAAAATATTGACATGGAATTATCTTAATGTATTTCAGTTCAGTTAGGTTCAGTTCAGTCGCTCAGTCATGTCCGAGTCTTTGTGACACATGAATCACAGCAGGCCAGGCTTCCCTGTCCATCACCACCTCCCAGAGTTCAATCACAAAATGTAATTATAATGTAATTTTCATATTTCTCATTTGAAAATCTATGTGTGGCTTTCATTTATGAATACAGAATGCTGCAGATTTCATATTTGAAAAACGACATTCATTTTGCTACAAGAAATACAGAATCTTCCATATGATTTCAGAAAATATGATTTTCATGCTGAGCTATAAAATTTTCTATATTCCACCGTAAGTTCTTCCAACATGAAATATGGAATTCAGTATATTTCATCTTTGAAAATATGAGGATAGATTTGCTCATATGAATTCAGAGCCTCTGTTATTAATGTTTGAAAACGTGTGTCAGAATTTTCCCACATGAAACTTTAATTGTCTGTGATTCAGAAATTAAGATCTGGAACAAGCAATCAAATATAGGATCAACTTATTTCTTGTATCACTGTCTGGTCCCTGATTTCCCTATTGAAATTTACATTTCTCTGGATTGCTCTTATAAAAGTCCATATGAAAATTTCAAACATGAAATAAGTAATATTTATTTAATTTTATTTCACTTAATTTAATTAGAGCCTGATTACTTTATATTTAAAGAAATACATAAAGCACTAAAAAAAAAGTAATATGTAATCAACTATGTTTCACACCAGAAAATCTGGGTGCCATATTTGTACATGAAAATATGTACATAGCTTTAGTAACAGTTGGATTTCTAGCTGTTGGATTTCCCACATTCACTATGGAAATCTGTATATTTCACATACGAAAAAGTGGATGTCATTTTCCCTGCATGAAATATGGAATCATCCCTATTTCTCATTTGAAAATTTGAGCGAAAGATTTCTCACATGGAATAAGGAATCTCTGTAATTCATTCAGGAAAATATGGGTGCAGATAGTCTCATGTGCATTTTGGAATCCTCTAAATCTCACGTATAAAATCAAGGCACATATTTTCCTACATGAAATATGGTATTCTTTATATTTCATATTTCACTATTTAGGTGTAGCTATCTCTAGCTTATATATGGAATTCTCTATATCCCACAATTTAGATCTGCAAGCAGATTTACCTGCGTGCAATATGGAATACTCTATATTTCACATTTGAAAACTGTCCACACATTATCTACATGATATATAACATACTTTCTATATCACATACAAAAATATCTGCTTAAATTTTCCTAGATGAAGACTGACATTTATGTACATCACATATGAAAAACCATTTCCACATGAAATGTAGGATTCTGTACATTTCAGACACCAAAATCAGTGCAGGCATAGTCCTGCATAAAATATGGAATTCTTTATATTTCACATCTGAAAAAATTATGGTGACAATTTTACTTAATTAAATCTGAAACTGTATATGTTACATATGAAAAACTTGCTGCTGATTTTAGTATACAATACAGTGAATTTTCTGGCATTTCACATTATAAGCATTCGGATGCTACTTTTCTTACCCGAAACGTGGATTTCTCTATATATCATATATGAAAATCTGGGTGGTAATTTTCTTAGATGAAACATGCCATTAATTATATTTTACATATGAAAAACTTGGCTTTGTTTTTCTCTCTTTTTTATACATGTTTTATCATATTCTTTATTTTTAATTTTCATTTTTAATTTTAGTCAGTTCAGTTCAGTCGTTCAATCATGTCCCACCCTGCGACCCCATGAATCACAGCACACCAGGCCTCCCTGTCCATCTGCAATTCCCGGAATTCACACAAACTCACGTCCATCGAGTCGGTGATGCCATCCAGCCATCTCATTTTCTGTCGTCCCTGTCTCCTCCTTCCCCCAGTGCCTCCCAGTATCAGAGTCTTTTCCAGTGAGTCAACTCGTCGCATGAGGTGGCCAAAGTATTGCAGTTTCAGCTTTAGCCTCAGTCCTTCCAATGAACACCCAGGATTGATTTTCTTTAGAATGGACTTTTTGGATCTCCTTGCAGTCCAAGGGACTCTCGAGAGTCTTCTCCAGCACCACAGTTCCAAAGCATCAATTCTTCGACGATCAGCTTTCTTCACAGTCCAACTCTCACATTCATACATGACCACTAGTTCCTTTTATATTACTGTATTGATTTTGCCATACAATGGCATGAATCTGCCCTGGGGTCTACATGTGTTCCCCATCTTGAAACCTCTCCTACATCCCTCCCCAAGTCATCCCTCTCTGTCATCCCAGTGCACCACCCCCGAGCATCCTGTATCATGCTATTTTTCTTACCCAAAGTGTAGAGTTCCCTATATATCATATACGAAAATCTGGGTGGTGATTTTCTTAAATGAAATATGGAATTATCTATATTTCACATATGAAAACCTTGGCATTGGTTTTCTTAAGATACAGAGAATCGTTATGGAATTGAAATCATCTCTATTTTACAGAGAAAGTCTGGCCATCACTTTTTCTTCAAGAGATATGGAATTCTTGGTATTTCTCAAACAAATATCAAGAGAACCAATTTTCACCCTGAAATACGGAATTCTCTGAATTTCCTGTGTCAAAATCTTGGTTAATCCTCCTTCACGGAAGTAGGGCTTCTCTATATTTCACAGCTGAAGATCAGAAATTAGATTTTCCTGTAAGAAATATGGAAATCTCTATATTTCATAAGAACCACTGGGTCTTCAGCTACTGAAACACCTGCCTCCCCTATTTGCACTTTGACACTGTTTCTCATGAAAACAGCTTCCATGTAGGGTATGCTTGTGTTGATCAGAGATGGCATCTGGCTCACTGCAGCCAGAGTGCCCCTGAGGAAATGCCTTTAGACTCCATTTGATTGTTTCTTGAAGTGTTTGGAAGGTCAGCGTGTAGAAGTCAGACCCTTCCCACCAACATACTATGCATGGGTGATGACACAGGATCTGCCTGTGTGCCTCACCTTCCCTTCTGGTAGTGTTGGCAAGTAATCAATTGGTGGGGAGTGACTGAAGCCAGTGGGTCCGCTGTGCCAGCCAGTTGCTTTGATTCCAGGCCCACCTCTCTCACAAACCTGAAACATGGCCAGGGCCACAAGGAGAGGAAGACCAGAAGAAGTCTGGAATGTCCCTGGGAGCTTTAATCTTCTTACTTGTGAGACTGGTTTTCAGGCCGCATGGGCCATGCGAACTGCTGGCTCGGTGGGGCCATCAGGGACATTACAGGGAGCGGGGACAGGGGACACCAGGCAAGGAGGGCACCCTCTTCAGGTTGGAGATGGTGGAGGAAGGCAAAACTTTGCAGGAAGGAGAGATGGCAGGGTTCCGGCAAGACCTCCAACCGCTGGTGGAAGACATCATGGAGGAGGTGAAGCTGGTGTCGGTTGTGGAGGAACAGGAGCTGCTGTCCTTTCAAGAGTGTGAGGAGAACCCAGAGGAACAGGACCAGGAACACCCAAGACATGGAGCCCCGAGGAATTAGCCCACTCTGCCCTCACTTCGTGTGCTGGAAGCATTGGCTTTCCCACAGGTAGAGCTGAGCTGTGGGGGTGAAAATTACCCCAGGGCCTACTTTCCACTCAGGTCTAAGAACCTTCAGAGGAAAAGGGTCCCTTGCCTCTGAGAAGTGGCATCATCCAGGGTATTCCTGGCTCCTTTGGCAAAGTCATATCCTTACTACCGCTTCTTAGGGTCGGTTGTTCAGGAGGAGAGAAGGAGCAGCAGCAGGAGCAGGAATGTGTGTGAGGGCACAGGCAAACATAAGGGGTGGAGGGAAGTGGGGGCTGGGAGGAATGGTGTGCTCCAAAGTCAAGTGCCAGAAAAGCCAGGCCAGATCTCCACTTGTGTGTGTCTGATCCATGACTCTGGGTGACTCCTTTTGGCCTGCATCTGAATGGAAGTTGTCCCCTGGAGGTGGAACTCTGTGTGACCAGAGACAGTATGCCATAACATCATTCTCAAAGCCTTATTATTGTAATTGTAGATTATCTGGGAAAGCAGCAGAGACATTTGGAGTCCGATAACCCATCCTGGTCATTTAGAGCCCCTGTATTTGTTCCAGCTAGTGCAGTGTAAAAGTAGGACATTGTCCACTCACCTAAGGTGTAGCAGAAAGGAGCCACTCTTTTCCTCCCTAGTTAAGGCCACACCACTCCAGACATATCCGAATGCCGTATGGTGAAGACAGGGAGAAGCTGAGAGTCCTAGGGATCTCTTGCCAAACACACTAACTCACACACACATACACACACACGTGTGCACAAACACAGAAGATACACTTGCCTGCAGACAAGGCATGCTACAGGGACTGCAGATACTGATGTTTAAGCAGTGACATGCCACTACCCAGCACACACAGACCAGGCAGATCAGAAACCGTAAGACACAGACCCTCCCTCAGTGGATGTAGAGAAGGGACCTGGAAGACCATGGGGAACATAGAACTATGAGCATATTTGATGGTATGCCTGGGGATGGAGATGTCAGTGGCGCGGTCTAGCAAGCAGGAATGCCCACATCCTTTGACGATGCCTGTTCCACTGTATTTGCTTTTGTACTTGTACTTGCTCCTTGACCTAAGGCAGTTTATGAACCACCCCTAGATGTATATCATGATCAGTGACCAAGATAAAGACTTCCTTATGGACATGATTAATTTGAAGGTGAATGAGGAAGGCTGAAGACAGGTGGATGATGGTGCTGGGCAGGGAAGGTAGGGGAAGGGAAGTATCATATTATCTGTGCATGTGCAGTGTGAGTGTTTGGAGAAGAGAAGCAGAATGCTTTGATGCCTTCCTGGCATGCAAGCCGAGGACCCTAGAAGCTTGCACCTTTTCCCTCCTCCTGGTCCTGGCATATGCAGGAACTAGTCCATCCCCAGTCCAACTGCAACCAGATATTTTCCTTTTGTTACAGCCCTTACTTCTGGAATGCAGTCATCATGAAGGAGTACTACCATGACATCACTGGTATGATGTGGCTCCCAATCATTGTGGGTGGGTGGTGGAAAGAGTGGATGCTCCTCCTGTGTGATCCTTCCCTGTCCCACTTGTCCACTCCCAGGGTATAGGGTATATCATTTCACTGCAGTCCACTTTTTCTGGGATTATGGATGGGGAGCTCCTAGCCTCAGTCTGGACACCAGCAGCCTTTACTTCCTCAACTGGTTGTCAAACCACAACTGACCAGGATTGATCAGGATTGCAGAGGTGATGTACCTCTGGGCCTTCTGCAGAACTGGAGATGGATATTGGAGTTCTTGTCTACACATGAGAGGGTTTGGGACCTCTTCAGACGTGTTCTGACCTTTTTTATCTTACCAGCAGTGTATCTCCGATGACTGTTGGTCAATACCCTGCAGTACTACCCCTGGGAAGAAAGCCCTACCATAATGGTACCTGATAGGAAAACAGGTTTTGAGGGAAACAGGAGGTGGTCCCTGAAGTCCCCGACTTGTAGAGTCTGGGACACTCTCCTTTCCCAAATGGGGAAGCTAGGCTCATGCAGGTTGGCTGCTGAGCCTGGATTCGGATCATGAAGTTAGATAATGACAGTCTGAGTTGGGGGTCTTGGGGACTTCCTGTGTCCAAATCTCACTCAAAGCATCTGTAGGTATAATATGTGAATCCTAGGTGATCCTGATGCAGGCAGGGTGAATTAAGCACCTTTGTCAGAATCAGTATTCCCCAGGTCCTGTCAACCTATTGCCTCCTGCCGCTCATTGAGTTTGAGATTACCTTGGCTCTTCTCTCCTGCCCCTTCTCCTGGGAAAGCCTAGCTGTCAGAAGCGGTTCCTCTCTGTTGTATCATTAAATTTTGTTTTGTTCTGTTTTAATCATTTGACTTAAGTGGAGGCTAATTGTTTTACAATATTGTAGTGCTTATTGCCACACATTCACGTAAATCTGCCGTGGGTGCACATGTGTCCCACATCCTGAATCCCCTCCCACCTTCCTCCCCAATCCACCCACAAGCGTTGTCCCAGTGCACCGGTGCAGGGAACTCTGTCTCATGAATCAAACAGACTGGAAAGCTGTTTCATATATGGTAATATACATGTTTCAGTGTGATCCTGTCCCTCAGAACCCAAAAGTCTGTCTTTAACTTTGAGTTCCTTTTGCTGTCTCACACATAGGGTCATTGTTATCACCTTTCTAAATTCCATTTATAGGCATTACTATACTGTCATGAAAAGCAGAGACATTACTTTGCCAACCAAGATCCGTCTAGTCAAGGCTATGGTTTTTCCTGTGGTCATGTATGGATGTGAGAGTTGGACTATGAAGAAAGCTGATCGCCTAAGAATTGATGCTTTTGAACTGTGCTGCTGGAGAAGCCTCTTGAGACTCCCTTGGACTGCAAGGAAATCCAACCAGTCCATTCTAAAAGAGATCAATCCTGGGTGTTCATTGGAAGGACTTATGCTAAAGCTGAAACTCCAATACTTTGGCTACCTCACGTGACAAGTTGACTCACTGGAAAAGAGTCTGATGCTGGGAGGGATTGGGGGTAGGAAGAGACGGGGACAACAGAGAATGAGATGGCTGGATGGCATCACCGACTCGATGGACATGGGTCTGAGTGAACTCCGGGAGTTGGTGATGGACAGGGAGGCCTGGCGTGCTGTGGTTCATGGGGTCGCAAAGAGTCGGACACGACTAAGGGACTGGATTGAACTGAACTGAACTGAACTGATACTGTAGTGGTGTTTTTCATTCTGACTTACTTCACTGTATAATAGGTTCTTGTTTCATCCACCTCATTAGACCTGATTCAAATGTTTTTAACTGCTGAATAATATTCCATTGGGTATATGTACCATGTTTCCTTACCCATTCATGTACCGATGGACATCTAGGTTGGTTCCATATCCTAACTATTGTAAACAGTGCTGCATTGAACATTGGTTTGAACATGTCTCTTTCAATTCTGATTTCCTCGGTGTGTATTATGCCCAGAGGTGGGATTGCTGAGTCGTATGGCAGGTTTATTTCCAGGGTTTTAAGGAATCACAACACCATTCTCCATACTGGTTGTACTAGTTTGCATTCCCTCCAACAGTGTAAGAGGGTTCCCCTTTCTCCGTACCCTCTCCAGCATTTATCGTTTGAAGACTTTTTGATAGCAGGCATTGTGACTGGTGTGAGATGGTACCTCATTGTGGTTTAGATTTGCATTTCTCTGGTAATGAGGTATACTGAGTAACTTTTCATGTGTTTTTTAGCTGTCTGTAATGTCTTCTTTGGAGAAGAATCTGTTTAGCTCTTTGGCCCACTTTTTGAATGTGTCGTTTATTTTTCGAGAATTGAGCCGAATGTGTTGCATGTATATATTTTTTTATTTTTTTTTAGTTTTTAATGAATTTTATTTGATTTATAGTGTTTTATTAGCTTCAGGTATACAGCAAAGTGATTCAGTATTTTGGTAGATTATATTTCATTATAGATTGTTTCAAGATAATGGGTATAATTCACCATGCTTCACAGTGTATGCTTTTTTTTTTTTCTTTGCTTTTTTTATTTTACAATATTATATTGGTTGGTTTTGCCATATATTGACATGAATTCACCCCGGGTTTATATAAGTTCCCCCTCCTGAACCCCCCTCCCACCTCTCTCCTCCCTTTATCCTCCCTCTCGGTCATCCCCGCACGCCAGCCCCGAGCATCCTATACCATGCATTGACCCTGAACTAGTGATTCGTTTCACATATGATAACATACGAGTTTCAATGCCTTTCTCCCAAATCATCCCACCCTCACCCTCTCCCACAGAGTCCCAAGGACAATTCTATACATCTGTGTCTCTTTTGCTGTCTCATATACAGGGTTATCATTTACATCTTTCTAAATTCCATATATATGTATTAGTATACTGTATTGGTGTTTTTCTTTCTGGCTTACTTCACTCTGTATAATAGGATCCAGTTTCATCCACCTCATTAGAACTGATTCAAATGTATTCTTTTTAATGGCTGAATAATACTCCATTGTGTATATGTACCAAAGCTTTCTTATCCATTCGTCTGCAGATGGATATCTAGGTTGCTTCCATGTCCTGGCTATTATAAACAGTGCTGCAATGAACATTACAGTACATGTGTCTCTTTCAATTCTTGTTTCCTCGGTGTGTATGCCCAGGAGTTACATTGCTGGATCATATGGCAGTTCTATTTCCAGTTTTTTGAGGAATCTCCAAACTGTTCTCCATAGTGGCTGTACTAGTTTGCATTCCCTCCAACAGTGTAAGAGGGTTCCTTTCTCTCCACATCCTCTCCAGCATTTATTGCATGTGGACTTTTGGATAGCAGCCATTCTGACTGGTGTGAAATGGTATCTCATTGTGGTTTTGATGTGCATTTCTCTGATTATGAGGGATGTTGAGGATTTTTTCATGTGTTTGTTTGCCATTTTATGTCTTCTTGGAGAAATGTCTGTTTAGTTCTTTGGCCCATTTTTTGATTGGGTCATTTATTTTTTCTGGAATTGAGCTGCAGGAGCTGCTTGTGTATTTTGGAGATTAACCCTTTATCAGTTGCTTCATTTGCTTTTATTTTCTCCCATTCTGAAGGCTATCTTTTCACCTTATTTATAGTTTCCTTTGATGTGCAGAAGATTTTGATTTTAATTATGTCCCATTTGATTATTTTTGCTTTAATTTCCAATATTCTGGAGGTGGGTCATGGAGGATCCTGTTGTGATTTATGTCGGAGAGTGTTTTGCCTATGTTCTCCTCTAGGAGTTTTATAGTTTCTGGTCTTACATTTATCTCTCTAATCCATTTTGAGTTTATTTCAGTTTATGGTGTTAGGAAGTGTTCTAGTTTCATTCTTTTGCAAGTGGCTGACCACTTTTCCCAGCACCACTTGTTAAAGAGACTGTCTTTTCTCCATTTTATGTTCTTGTCTCCTTTGTCAAAGATAAGGTGTCCATAGGTGCGTGGATTTATCTCTCGGCTTTCTATTTTGTTCCATTGATCTATATTTCTGTCTTTATGCCAGTACCATCCTGTCTTGATGACTGTGGCTTTTTAGTAGAGCCTGAAGTCCGGCAGGTTGATTCCCCCAGTTCCATTTTTCTTCCTCAAGATTGCTTTGGCTATTTGAGGTTTCTTGTATTTCCATACAAATTGTGAGATTATTTGTTCTAGTTCTGTGAAAAATGTCGTTGGTAGCTTGATAGGGATTGCATTGATTGTATAAATTACTTTGGGTAGTATACTCATTTTTACAATATTTATTCTTCCAATCCATGAACATGGTATATTTCTCCATCTATTCGTGTCCTCTTTGATTACTTTCAGTAGTGTTTTATAGTTTTTTTTTATGTACAAGTCTTTTGTTTCCTTAGGTAGATATATTCCTAAGTATTTAATTATTTTCGTTGCAACAGTAAATGGAATAGTTTCCTTAATTTCTCTTTCTATTTTCTCATTATTAGTGAATAGGAATTCAAGGGATTTCTGTGTGTTGATTTTATATCCTGCAACGTTACTGTAGTCATTGATTAGCTCTAGTAGTTTTCTGGTAGAGTCTCTAGGGTTTTCTGTGTAGAGGATCATGTCATCAGCGAACAGTGAAGGTTTTACTTCTTCTTTTCCAGTTTGTATTCCTTTTATGTCTTTTTCTGCTCTGATTGCTGTGGCCAAAAATTCCAGAACAATGTTGAATAGTAGTGGTGAGAGTGGGCACGCTTGTCTTGTTCCTGACTTTAGGGGAAATGCTTTCAGTTTCTCACCATTGAGGATAATGTTTTGTGTGGGTTTGTCATATATAGCTTTTATTATGTTGAGGTATGTCCCTTCTATTCCCACTTTCTGGAGGGTTTTTATCATAAATGGATGTTGAATTTTGTCGAAGGCTTTCTCTGCATCTATTGAGATAATTATATGATTTTTATTTTTCAGTTTGTTAATGTGGTGTATTATGTTGATTGATTTGCGTATTTTGAAGAATCCTTGCATTCCTGGGATAAAGCCCACTTGGTCATGATGTATGATCTTCTTAATGTGTTGTTGGATTCTGATTGCTAGAATTTTGTTAAGGATTTTTGCTTCTATGTTCATCAGTGATATTGGCCTGTAGTCTTTTTTGTGTGTGTGTGTGGGGGGGGGGGGTCTTTACCATGTTTTGGGATTAGGGTGATGGTGGCCTCATAGAATGAGTTTGGAAGTTTCCCTTCCTCAGCAATATTCTGGAAGAGTTTGAGTAGAATAGGTGTTAGCTCTTCTCTAAATTTTTGGTAGAATTCAGCTGTGAAGCCATCTGGACCTGGGCTTTTGTTTGCTGGAAGATTCCTGATTACAGCCTCTAGTTCTGTGCTGGTGATGGGTCTGTTCAGATTTTCTATTTCTTCCTGGTTCAGTTTTGGAAAGTTGTACTTTTCTAGGAATTTGTCCATTTATTCCAGGTTATTCATTTTATTGCCATATAATTGCTGATAGTATTCTCTAATAATCTTTTGTATTTCTGTGTTGTCAGTTGTGATCTCTCCATTTTCATTTCTAATTTTATTGATTTGGTTCTTCTCCATTTTTTTCTTGATGAGTCTGGCTAATGGTTTGTCAATATTATTTACCTACTCAAAGAACCAGCTTTTGGCTTTGTTGATTTTTGCTATGGTCTCTTTTCTTTCTTTTGCATTTATCTCTGCCCTAATTTTTACGATTTCTTTCCTTCTACTGAGCCTGGGGTTCTTCATTTCTTCCTTTTTTAGTTGCTTTAGATGTAGAGTTAGGTTATTTAGTTGATTTTTTTCTTGTTTCTTGAGGTGTGCCTATATTGCTATGAACTTCCCCCTTAGCACTGCTTTTAAAGTGTCGCAGAGGTTTTGGGTTGTTGTGTTTTCATTTTAATTCATTTCTATGCATATTTTGATTTTTCTTTTGATTTCTTCTTTGATTTATTCATTTATTCAGCAGCGTGTTGTTCAGCCTCCATATGTTGGCATTTTTAATAGTTTTTTTCCTGTAATTGAGATCTAATCTTACTGCATGTGGTCAGAAAAGATGCTTGGAATGACTTCAATTTTTTTGAATTTACCAAGGCTAGATTTATGGGCCAGGATGTGATCTGCCCTGGAAAAGGTTCCATGTGCGTTCTAGAAAAAGGTGAAATTCATTGTTTTGGGATGAAATGTTCTATAGATATCTATTAGGTCCAAGTGGTCTATTGTATCATTTAAAGTTTGTGTTTCCTTGTTGATTTTCTGTTTAGTTGATCTATCCATAGATGTAAGTGGGGTATTAAAGTGTCCCACTATTATTGCATTGTTGTTAATTTCCCCTTGCATACTTGTTAGTAATTGTCTTACATATTGCGGTGCTCCTATGTTGGGTGCATAAATATTTATAATTGTTATATCTTCATCTTGGATTGATCCTTTGATCATTATGTAGTTTCCTTTTTTGTCTCTTTCAACAGCCTTTGTTTTAAAGTCTATTTTACCTGATATGAGTATTGCTACTCCTGCTTTCTTTTGGTCTCTGTTTGCATGGAATATCTTTTTTCTGCCCTTCACTTTCAGTCTGTATGTGTCCCTCGTTTTGAGGTGGGTCTCTTGAAGACAACATATAAGGGGGTTTTGTTTTTGTATCCATTCAGCCAGCCTTTGTCTTTTGGCTGGGGCATTCAACCCATTTACGTTGAAGGTAATTATTGATAAGTACGATCGCGTAACCATTTTCTTTATTGCTTTGGATTCGAGTTTATGCACCCTTTCTGTGTTTCCTGTCTAGAAAAGATCCTTTAGCATTTGTTGGAGAGCTGGTTTGGTGATGCTGAATTCTCTCAGCTTTTGCTTGTCTGTAAAGCTTTTGATTTCTCCTTCATATTTGAATGAGATCCTTGCTGGGTACAGTAGTCTGGGCTGTAGGTTATTTTCTTTCATCACTTTAAGTATGTCTTGCCATTCCCTCCTGGCCTGAAGAGTTTCTGTTGAAAGATCGGCTGTTTTCCTTATGGGAATCCCCTTGTGTATTATTTGCTGTTTTTCCCTTGCTGCTTTTAATATTTGTTCTTTGTGTTTGATATTTGTTAATTTGATTAATATGTGCCTTGGAACATTTCGCCTTGGATTTATCCTGTTGGGGACTCTCTGGGTTTCTTGGACTTGGGTGATTATTTCTTTATCTATTTTAGGGAATTTTTCAACTATTATCTCCTCAAGTATTCTTTCATTGTCTTTCTTTTTGTCTTCTTCTTCTGGGATTCCTAAGATTCGAATGTTGGAGCATTTAACATTGTCCCAGAGGTCTCTAATATTGTTCTCATTTCTTTTAATTTGTTTTTCTTTTTTCCTCTCTGTTTCATTTATTTCTACAATTCTATCTTCTTGCTCGCTTACCCTGTCTTCTGCCTTTGTTATTCTACTGTTTGTTCCCTCCAAAGTGTTTCTGATCTCATCTATTGCATTATTCCTTGTATATTGACTCTTTTTTATTTCCTCTAAGTCCTTATTAAACCTTTCTTGCATCTTCTCAATCCTTTTCTCCAGGTTATGTATCTGTAACTCCATTTTGCTTTCAAGATTTTGAATCATTTTCACCACCAAAATTCGAAATTCTTTATCAGGTAGATTCCCTATGTGTTCCTCTTTTGTTTGTGTTGGTGGGCATTTATCTTATTCCTTTACTTGCTGGGTATTTCTCTGCCTCTTTATCTTGCTAATAATGCTTTGTGTGGCCTTTTCCTCTTCTGGCCGTTTGTAGAGTTCTTTTTATTATGTAGCTTCCTCTCTGTGTGTGGGGTTGGACAGGTGACTTGTAAAGGTTCCCTGGTTATGGAAGCTTGTGTCAGTGTTCTGGTGGGTGGAGCTGGATTTGTTCTCTCTGGAGTGCAATGAAGTGTCCAGTAATGAGATATGAGATGTCAGTGGGTTTGGAGTGACTTTGGGCAGCCTGTATATTGAAGCTCAGGGTTAGTTTCCTGTGTTACTGGAGATTTTTCATGGTATGTCTTGCTCTGGAACTTGTTGATCTTGGGTGGTGCTTGGTTTTAGTGTAGGTATGGGGACGTTTGATGAGCTCCTATCGATTGATGTTCCCTGGAGTTAGGAGTTCTCTGGTGTTCTCAGGATTCGGGCTTAAGCCTCTTGCCTCTGCTTTTTGGTCTTATTCTTGGAGTACTCTCTAGACGTCTCTGTCTGTCATTTCCAAGGTGGTTCCCTCTGTTTTAGTTTCTGTTTGCTTGTCTCTTCAGTGTCTAATTTCCACCCTGATACTAGGGAGCGGGTGGACACTTTTGAAGGCTCAGTTGTTCAGTCCTGTTCTGGGAAGGAAGGATCACTGCAGACGAATATCTCTGGTGTCTGTCGGGAGTGCTTTCAGCGTCTTGGCCACACTGGGTTTGCCCCCGCTCACAGCACGTATGCTGTCCCAGTCTACACTGCACAGTCTCTAGGTTGCTCTGACAGGAACTGTCCGAGGCTGGTGCCGTGTTGTATGCACTTCCCAGGTCTGAGCGGCTCATGTTCAGGTTCTCAGGTACTCCACAAAGGCACAGACTTGGTTGGGCCTGTGTTTTGTGCCTTCCCTGGTCCGAGCAGCTCAGGGGCCAGGTGTTTGGCGAGCGCGGTCTCTGCGACTTATCGCCTCCCCTGTCCCCACCACTCAGTTTTCTGGGTGTACAACCGGCGCACCTTCTCGGGGGATATCGACCGGCCCGGAACCAAGAAGTCCTGATTAGCAACAAGCCTGTCTGCAGTTTGTATCAGATGCCTTTCTGGGGCCGCGGTTGCCCGCTCCGGCTCTGACTGCGCTCCCTGGGCCAGCCGCAACCGGCTCACTCTGCTCAGTCCTTTATTCTGTGAGCGCGGCTGGCCGAGTCTTAGGTTAGAGCTTTCCACCTTTTCGTGGGGAAGCTATCCCACAGTCTGCTTTGCTCTCCCCAGTTCTCTCAAATTGTTCTCGCGGGATTCAAGCCAAGTCCTCTCTCTAAGCAGTTCAGCCAGCTCCTCCCTGCCCAGCCCCTGCTTGCTAATGGCGTATGCAGGCGTCTGTGCTGCTTCTCTGTTGGGAGTTACCGTTTGGCGGGTAATCTGTGGGTTTTAAAAAAATCTTAAAAGAAAAAAGAGGGTTATGTGTCCCTCTGAGCTTCTAAGACTCGTCACAGATTAGCCAGTGAGAGTGTTTCCTGGTGTTTGGAAACTTCTCTCTTTTTAAAGCCTCCCTTCCCGGGATGAAGCTCCATCCTTACTTCTTTTGTCTCGCTTTTTATCTTTTATGTTTTTCCCTACCTCCTTTTGAAGACAATGGGCTGCTTTTCTGGGTGCCTGAGGTCCTCTGCCAGTATTAAGAGGTTGTTTTGTGGACTTTACTCCGCGTTCAAATGTTCTTTTGATGAATTTGTAGGGGAGAGAGTGGTCTCACCATCTTATTCCTCTGCCATCTTCTGCATGTATATTTTTAAAGTTAATTCTTTGTCAGTGGTTCAGTTTCCTATATTTTCTCCCATTCTGAAGCCTGTCTTTTCACGTTGCTTATAGGTTTCTTCATTGTGCAAAAGCTTTTAAATTTACTTCATTCCTATTTATTTTTCTTTTATTTATATTATTTGGGAGGTTGTTGATAGACTATCCTGCTGTGATTAATATCAGAAAGTGTTTTGCCTTTGTGTTCCTCTAGCAGTTTTGGAGTTTCTCGTCTTACATGTAGATCCTTAATACATTCTGAGTTTATTTATTTATTTTTTAATTTATTTTATTGGAGGCAAATTACCTTACATTAATATATTGGTTGATTTCACCATACCTTGACACGAATCCGCCCCTGATGTACATGTGCTCCCTTTCTTGAACCCCCCTCCCACCTCCCTCTTCCCCATATCCTCCCTCCAGGTCATCCCCGTGCACCAGCCCCAAGCATACTGTATCATGCTTCAAACCTGGACTGGTGACTCATTTCACATATGATAATACACATACTACAATGCCGTTCTCCCCAATCATCCCATCTTCACCCTCTCCCACAGAGTCCCAAAGACAGTTCTATACATCTGTGTCTCTTTTGCTGTCTCGTATACAGGGTTATCATTTGCATCTTTCTAAATTCCATATATATGCGTTAGTATACTGTATTGATATTTTTCTTTCTGGCTTACTTCACTCTGTATAATAGGCTCCAGTTTCATCCACCTTATTAAAACTGATTCAAATGCATTCTTTTGAATGGCTGAAAAATACTCCATTGTGTATATGTACTAAAGCTTTCTTATCCATTCATCTGCAGATGGACATCTAGGTTGCTTCCATGTCCTGACTATTATAAACAGTGCTGCAATGAACATTGGAGTACATGTGTCTCTTTCAATTCTTGTTTCCTCTGTGTGTATGCCCAGGAGTGAGATTGCTGGATCATATAGCAGTTCTATGTACAGTCTTTTGATGAATCTCGCCACCTTTCTCCATAGTGGCTGTACTAGTTTGCATCCCCACCAACAGTGTAAGAGGGTTCCCTTTTCTCCACACCCTCTCCAGCAAATATTGATTGTAGACTTTTGCATAGCAACCAATCTAACTGGTGTGAAATGGTATCTCATTATGGTTTTGATGTGCATTTCTCTGATTATAAGGGATTTTGAGCATTTCTTCATGTGTTTGTTAGCGATCTTTATGTCTTCTTTGGAGAAATGTCTGTTTAGTTCTCTGGCCCATTTCTTGATTGGGTCATTTATTTTTCTGGAATGGAGCTGCAGGAGCTGCTTGTATATTTTGGAGATTAATCCTTTATCACTTGCTTCATTTTGATTATTTTCTCCCATTCTGAAGGCTGTCTTTTCACCTTGCTTATAGTTTCCTTTGCTGTGCAGAAGCTTTTGAATTTAATTAGGTCCTATTTGTTTATTTTTGCTTTTATCTCCAATATTCTGGGAGGTGGGTCTTGGAGGATCCTGCTGTGATTTATGTCGGAGAGTGTTTTGCCTACGTTCTCCTCTAGGAGTTTTATAGTTTTTGGTCTTACATTTAGCTCTCTAATCCATTTTGAGTTTATTTCAGTTTATGGTGTTAGGAAGTGTTCTAGTTTCATTCTTTACAAGTGGCTGACCAGTTTTCCCAGCACCACTTGTTAAAGAGACTGTCTTTTCTCCATTTTATATTCTTGCTTCCTTTGTCAAAGATAAGGTGTCCATAGGTGCGTGGATTTATCTCTGGGCTTTCTATTTTGTTCCATTGATCTATATTTCTGTCTTTATGCCAGTACCATCCTGTCTTGATGACTGTGGCTTTTTAGTAGAGCCTGAAATGCAGAAGGTTAATTCCTCCAGTTCCAATCTTCTTCCAGATTGCTTTGGCTATTCGAGTTTTTTTGTATTTCCATACAAATTGTGAGATTATTTGTTCTAGTTCTATGAAAAATATCGTTGGTAGCTTGATAGGGATTGCATTGAATGTATAAATTCCTTTGGTTAGTATACTCATTTTCAAAATATTTATTTTTCCAATCCACGAACACGGGTATATTTCTCTATTAATGTCCTCTTTGATTACTTTCAGTAGTGTTTTATAGTTTTCTATGTACCAGTCTTTTGTTTCCTTAGGTAGATATATTCCTAAGTATTTAATTGTTTTCGTTGCAACAGTGAATGTAATAGTTTCCTTAATTTCTCTTTCTATTTTCTCATTATTGGTGTATAGGAATGCAAGGGATTTCTGTGTGTTGATTTTATACCATGCACCTTTACTGTATTCATTGATTAGCTCTAGTAGTTTTCTGGTAGAGTCTTTAGGGTTTTCTGTGTAGTGAATCATGTCGTCAACGAATAGTGAAAATTTTCTTCTTCTTTTCCAATTTGTATTCTTTTTATGTCTTTTTCTGCTCTGATTGCTTTGGCCAAAACTTCCAGAACTATGTTGAGCAGTAATGGTGAGAGTGGGAACCCTGTCTTGTTCCTGACTTTAGGAGAAATGCTTTCAGTTTTTCACCTTTGAGGATAATGTTTGCTGTGGGTTTGTCATATATAGCTTTTATTATGTTGAGATATGTCCCTTCTATTCCCACTTTCTGCAGGGTTTTTATCATAAATGAATATTGTATTTTGTCAAAGGCTTTCTATGCATCTATTGAAATAATCATTTGTTTTTTAATTTTTTCAGTTTGTTAATGTGGTGTATTACGTTGATTGATTTTCGGATATTGAAGAATCCTTGCATTCCTGGGATAAAACACACTTAGTCATGATGTATGATCTTCTTAATATGTTGTTGTATTCTGATTGCTAGAATTTTGTTAAGGATGTTTGCATCTATGTTCATCAGTGATATTGGCCTGTAGTTTCCTTTTTTGTGGGATCTTTACCAGTTTTTATAATTAGGGTGATGGTGGCCTCATAGAATGAGTTTGGAAGTTTCCCTTCCTCAACAATATTCTGGAAGAGTTTGAGAAGAATGGGTGTTAGCTCTTCTCTAATTTTTTGGTAGAATTCAGCTGTGAAGACGTCTGGACCTGGGCTTTTATTTGCTGAAAGTTTTCTGATTACTTCCTCTAGTTCCGTGCTTGTGATGATTCTATTCAGATTTTCTATTTCTTCCTGGTTCAGTTTTGGCAAGGTATACATTTCTAGGAATTTTTCCATTTCTTCCAAGTTATTCATTTTATTGCCATATAATTGCTGATAGTATTCTCTAATAATCTTTTGTATTTCTGTGTTGTCGGTTGTGATCTCTTCATTTTCATTTCTAATTTTATTGATTTGGTTCTTCTCCCTTCGTTTCTTGATGAGTCTGGCTAGTGGTTTGTCAATTTTAATTACCTTCTCAAAGAACCAGCTTTTGGCTTTGTTGACTTTTGCTATGGTCTCTTTTCTTTCTTTTGCATTTATCTCTGCCCTAATTTTTACTATTTCTTTCCTTCTATTAACGCTGGAGTTCTTAAATTCTTCCTTTTCTAGTTTCTTTAGATGTAGAGTTAGATTATTTAGTTGGCTATCTTCTTGTTTCTTGAGGTGTGCCTGTATTTCTATGAACTTCCCACTGAACACTGCTTTTAAAGTGTCCCAGAGGTTTTGGGTTGCTGTGTTTTCATTTTCATTCATTTCTATGCATATTTTGATTTCTCTTTTGATTTCTTCTTTGATTTGTTCATTATTCAGCAGTATGTTGTTCAGCATCCATATGTTGGCATTTTTAATAGTTTTTCTACTGTATTTGAGATCTAATCTTACTGCATTGTGGTCAGAAAAGATGCTTGGAATGATTTCAATTTTTTTTTTTTTTTGAATTTACCCAGGCTAGAATTATGGCCCGGGATGTGATCTATCTTGGAAACGGTTCCATGTGTGCTTGAGAAAGAGGTGAAATTCATTGTTTGGGGGTGAAATGTCCTATAGAGATCTATTAGGACTAACTGGTCTATTGTATCATTTAAAGTTTGTGTTTTCTTGTTAATTTTATGTTTAGTTGATCTATTCATAGATGTAAGTGGGGTATTAAAGTGTCCCACTATTATTGTGTTATTGTTAATTTCCCCTTTCATACTTGTTAGTAATTGTCTTACATATTGTGGTGCTCCTATGTTGGGTGCATAAATATTTTTAATTGTTCTATCTTCTTCTTGGATTGACCCTTTGATCCATATGTATTTTCCTTCTTTGTCTCTTTTCACAGCCTTTGTTTTAAAATCTATTTTATCTGATATGAGTATTACTACTCCTGCTTTCTTTTGGTCTCTATTTGCGTGGAATGTCTTTTTTCAGCCGTTCATTTTCAGTCTGTATGTGTCCCTTGTTTTGAGGTGGGTCTCTTGTAGACAACATATATGGGGGTCTTGTCTTTGTATCCATTCAGCCAGCCTTTGTCTTTTGGTTGGGGTATTCAACCGATTTACGTTTAAGGTGATTATTGATAAGTATGATCCCGTTGCCATTTTCTTTAATGTTTTGGGTTCAATTTTATATACCCTTTCTGTGTTTCCTGTCTAGAGAAGATTCTTTAGTATTTGTATGAGAGCTGGTTTGGTGATGCTGAATTATCTCAGCTTTTGCTTCTCTGTAAAGTTTTTTATTTGTCCTTCACATTTGAATGAGATTCTTGCTGGGTATAGTAATCTGGGCTGTAGGTTAGTTTCTTTCATCACTGTAAGTATGTCTTGCCATTCCTTCCTGGCCTGAAGAGTTTCTGCTAAAAGATCAGATGTTATCCTTATAGGGCTACCCTTGTGTGTTATTTGTTTTTTTTTTCCCTTTCTGGTTTTAATATTTGTTCTTTGTGTTTGATCTTTGTTAATTTAATTAATATGTGCCTTGGAGTATTTCGCCTTGGGTTTATCCTATTAGGGACTCTGTGTGTTTCTTGAACTTGGGTGATTATTTCCTTCCCCATTTTAGAGAAAATTTCCACTATTTTCTCCTCAAGTATTCTCTCATGGTCTTTCTTTTTGTATTCTTCTTCTGGGACTCCTATGATACGAATGTTGGGGCGTTTAATATTGTCCCATATGTCTCTAATATTTCCTCATTCATTTTTTTTCTTTTTCCGTCTCTGTTTCATGTATTTCTACAATTCTATCTTCTAGCTCGCTTATCCTGTCTTCTGCCTCCATCATTCTACTGTTTATTCCGTCCAGAGTGTTTCTGATCTCATCTATTGCATTATTCATTGTGTATTGACTCTTTTTTATTTCCTCTAATTCCTTATTAAGCATTTCTTGCATCTTATTAATCCTTTTCTCCACTTTATTTATCTGTAACTTCGTTTTGCTTTCCAGATTTTGAATCATTTTCAAAATTAAAATTAGAATTTCTTTATCGGGTAGGTGCCCTATATCTTCCTCTTTTGTTTGTGATGGTGGTCATTTATTATCTTCCTTTACTTGTTGGGTATTTCTCTGCCTCTTCATCTTACTTATACTGCTGTGTTTGGGGTGGCCTTTCCGTCTTTTGGCAGTTTGTGGTGTTCTCTTTATTATGTATTTACCTCGTTGTGTGTTGGGTTGGATGGGTGACTTGTTAAGGTCCCTGGTTAAGGAAGCTTGTGTCGATATTCTGGTGGGTGGAGCTGGATTTCTTCTCTCTGGAGTGCAATGAAGTGTCCAGTAATGATTTTGAGATGTCAGTGGGTTTGGAGTGGCTTTGGGCAGACTTTATATTGAAGCTCAGTGCTATTCTCCTGTGTTGCTGGATAGTTTGTGTAGTATGTCTTTCACTGAAACTTGTTGACCCTTGGGTGGTGCCTGGTTTCAGTGTATGTATGGAGGCATTTGATGAGTACCTATCAATTAATGTTCTCTGGAACAGGAGCTCTCTGGTGTTCTCAGGATTTGGACTTAAGCCTCTGCCTCTGGTTTTCAGTCTTATTTTTGTAGTAGGCTCAAGGCTTCTCCCTCTGTTACTTCCAACGCAGTTCCTTCTGTTGAAAAAGCTCTCCTTTATGGTCTCCACCGTGTCTAATTCCCATCCTGACACCAGGATGCAGTGGTGGACCCTTTTGTTTTTTCTGGCTCACCTGTTCAATCCTGTTTTGGGAGGGAGGAACGCAGCTAACAAATATCCCTGGCGTCTGTTGGGAGTGCTTGCAGTGTCTCGGCTACACTGGGAATGCTTCTGCTCGAGGCGTGTGTGCTTTCCCTGTTTATGCTGCTTAGGTTCTAGGTTGCTCTGCTGGGAGCTCTCTGCCGCTGGCGCTGGGTTGCATGCACTTCCCAGGTCTGAGCGGCTCAGGTTCAGGTCCTCGGGCACTTGACAAAGGCACAGACTTGGCTGGGCCTGCCTTTTGTGTCTTCCCCGGTCTGAGCAGCTCAGGTGACCTGGCGTTTGGCAAGCACGGTTGCTGCAACTTATCACCTTCCCGGTCCCTGCCACTTGGTTTTCTGGGAGTACCACCGGCGCAGTTTCTCAGGCGGATATCGACCGGCCCGAACCCAAGAAGTCCTGGCCAGCAAGGAAGCCTGCCTGCAGCTTGGTAGGGGAAGCCTCTCTGGGGCTGCGGCTGCCCCGCCCCAGTGCTGGTTGCCCTCCCCGACTGTGTCAGCGGGGGCTGGGGGCTGGGCCGCCCGCTGCCAGCTTGCTTTGCTCAGCTCCCCGTTCTGTGGGCAGGGCTGGCAGAGTCCTGGGTTGGGGCTTTTCGAAGGCTTTTCCTAGCCTTTTCACCTTTTAGCTGCAGCTTCTGCTTTGGTATCTTAAGTTCGCGCCCTCAGTTTGCCCTAGGTTGTTCAAGCCGGGTTCTCCCTCTAAGCACCGCCGCCTGCACCTCCCTGCCCAGCACCCCCTGCTAGTAGGGGGCGCGGGTGTCTGCGCCGCTTCTCCGCTGAGAGTTTCCTCTGGGCACTTAGTCTGTGAGTTTTAATTATTTATGTCTTTTGTCTCCCAGTTATGCGGCGGCCCTCTGAGGTTCCACTCGCCAGTATTTCCGGATGTTTGGAAACTTCTCTTTTTTTTTTTTTTTTTTTTAAGCCTTCCTTCCCAGGACGGAGCTCCATCCCTCCCTCTTTTGCCTCCACCATTTCACCTCTATCTCCTTCCTGCTTCTCTTCTCCATATAACTCTGTGAGCCTCTCTAAGGGTTCCAGACTGTGGAGAGCACATAGGGAATGGTTTACTGGCTCGATTGCTCTCTCCCCTTTTGACTCCCCCTCTCCGCCTTCTGGTCACTTCTATCTCCATCCTCCCTCTTCTCTTCTCCATGTAATTCTGCAAACCTCTCTGGGTGTCACTCAATGTGGAAAGTCTTTTCATCATTAACCTAGAAGTTTTATCATTGGTGCTGTATGGATGTAGAAGTGTTGAGGCTACTGTGAGAATAAGACTCTAAACCAGAAGCAGGAGGCTTAAGCCCAAAACCTGAGAACACCAGAGAACTCCTGACTTCAGGGAATATTAACTGGTAAGACATCATCCGAAAGCCTCCATACCTACACTGAAAGCAAGGATCACCCAAGAGTCAACAAGTTCCAGACAAAGACATACCACACAAATTATCCAGCAACACAGGAACATAGTGCTGAGCTTCAATAGACAGGCTTCCCAAAGTCACACCAATCCCATAGATATCTCAAATCTCACTACTGGACACTTCATTTCAATCCAGAGAGAAGAAACACAGTTCTACTCATAAGAACCCAGAGACAAGCTCCACGAATCAGTAAGTTAACAACGGTCAAACGCAAAGAACAGATATTAAAACCTCCATGGGAAAAACAACAAATAGCATATGAGGGGACTCCCATAAGAATAACAACTGATCTTTCAGTAGAAACTCTTTAGGTGAGAAGGGAATGACAGGACATATTTAAAGTGATGAAAGAGAAAACCTACAACCCAAACTACTGTACTCAGGTAGGATCACATTCAAATATGAAGGAGAAATCAAAAGCATTACGGACAAGTAAAAGCTAAGAGAATTCAGCACCACCAAACAAGCTCTTCAACAAATGCTAGAGGATCTTCCTTAGACAGGAAACACAGAAAGAGTATATACATTCGAACCCCAAACTACAAAGCAAATGACAATGGGATACTAATATCAATAATTACCTTAAATGTAAATGGGTTGAATTTCACAAACAAAAGACAATGGCTGGAAGAATGGATACAAAAGCAATACCACCTTATATGCTCTCTACAAGAGACCAACTTCAAAACGAGGGACACAAAAAAGTGATCAAAAGTGAAGGGCTGGAAAAACATATTACACGAAAATAGAGACCAAAAATATAAAAAAAGCAGGAGTAGCAATACTCATATCAGATGAAATAGACTTTAAAATAAAGGCTGTTAACAGAGACAAAGAAGGACACTACATGATGATCAAAGGATCATCCCAAGGAGAAGATATAACAATGATAAATATATATGGACCCAACATGGTGCACTGCAATAATGTAAGGCAAATGCTAACAAGTATGAAAGGGGAAATTAACAATAAAACAATAGATCAACTAAACAGAAATTAACAAGGAAACACAAACTTTAAATGACACAATAGAGCAGTTAGACCTGGTTGATATCTATAGGGCATTTCACTCCAAAACAATCAATTTCACCTTTCTCTCAAGTGCACATGGCATCTTCTCCAGGACAGATCATGTCCTGGGCCATAAATCTAGCCTTGGTAAATTCAAAAACAATTAAAACCATTCCAGTCATCATTTCTGACCTCAATGCAGTAAGATTAGATCTCAATTACAGGGGATAAAAAGCTATTAAAATTGCCAAAATATGGAGGCTTTTGAATAACCAAAAATCACAGAGGAAATAAAAAAAAGAAAAATATGCATAGAAAGGAGTGAAAAATGAAAGCACAACAACCCAAAACCTATAGGACACTGTAAAAGCTGTGCTAAGGGATGGTTCGTAACACTGCAGGCTTACCTCAAGAAACAATAGAAAAGTCAACTGAATAATCTAACTCCACTCCTAAAACAACTAGAAAAGGAATAAATGAACAACCCCAGGGTTAATAGACGGAAAGAAACTTTAAAATTTAGGGCAGAAATAAATACAAAAGAAAGAAAAGAGAACATAGACATGAAAAAGCAGGAAAAGTTGTTTGTTTGAGAAGATAAATAAAACTGATAAACCATTAGCCAAGCTCATCAAGAAACATACGGGAAGAATGAAATCAACAAAATTAGAAACGAAAATGGAAAAATCACAAAAGACAACACAGAAATACAAAGAGACTATGAGCAACTATATACCAATAAAATGGACAACTTGTAAGAAATGGATAAATTCTTAGAAAAGTCTAACTTTCCAAACATGAACCAGGAATAAATAGAAAATCTTACCAGATCCACCACAAGCAAGGAAATTGAAACTGTAATCAAAAATCTTCCAGCAAACAAAAGCCAAGGACAGGCGGATTCACAGATGAATTCTCACACCTATCTTACTCACACTCTTCCAGAAAATTGAAGAGGAAGGTAAATTTCCAAACTCATTCTATAAGGCCACAATCATCCTAATAACAAAACCAGACAAAATGAATAGTGAAGTCACTTATTCGTATCTGACTCTTTACAATCCCATTGACTGTAGACCACCAGACTCCTCCATCCGTGGGAATGTCCAAGCAACAGTACAGGCATGGCTTAACCATTTCCTTCTCCAAAACCAGACAAAGATGCAACACACAAAAAAGAAAACTACAGGCCAATATAACTGATGAACATTGATGCATCTATCCTTAACAAAATTCTCGCAAGAAGAATCAAACAACATATTAAGAAGTTCATACATCATGACCAAGTGGGATTTATTCCAGGAATGCAAGGATTCTTTAATATTTGCAAATCAGTCAATGTAACACAACACATGAACACATTGAAAGATAAAAACCATATGATTATCTCCATAGATGCAGAAAAAGCCTTTGGCAAAATTCAACATCCATTTATGATAAAAACCCTCCAGAAAGCAGGGATAGAAGGAACATATCTCACCATAATAAAAGCTATATATGGCAAACCCACGGTAAACATCAATGGTGAAAAATTGAAAGCTTTTTCCTTAAGTCAGGAACAAGGCAAGGGTGACTCACCACTACTATTCAACAATGTTTGTTTTTAAAGATTTGGCCACAACAATCAGAGTAGAAAAAGAAATACAAGGAATGCAGATTGGGAAACAAGAAGTAAAACACTCACTCTTTGCAGATGACATGAACCTTTATATAGAAAACCCTAAAGACTTTCCCAGAAAATCACAATTGTTAATCAATGAATATAGTAAAATTGTAGGATATCAAATTAACATACAGATGCTAAAGCTTAAATTGCAATACTTTGGACACCTCATGCGATGAGTTGACTCACTGGAAAAGACTCTGATGATGGGAAAGGTTGGGGTCTGGAGGAGAAGGGGATGACAGAGAATGAGATGGCTGGATGGTATCAGCGACTCTGTGGACATGAGTTTGAGTGAACTCCGGGAGTTGGTGATGGACAGGGAGGCCTGGTGAGCTGTGATTCACGGGGTCGCGGAGAGTCGGACACGACTGAGCGACTGAACTGAACTGAACTGAATCCCTTTCATTCCTATACACTAATAATTAGAAAACACAAAGAAAAATTAAGGAAACAATTCCATTCACCATTGCAACAAAAAGAAAAAAAAATCAACTTAGGAATACACCTACCTAAAGAAACAAAGTCCCATTACTTCATGTGAAATAGATGGGAAAACAGTGGAAACAGTGTCACACTTTATTTTTTTGGGCTCCAAAGTCACTGAGGATGCTGATTGTAGCCATGAAATTAAAAGACACTTACTCCTTGGAAGAAAAGTTATGACCAACCAAGCTAGTATATTAAAAAGCAGTGACATTACTTTGCCAACGAAGGTCCGTCTAATCAAGGCTATGGTTTCCCCAGTTATCATGTATGGATGTGAGAGTTGGACTGTGAAGAAAGCTGATCGCCGAAGGATTGATGCTTTAGAACTGTGGTGCTGGAGAAGACTCTTGAGAGTACCTTGGACTTCAAGGACATCCAAGCAGTCTATTCTAAAGAAGATTGATCCTGGGTGTTCATTGGAACGACTGATGCTAAAGCTGAAACTCCAGTACTTTGGCCACCTCATTTGATGAGTTGACTTACTGGAAAAAGACTCTAATGCTGGGATGGATTGGGGGCGGGTGGAGAAGCGGATGACAGAGCATGAGATGGCTAGATGGCATCTCTGACTCGACAGACATGAGTTTGAGTTAACTCCGGGAGTTGGTGATGGACAGGGAGGCCTGGTCTGCTGTGATTCATGGGGTCGGAAAGAGTTGACAGGACTGAGTGACTGAAATGAACTGAACTGAAAGCAACAAAACAACTATATATAGAAAACTATAAAACACTGATAAAGTGTTTTTTAGTTCCCCATCTTCCAAACAGTACTTTGTCAATTCAGTTTCACCAAAGAAGATCAGGCATGAGGTTCAAACCTGCTGTAGGCTTTTTTTTTTTTTTTAACACATTTTATTTATTTATTTTATTTATTTTAATTGGAGGCTAATAACAGTATTGTTTTGGTTTTGCCATAGTTTGACATGAATCCACCCTGGGTGTTCATGTGTTCCCTATCTTGAACCCCGCTTCCACCTCCCTCCCCATATCATTCCTCTGGGTCATCCCAGTGCACCAGGCCCAAGCAGCCTGGATCATGCATCAAACCTGGACTGGCGATTGATTTCACATATGACAATGTACATGTTTCAGTGCCATTCTCCCAAATCATGCCACCTTCTCCCTCTCCCACAGAGTCCAAAAGACTGTTCTATACTACCGTGTCTCTTTTGCTGTCTTGCATACCGGGTTATTGTTACTATCTTTCTAAATTCCTTATATATGTGTTAGTACACTGTATTTGTGTTTTTCTTTCTGGCTTACTTTACTCTATATAATAGGCTCCAGTTTCTTCCACTTCATTACGACTGATTCACATGTATTCTTTTTAATGGTTGAGTAATGCTCCATTGTGTACCACAGCTTCCTTATCCATAGATCTGCTGTTGGAAATCTAGGTTGCTTCCTTGTCCTGGCTATTATAAACAGTTCTGCAATGAACATTGTGGTACATATGTCTCTTTCAATTCTGGATTCCTTCGTCTGTATGCAGAGCCCTGGGATTGCTGGGTGGTATGGCAGTTCTATTTCCAGGTTTTTAAAGAATCTCCACAGTGACTGTACTAGTTTGCATTCCCACCAACCGTGTAAGAGAGTTCCCCTTTGTCCAAACCTTCTCCAGCATTTAATGTTTGCAGACTTTTGGATAGCAACCATTCTAACTGGTGTGAAATGGTACCTCATTGTTGATTTGATTTACATTTCTTTGATTAAGAGTGATGTTGAGCATATTTTCATGTGTTTGTTAGCCATCTGCATTTTTTTTTTTTTTTGAGAAATGTCTGTTTAGTTGTTTGGCCCATTTTTTGATTAGGTTTTTTATATTTCTGGAATTGAGCTGCAGGAGCTGCTTGTATATTTGTGAGATTAATTGTCACTTGCTTCATTTGCTATAATTTCCTCCTATTGTGAAGGCTGTCTGTGAATCTCTGCTGTGCAGAAGCTTTTGTTTTTAATTAGGTCCCATTTGTTTATTTCTGCTTTTATTTCCATTATTCTGGGAGGTCGGTCATTGAGGATCCTGCTGTGATTCATGTCAGAGAGTGTTTTGCCTATGTTCTCCTCTAGGAGTTTTATAGTTTCTGGTCTTACATTTAGATCTTTAATCCATTTGAAGTTTATATTTTTTGTATGGTAGTAGGGAGTGTGCTAGTTTCATTCTTTGACAAGGTGTTGACCAGTTTTCCCTGCACCACTTGTTAAAGGGATTGTCTTCTCCATTTAATATTCTTGCCTTCTGTGTCAAAGATAAGGTGTCCATTGATGCAGGGCTTTATCTCTGAGCTTTCTATTTTGTTCTATTGATCTATATTTCTTTTTTTTTTTAAGAGAGAGAAAAATATTTTATTCGTACTAATCTGTCAGTAGCTAAATTTTCACTAGTCACTATAAAACAGGATATCAACAAATCAAACATGCTTGGTATATTTCACCAATTTGATTTTTTATTGATATATAGTTGATTTACAGTATTCTCTTCAATTCTTTGTCATCTGGAATTTATGGATAAAAATAGTGGTTGGAGATATTTCTTTGGCTTTGAACAAAATGACACAGTGAAATTGAGGACTTCTTACTTCGTAGTTTGCTATTCATGAGATACGTCAGTACCATACTGTCTTGATGACTGTGGCTTTGTAGTAGACCCTGAAGTCTGGCAGGTTGATTCCCCAAGTTCCATTCTTCTTTCTCAAGATTGCTTTAACTATTTGAGGTTTTTTGTATTTCCATTAAAATTGTGAAATTATTTGCACTAGCTCTGTGAAAATACCATCGGTAGCTTGGTAGGGATTGCATTGAATCTATAAATGATTTTGGGTAGTATACTCATTTTCACAATATTTATTCTTCCGGTCCATGAACACGATATATTTTTCCATCTATCAGTGTTCTATTTGATTTCTTTCACCAGTGTTTTAAAGTCTTCTATATATAGGTCTTTTGTTTCTTTAGGTAGATATATTCCTAAGTATTTTATTCTTTTATTTGCAACAGTGAATGGAAATGTTACCTTAATTTCTCTATTTTCCCTTTATTGATGTATAGGAATGCAAGGGATTTCTGTTTGTTGATTTTATATCCTGCAACTTTACTCTATTCATTGATTAGCTCTAATAATTTTCTGGTAGAATCTTTAGGGTTTTCTGTATAAAGGATCACGTCATCTGCAAACAATGAGAGTTTTACTTCTCTTTTTCCAGTTTGGATTCGTTTTATACCTTATTCTGCTCTGATTACTGTGGTCAAAACTTGCAAAACGATGGTGAATATTAGTGGTGATAGTGGGCACCCATGTCTTATTCCTGACTTTAGGGGAAATGCTTTCAATTATTCATTATTGAGGATAATGTTTGCTATGTGTTTGTCATCTATAGCTTTTATTATGTTGAAGTATGTTCCTGCTATTCCCGCCTTCTGGAGGGTTTTTATCATAAATTGATTGAATTTACTCAAAGGCTTTCTCTGCATCTCTTGAGATAATCATATAGTTTTTATTTTTCATTTTGTTAATGTGGTGTATTATATTGATTGATTGTTGGATATTGAAGAATCCTTGCATCCCTGGGATTAAGCCCAACTGGTCATGATGTATGCTCTCTTTAATGTGTTTTTGGATTCTGATTGCTAGAAATATATTTAGGATTTTTGCATCTATGTTCAACAGTGATATTGGCCTGTAGTTTTCTGTTTTTGTGATATCTTTGTCAGGTTTTGTTAATAGGGTGATGTTGGCCTCATAGAATGAGTTGAAAATTTACCTTCTGCAATTTTCTGGAAGAGTTTGAGTAGGATAGTTGTTAGCTCTTCTCTAAAATTTGGAGAATTCAGCTGTGAAGCCATCTGGATCTGGGCTTTTGTTTGCTGGAAGATTTCTGATTCCTGTTTCAATTTCCGTGCCTGTGATGGGTCTGTTAAGATTTTCTATTTCTTCCTGTTTCAGTTTTGGAAAGTTGTACTTTTCTAAAAATTTATTCATTTCTTCCAGGTTGTCCATATTATTGGCATATTATTGCTGGTAGTAGTCTCTTGTGATCCTTTGTCTTTCTGTGTTGTCTGTTATGATCTCTCCATTTTCATTTCTAATTTTATTGATTTGGTGTCTCTCCCTTTACTTCATGATGAGTCTGGCTAGTGGTTTATCAATTTTATTTACCCTCTCAAAGAATCAGATTTTGGCTTTGTTGAGTTTTGCTATGGACTCTTGTTTCTTTTGTATTTACTTCTGGTCTAATTTTAAAGATTTATTTCCTTCTATGAACCCTGGGTTTCTTTATTTCTTCTTTTAATAGTTGCTTTAGGTGTAGAGTTAGGTTATGCAGCTCACATTTCTCTTGTTTCTTGCGGTATTCCTGTATTGCTATGAAACTTCCCCTTAGCACTGCCTTTATAGTGTTCCACAGGTTTGGGGTTTTTGTGTTTTCATTTGTATTCCTTTCTAAGCAATTTTTGATTTCTTTTTTTTTTTTATTTCTTCAATGATTTGTTGGCTATTCAGCACTGTGTTGTGCAGCCTCCATATGTTGGAATTTTAATAGTTTTTCTCCTGTAATTCAGATCTAATCTTTCTACATTGTGGTCAGAAAAGATGCTGGGAAATATTATTATTTTTATTTTTAATTTACCCTGGTAAAGTTTCATGTGCACTTGAGAAATGGGTGAAATTCATTGTTTTGGTGTGAAATATCCTATAGATATCAACTAGGTCTAACTGATCTATTGTATCATTTAACGTTTGTGTTTCCTTGTTAATTTTCTATTAATTGATCTATCCATAAGTGTGAGTGGGGTATTCAAGTCTCCCACTATTATTATGTTTTTGTTAACTTCCCCTTTCATATTTGTTAGTATTTGCCTTACGTATTGTGGTGCTCCTTTGTTGGGTGCATATTTATTTATAATTATTATATCTTCTTCTTGGATTGATCCTTTGCTCATCATGTAGTGCCTTCTTTGTCTCTTTTCACAGCCTGTGTTTTAAAGTCTGTTTTATCTGATATGAATATTGGTACTCCTCCTTTCTTTTTGTCTCTATTTGCGTAAAGTATCTTTTTCCAGCACTTCATTTTCAGTCGGTATGTGTCCCTCGTTTCGAGGTGGGTCCCTTGTAGACAACATATATAGGGGTCTTCTTTTTGTATCCATTCAACCAGGATTTGTCTTTTGGTTGCGGTATTCAGTCCATTTACATTTAAGGTAATTATTGATAAGTATGATCCCATTGCCATTTACTTTTCTGTTTTGGGTTCGAGTTTATACACCCTTCCTGTGTTTCGTATCTAGAGAAGGTACTTTAGCTTGAGAGTTGATGTGGTGATGCTGAATTCTCTCAGGTTTCCTTTTCTGTAAAGCTTTTGATTTCTCCTTCATATTTGAAAGAGATCCTTGCTGGGTTCAGTCATCTGGGCTGTAGGTTATTTTCTTTCAACACTTCAAGTGCGTCCTGCCATTCCCTCCTGGCCTGAAGAGTTTCTATGGAAAGATCAGCTGTTATCCTTATGGGAAATCCCTTGAGTGTTATTTGTTGCTTTTCCCTTGCTGCTTTTAATATTTGTTCTCTGCGTTGATCTTTGTTAATTAGATTAATGTATGTCTTGGCATTTTTCGCCTTGGGTTTATCAAGTTTGGTCCTCTCTGGGTTTCTTGAACTTGGGTGGTTATTTCTTTCCCCATTTTAGGGAAGTTTTCAACTATTGTCTCCTCAAGTATCTCCTCATGGTCTTTCTTTTTGTCTTCTTCTTCTGAGAGTCATATGATTCGAATTTTCGGGCATTTAACATTGTCCCAGAGGTCTCTGAGATTGTCCTCATTTCTTTTAATTCGCTTTTCTTTATTCCTCTGTTTCATTTATTTCTACCACTCTATCTTCTATCTCACTTTTCCTATCTTCTGCCTTCGTTATTCTATTGTGGTTCCCTCCAGAGTTTTTTTTTTTTTTTTAATCTCATCTATCGCACTATTCATTGTGTATTGACTCTTCTTATTTTTTCTAGATCCTTGTTAAACCTTTCTTCCATCTTCTCGATTCTTGTCTCCAGGTTTTTTTATCTGTAACTCCAATTTGTTTTCAAGATTTTGGATCATTTTCACTATCATTATTGGTAATTATTTATCAGGTAGATTCCCTATCTCTCCCTCTTTTATTTGGGTTGGTGAGCATTTATATTGTTCCTTTACTTGCTGGGCATTTCTCTGCCTCTTCATGGTGCTTATATTGCTGTGTTTGGGGTAGCTTTTCTGTCTTCTGGTAGTTTGTGGATTTCTCTTTATTGTGGAGTTTCCTTGCTGTGGGTGGCATTGGACAGGTGGCTTGTCAAGATTCCCTGGTTAGCAACGCTTACGTTGGTGTTCTGGTGGGTGAAGCTCTATTTCTTCTCTCTGGAGTGCAATGAAGTGTCCAGTAATGTTTTATTAGATGTTGATGGGTTTGGAGTCACTTTGAGCAACCTGTATATTGAACTCAGGGCTATTTTCCTGTGTTGCTGGAGAATTTTTGTGGTATCTCTTGCTCTGGTACTTGTTGACCCTTGGGTAGTGATTGGTTTCAGTGTAGGTATGGAGGCGTTCGATGAGCTCCTATGGATTAATATTCCCTGAAGTCAGGAGTTCTCTGCTGATCTCAGGATTTGGACTTAAGCCTCCTGCCTCTAGTTTTCAGTCTTATTCTTGCAGTAGCCTCAAGACTTCTCCATCCATCACTTCCAAGGCAGTTCGCTCTGTTTTAGCTTCTTCAGTTTGCTGGTCTCTTCAATGTCTAATTTCCGACATGACACAAGGGGGCGGTGGTGGACACCTTTTTGGCTCACTTGTTCAGTCATGCTGTGGGGAGGGAGGAACACTGCAAAAAAATATCACTGACGTCTGTGGGGAGTGCTTGCAGTGTCTCAGCCACACTGTGTTTGTCCCCGCTCACAGTGTATGTGCTTTCCCTGTTTATACTGCTTAGGCTCTAGGTTGCTCTGCCAGGAAGAGTCTGAAGACTTCCCTGGGTTGTATGCATTTCCCAGGTCTAAGCCCCTCAGGGTCAGGTACTCAGGCACTCCTCAAAGGCTCAGACTTGGTTGGGCCTGCGTTTTGTGCCCTTCTCTGAGCAGCTCAGGTGACCAGATATTTGGCGAGCGTGGTCACTGTGACTTATCTCCTCCCCAGTCCTGCCCCTGTGTTTTCTGAGTGTAAAACCAGCGTACCTTCTCAGGTGGATGTCGACTGGCCTGAATCCCAGGAAGTCTTGGTTAGCAGTGAAGCCTGCCTGCAGTTTGGTATCAGATGCCTCTCTGAGGGCGCGATTGCCCCCTTCTGGCTCTGGCTGCCCTACCCTGCCTGTCTTGGCAGGGATAGACCATCCACAGCTGGCTAGCTCTGCTCAGTCCTTTGTTCAGTGAGCATGTCTAGCAGTGTCTTAAGTTAGGGCTTTTCGCCTTTTCACGGGGTAGGTATCCCACAGTCTGCTTTGGTATTTCAAGTTTGTTCCCTGAGATTGCCTTCGGGACATTCAGGCCCAATCTTTACTCTAAGCAATGCAGCCTGTTCCCCCCTGCCCAGCCCCTGTTTTCTAGTGGGGATGCAGGCGTCTGCACTGCTTTTCCACTGGGAGTTACAATTGGAAACATAATCTGTGGGTTTAAATTATTTATTTATTTTTTCTCTCAGTTATGTTGCCCTCTGAGCTTCCAAGACTTGCCACAGACTTGCCAGTGAGTGTTTCCTGGTGTATGGAAACTTCTCTCTCTCTTTTTTTTTTTAAGCCTACCTTCCCCGGACAGATCTCCATCCCTACCTCTTTTGACTCTCTTTTTATATTTTATTTTACTTCCTACTTCCTTTTGAAGACAATGAGCTGCTTTTCTGGGTGCCTGATGTCTCTGCCAGCATTCAGAAGTTGTTTTGTGGAATTTACTCAGCGTCCAAATGTTCTTTTGATGAATTGCGGGGGAGGGGTGAGTGGTCTCCCATCCTATTCCTCTGCCATCTTCCTCCCTCTGCTGTTTTAACACATTTTAAAGGAGTGGTTCCGGAATGTCAAACTCCCATCTGTAAAAGAGAAAAAAGCAGCATCCACGGTCATGGCTCCTTTCACCAGGAGGTGTCCCTTCCTACTCTAGAAGTGGGTGGAGACAGAATTTTCCAACAAAGCTTTCCTTCCCTGTTCGGATTTAGTCTGTTCCTCACCAACAAAGGCGTGTTACTGGTCCCTCCCGGTTATACCACTGAGGCACGGTGGAGATGCACCAGTGGTAGACCTGATGGCATCCCAGACTGTTTTCTAGTTACTTATCACCAAGACCTTTGTTTGATTTTCACTTTAGTCAGATACCACCCAGAGTGTAACAGAGTAGCTTTCTCAGAATGTTTCTCAAACTAGGATTACTTGGGGAGGCATCCATCTAATGTGTACCTGTACACATTCCTGAGTAGTGGTGACCACAGTAGAAACAGTGAGTCATAAAGGAATGATCAAGAACCAAGATGTCCCATCTGAGTTTCACCACGCTAGTATGTTTGAAATCAAAAGAGGTGTTAGAGGGTTGGCCAGCAAGGAAAAAGTGAATTTTCTCCTCCAGTTACTAGGGCCAACACTTTCAGTTCATTTCCACAGATTCTACAAAACAACTATCTATATAATAGAAACTGAAGCCACTGAGGAGCTTTGTCTGGTTGGTTAAGAGCTAGCACTACCAAAGGAAGAAGTCCATTGCTCTTCCAATTCACATAGATCTATCAATCAGAGGCACAGCATGATAAAGCGTCATTTCCAGGTCCCTAGCCCCTGAGGCAGGCAGCGAAGTGGGTTGGTGCTGAAGATAGAGTTCCAAATCATTTCCAAACGTGTTCCTGTAACATTTGGCCCCTAACAAGGCTAGATGTTTACAAACATGGAGGCTAAGTAAAAGTACACAGCAACAACATGGCTCTCAAGTCCCTTGAAAGTGGATAATCTGACAGATTAGGTTAGTAGTTATACATCCTGATGCGATTATGAAATAGTCAAAGAGATCATGAAAAGGTGACCTAGAAAGGAAAGTTCAGTCTACACACTTCACCAATTTCTAGCCACTCCCTTCACAGGGATGTTGTATGCCTCTTGGTATTGGCAGTTTGGTATAAACCCCTGAGAAGGCACCCCTTTTTGGGACTACTTTCAGTCATTATGAGGCAATGAGAAACCATAGAGCAGGGCTCAAGGTTCATTTCTGCAAGTTGTCATTCATTCACACAATCACACTGAAGAGTTAGTAAAGTAAAGCAGAAAACATGTATATTGTGAAAGCAGAGAGGCTAGAGCTCTGGAATGTTATTACCTTATCCTGAAGATCCAGTCTGAGATGATAGATTATGGTGAAAGTTAAGCCACCTAAAAATGCCTAGAATTAAGGGTTGAGTTTAGGGAAGTTGCTGGTGCTGCTGCTGCTGCTGCGTCACTTCAGTCGTGTCCGACTCTGTGTGACCCCATAGACAGAAGCCCACCAGGGTCCCCCATCCCTGGGATTCTCCAGGCAAGAACACTGGAGTGGGTTGCCATTTCCTTCTCCAATGTGTGAAAGTGAAAAGTGAAAGTGAAGTCGCTTAGTCGTGTCCGACCCTTAGTGACCCCATGGACTGCAGCCTGCCAGGCTCCTCCATCCATGGGATTTTCTAGGCAAGAGTACTGGAGTGGCTTGCCATTGCCTTCTCCGTTAGGGAAGTTACTGGATACAAAATTACAGTAACTTAGGGAAGTTACTGGATACAAAATCAACCTAAAGAAATATCTTGCCTTCTTACACACTAACAGCAAAAGGACAAAAATTTAAATTTAGGAAGCAGTCCCATTCACTACAGCAACAAATGGAATGAAATTCCTGGGAATATGTCTACCTAGGTAGGGATAATACTGGTGTGCAGCAAAGAATAAGGCAGAAATGAAATGAATCAAAATAACACAAAGAAATGTAGAGATATACTGTTCTCTTGCAGTGGAATAATAAATATTGGGGAATGCCTACACTACAAAAAGAGATTGAAGGTTCAATGTAATTCCTATGCAATTACTAATAGAACCTTTCACAAAAGTAGGGAAAAAAACAGTTTACACTCCTCAGCAGACAAATCCATAAATAAGTTTGATTTCAGCTTTGGTCAAAACACGTCATGTTTTCTACAGCCATTCGTAATTTTCCTCTGCTCTTCCCTAGTAGCATACTGAACACATTCTGAACTGCAGGACTCAACTTTCAGTGTCATTTGTGTGGGTTTTTTTTTTTTTTTTTGCCTTTTTACACACCCATGAGGGAATCAGGGCAAGTGACTGGAGTGGTTTGCCATGCCATTCATCAGCGGATAACTGGAATCACTCTTTCAGTTCAGTTCAGTTCAGTTCAGTCGCTCAGTCGTGTCCGACTCTCCGCGACCCCATGAATCACAGCACGCCAGGCCTCCTGTCCATCACCAACTCCCGGAGTTCACTCAAACTCATGTCCACAGAGTCGGTGATGCCATCCAGCCATCTCATTCTCAGTCGTCCCCTTCTCCTCCCACCCCCAACCTTTCCCAACATCAGAGTCTTTTCCAGTGAGTCAACTCGTTGCATGAGGTGGCCAAATTATTGCAGTAAAAGATAACCTCAAGATGGATGAAAGACACAAATATAATCCCAGCCAGTTTAAATCTATAACATCAGAAGAAAGTATAAGTAACCTCTTTGACATAAATTATATCAACATATCTTTATTTTTTATCTTTGACCTACCTCCTATTTTAATGAAAATAAAACAAAAATCAACCAAACAAGTGCAACCTAATTAAACTTAAATGGCTTGCACAGCAAAACGACAAATAAGACAGAAAATGATTCACACTATGGGAGAAAATATTTTGCAATGAAGGAAATTACAAGAGGTTAAATTCCAAAATATGAAGAAGCTGATGTTGCCCAATAACAGAAAAACAAACAACCAAATTGAAAAAAAATTGGACAGAAGACGAAATACACATTTCTGTCAAGAAGATATAGAGATGGCAAATATGGATGAGGAGATGCTCAAAATCACTGTTAGAGACAAGAAAATTAAAACTTCAATGAGATATCAACTCTCATTGGCCCTAATGGTAAGTATCTAAGTATCTACCAAAAAAAATAAATCCTACACAGGGTGTGAAGAAAAGAGAATCCTTCTCTCCTCCTGCTTGGTATATACATTGAAGGAGTCACTATGGAGAACAATATGGAGGGTCCTTTAAAAAATAAAAATGCAACTACCTTATGATTCACAATCCCACTACTGGTCATATACCTGAAAAAAATATAAATTCCAAAAGTTACATATCCCCAAATTGATGGTGGCAATAATTACAATAGCTAGCACCTGGAAAAAACAAGTGTCCACCTACGGAGAAATATATAAAGACAATCTGGCACATAATCACCGAAGAATTGATGATTTTGAACTGTGGTGCTAGAGAAGACTCTTGAGAGTCCCTTGGACTTCAAGGAGATCCAACCAGTCCATTCTGAATATGATCAATCCTGGGTGTTCATTGAAAGGACTGATGCTAAAGCTGAAACTCTGATACTTTGGCCACCTCATGCGACGAGTTGACTCACTGGAAAAGAGTCTGATGCTAGGAGGTATTGGGGAGTGGGAGGAGATGGGAACGACAGAGAATGAGATGGATGGATTTCATCACCGACTCGATGGACATGAGTTTGAGTGAACTCTGGGAGTTGGTGATGGACAGGGAGGCCTGGCGTTCTGTGATTCATGGAGTCGGAAAGAGTAGGACACGACTGAGTGACTGAACTGAATTGAACTCATATATTAGACTATCACTCAGTCTTTTATTTTTTATTTTATTCATTTATTTTTATTGGAGGCAAATCACTGGAAAAGACTCTGATGCTGGGAAAGGTTGGGGGCGGGAGAAGAAGGGGACGACCGAGAATGAGATGGATGGATGGCATCACCGACTCTGTGGACATGAGTTTGAGTGAACTTCGGGTGTTGGTGATGGATAGGGAGGCCTGGCATGCTGTGATTCATGGGGTCGCGGAGAGTCGGACACGACTGAGCGACTGAACTGAACTGAATTACTTTACAATATTGGTTTTGCAATACATTGACATGAATCGGTCCCTGGTGTACATGTGTTCCCTTTTTTGAACCCCCCCTCCTTCCTCTTCTTATCCTCCCTCTGGATCATCCCCATGCACCAGTCCTGAGCATCCTGTATCATGTGTCGAACCTGGACTGTGATTCGTTTCACATATGATAATATATATGTTTCAATGCCTTTCTCCCAAAACATCCCACCCTCACCCTCTACCACAGAGTTCAGTCTTAAAGAGGAAAGAAATCATGTCAATTGTAGAAATGTGTCTGGATTCAGAAAAGGTCATATCAGTTCGGTTCAGTTTAGTCTCTCAGTCGTGTCTGACTCTTTGCGACCCCAAGAACCACAGCACACCAGGCCTCCCTGTCCATCATCAACTCCCGGAATTTATGAAAACTCATCTCCATCGAGTCGGTGATGCCATCCAGCCATCTCATCATCTGTCATCCCCTTCTCCTCCTGCCTCCAACCTTCCTAGAATCAGGGTCTTTTCCAGTGATTCAACTCTTCACATGAGGTAGCCAAAGTACTGGAGTTTCAGCTTCAACATCAGTCCTTCCAATGAATACCCAGACTGATCTCATTTACGATGGACAGGCTGGATCTCCTGGCAGTCCAAGGCACTCTCAAGAGTCTTCTCAAACACCATAGTTCAAAAGTATCAGTTCTTCTGTGCTCAGCTTTCTTCACAGCCCAACTCTCACATGCATACATGACTAATGGAAAAACCATTGTCTTGACTAGATGGACATTTGTTGGCAAAGTAATGTCTCTGGTTTTTTAATGTGTTGTCTAAGTTGGTGATGGATTTCCTTCCAAGGAGTAAGTGTCTTTTAATTTCATGGCTACAGTCACCATCTGCAGTGATTTTGGAGCCCCCCACAAAATAAAGTCTGACACTGTTTCCACATTTCCCCCATCTATTTGCTATGAAGTGATGGGACCAGGTGTCATGATCTTAGTTTTCTGAATGTTGAGCTTTAAGCCAACATTTTCACTCTCTTTCATTTTCACCAAGAGGCTTTTGAGTTGCTCTTCAATTTCTGCCATAAGGCTGGTGTCATCTGCATACCTGAGGTTATTTATATTTCTCCCAGCAATTTTGATACCAGGTTGGGCTTCTTCTGGCCAGCGTTTCTCATGATGCACTCTGCATATAAGTTAAATAATCAGGGTGAGAATATACAGCCTTGATGTACTCCTTTTCTTATTGGGTACTAGTCTGTTCCATGTCCTGTTCTAACTGTTGCTTCCTGACCTGCATATAGGTTTCTCAAAAGGCAGGTCAGGCAGCCTGGTATTCCCATTTCTTTCAGAATTTTCAACAGTTTATAGTGATCCACATAGCCAAAGGCTTATGCAGAGTCAATAAAGCAGAAATAGACGTTTTTCTGTAACTCTCTTGCTTTCTCAATGATCCATCAGACGTTGGTAATTTGATCTCTGCTTCCTCTGTATATTCTAAAACTAACTTGGACATCTGGATGGTCACGGTTCGCAAATGGCTGAAGTCTGGCTTGGAGAATTTCATTACTAGCATGGGAGATGAGTGCAAATGTGTGGTAGCTTGAGAATTCTTTGGCATTGGAATGAAAACTGACTTTTTCCAGTCCTGTATCCATTGCAAAGTTGTCCATATTTTGTGACAGGTTGAGTGCAGCACTTTCACAGCATCATCTTTCAGGATTAGAAATAGCTCAATTGGAATTCCATCACTTCCACTAGCTTTGTTCGTCGGATGCTTTCTAAGGCCCACTTGACTTCACATTCCAGGATGTCTGACTCCAGGTCAGTGATCACACCATCGTGATTATCTTGGTTGTGAAGATATTTTTTGTGCAGTTTTCTGTGTATTCTTGCCACCTCTTCTTAATATCTTCTGCTTCTCTTAGGTCCATACCATTTCTGTCCTTTATTGCGTCCATCTTGCATGAAATGTTCCCTTGGTATCTCTAATTTTCTTGAAGAGATCGCTTGTCTTTCCCATTCTGTTGTTTTCCTCACATTGATGGCTGAGGAAAGCTTTCTCATCTCTCCTTGCTATTCTTTGAAACTCTGCATTCAAATGGGAATGTCTTTCCTTTTCTCCTTTGCTTCTCACTTCTCTTATTTTCACAGCTATTTGTGAAGCTTCCTCAGACAACCATTTTGCTTTTTTCATTTCTTTTCCATGGGGATGGTCTTGATCCCTGTCTCCTATACAACGTCACTAACCTCTGTCCATATTTCATCCTGCAGTCTATCTGTTAGATCTAGCCCCTTAAATCTATTTCTCATTTCTACTGTATAATCATAAAGAACTAAATTGCAAAAAGGAAAACAAATATTACAGATTAACACATATATGGACTCTAAGAAACTGATAGAGATGATCTTATTTGAGAAGCAGTGATAGGGACACATATATAGAGAAGAAATATAAGGATGCAGGGAGGAAACGGTTTGTGGTGGAAGCTACTGGGAGACCGTAACTGACACACATGTGCTTATGATGCCTATATGCAACACAGGGAACTCTACTTAACGCACTGTGGTGACCTAAATTGGGAGGAAGTCTAAAATTGAAGGTTTATATATATGGTTATTGTTCCATCACTAAGGCATTTCTGAGTCTTTTCTACCCCACAGAATGCAATATGCAAGCATTGTGGTTTAGAGTAGAAATTAGTAAAGTATTCTTAATCAGTTATACTCCAATAAAATTAACTGTTCAATGTATATTAATGATTTTACTAAAATAGTATAAGTCTTGGTGGATCTCACGTCAATTTGGAAGTCAAAATAAGAAATCTAAATGTCAGTATCTTATTGAAAATTTCAATTGTCATCCAAATATATAATACACTTATTAAGAAAATTGTAAAATAAAGCTGAATGTGTTGTACATATATTAGTGTATATGTGCATGTTAAAAGACTAAAAGTTTTTTTTTTTTTTTTCCCCCAAAGAAAATCTACTTTAAAAGTGGTGGCAACAGAACTACTATCAGTAACCTGGATATAATCGAAACAGGTTACCTTTGGGTCTATTTGTTATGTTTTAATTTTTTATGTACTTAATTCTATTCAAAATCTTTCATACGTGTATTCTATATCTCACAAAATATGTTACTGGATACTTGTGAAAATCTGGACACAAACTTTTGTGCAATAATATAGTATTCTCTCTAATTTACATTTGAGAACGTGGCACAGATATTCCCAAATGAAATATGGAAAGCTCAATATTAGACATTTGAAACTCTACGCATAGATTTTCCTACGAGAAATAGGGACCTTTGTATATTTCACAGAGAAAAAAGGACTGCATAATTTTCTGTTGAAACCTTTGTTTCTCTATATACTCACATTGAAAATCAGAATGAATATTTTCTGAAATATAATATGAAATTTTATACATTTTATATATGGTAACCTGAAAAAAGAAATTCAAACATGAAATATGAAGTTTCTATATTTCATATATGGATACTAGAATGTTGATTTAAATACATGATATATAGAATTCTCTAGTGCCATATATTGAATTCTGGTCCTACCTATTCTGAAATGTGTGTTTCATCTTTAATTTCATATATCATGTTGAAAACCTGTGCTCAAAATATATGCATGTAATGTAGAAAAATAAGTATCGTATATTCATTTATCAAATGAAAATAATCAAATTTTATGGAGAGAAATCTGTCCCGAGATTTTCATATGTGAAATTCAGAGATTTCCCAATTTCATAAGGGAAAATCCAAATCCAGATTTTGATATGTAAAGTAAAGAATTCAGTATTATGGGTAGGAAAATCTTTGACAAACTTACACATGTGAAATCAAGAGAAATTAATATTGTGTGTACAAATTCTGCACACAGAATTTTACAGGAGAAATACAGATTTCCATATATTATGTATGTGTATATATTCATTTCCATATGTTATGTGTAAAATAATAAGCTCTTGGAGTTTCATATGCTAAATTCATAGCTAAATACAGAGAATGGCATTTTGTTTCTAGAAATCTGTGCACATATTTTCCCTATTGAAAATATAGTATTTCATATTTTATTAAAAATATACACTGTCACATTGCCATTTAAAATATAAAATTCAACATTTCATCTGAGAGTATTTATGCCCAGATGTTCACATGTGAAATATAGGAAAGTCAATATTTCATATTGTGAAATATATAAAATTCCAAGTTTATGTGGGAAAATCTGTACCTACATTCTTATGTGAAATATAGAGATTTCAGACAGAAAATTCTCCTCAGTACAAATATTCATTGAGATATAGAGAATCCCGTATTTCATCCAGGAAAACCAGGATTTATATTTTTATGTGTCATATATAGAGAATTCCATATGTCATTTAGGATCATCTGCACTCTAACCTGCTAATGTTAAACATAGATTGTTCCATATTTTAGACAGAAAAATAGACAGCAATATTTTTCCTGTGTGAAATATAGCGGATTCCACATTTCATGTAGAAAATCTGCACTCAAATGTTCAGATATGAAATACAGCAAATTCTACTGTTTCATTTTGGAACATCCGCATCCATTTCCAAATACAACATACAGAGGCTTTCATGTACTTCACATAGAAACACCATTGTTCAGATTTTCTTATACAATATATAAAGGATTTCATATTTCATGTTTGGAAATCCAAAAATTTATCACATATAAAATTCTAGAATTTTCATATTTCACATATGAAAAGCTTTCTGTAGATTTTCATATACATTCAGGAAAGTTACAAATATTGTATATGTAAATAGCCAGCCAGATTTGAATACACAAACCCGAAATATCCATATTTAGTCTTTTAAGAACTGAACACAAATTCTCAATAAGACAAATAGAAATTTTCGTAATACGTCTCAGTAAAGTCTTCGCGGATTTTCACATGTATGATCACTTGAAATGTATTATAAGTAGGAATATTTGCACCCATACATCCCTCTATGAAATATAGAGAAACCCAAGTTTCTCTGAGAAAATCTGCATTCAACTTTTCAAATATGAAATGCAGAGAATTTTGTATTCTCACACTTATACATGTGTAATATTGAGAAATCCATATTTCACATGGAAAATATCACCTAGCCGTTCATGTATGAACTATAGATAATTCCACATTTTCTGTTGGAAAATCTGCAGCTAGATATTCATATGTGAAATACAGAGCATTCCATACTTCAATATGGAAATTCTGGGTCTACATTTTCAATGTTAAATACATTGGATTCACACTTTCATTTGAGAAAATGTGTGATTAGGTTTTCATATGTGATATGTAGATTAATAGGGACCCATACGACCATATATGCATGTATCATATCATAATTCCACGCCCTATATCAGAAAAATGAGCCCAAAATTTCCTATGTGATATGAAGGGAATTTTATGTTTCTGAACCAGATTTTTGATAGGTGAAACACAGGAGAGAATTCCATTTTTCATGTAAGCACCTGTAGATCTTAATATTCATAAGTACTATCTAGAGAAATACATAAGGGTAATTGCCACTCAGATTACATGCATAAATTATATCTAGAGAATTCCATATGGAAAAATTACCACCCAGAATTTGATATGCAAACCATAGAGAATTCCATATTTCATGTAGGAAAATCTGTGATAAGATGTTCATATGAGAAATATACCAAATCTATATTTTATGTAGGATATCTACTCCAAGTGTTGATATGTGAAATAAAGAGTACCATAAGTATCATATAGAAAAACCACCCCTCTGATGCTCATATGTGAAATAGAAAGAAAGGCGTACTTCACTTCGGAATATCTTCATCCTAAATTGATACATGAAGCCTAGAGAATACTGCATGAAAATAATCTGTGTCAAAAATTTCATATGTGAAAAAATATGATTCCATATTGGATATAAGAATATTTTCAAATATGAGTGTGTATTTCAAGTTAATCTTAAAAATCCATGTTTGGATTTTATTTGAGTAATATAGAGAAACCCACATTCACTTAAGAAAAAATATCTATCCCAGATTTTCCTATGTGAAATAATGAAATTTCCCAATTTCATGTAGGAGAATCAACATCCAGATTTTCATAGGTAAACTAAAGAATTCAGTAAGTCATGGAAGAAAATCTTTGATAAGATTTTCATATGTGAAATATAGAGAATTCAATTTTGAATGTACAAAATTCTGCACAGAGAATTTTAAAGGAGACATAGAGATTCCATATGTCATGTTCGATAATAAGTTCTTGGATTATCATAAGTTAAACACAAATAATTCTGTACTGCATGTGGAAACTCTGCACAAACTTCCATGTGGAAAATATACAGTATTTTATATTGCAGCTAAATATCCTATTCAACATTTCTTCTGAGAAAATTCTGTCGAGATGCGCACAAGTGAAATGTAGGGAATTAAACATTTCATATATAGGTTAACTGGCTCCCATACAATCATCTATATAATAAGGAAAATTCCAAATTTCATATATGAAAAAAGGTGGGAAAATGTTCAGATGTTTAAGTATAGAGAAATTACTTTTTTATATAGGATCATCTCTACGATTTCATAATTGAAAATAGAAAATTCCATGTTTTATGGGAATCTTATGGACGGAGAATCCTGAAAATTACAATCCAAGGTCACAAAGAGTCTAACACGAATGCAGCAACTGAGCAGGAATAATTCATGTAGGTAAAGAGACTAGATTAGTATATTAAATTCAGAGAATTCCATATTTAATTAGGAAAATCTGTGTCCAGATATTCATGCATGAAATATATCCAATTCAGTCCATGATATAGGAAAACCTATAGCTTATAAGTGACCTATAGAGGGTTGCAAGTGTCATGCAGGGAAAATACACACCTGGATTTAGCCACTTGCACATTTCTTGTTGGAGAATTTACATCCATATTTGCTCATGTGAAATAGAATATGAAATTTTCTCTAAATGTATATACCAGAGTCCAGATTTTTGTACGATAAATTGCAGAATTCCATAATTCATGGGAGAGAATTGACATGCAGATTTTCATATGTAAAATGGTGACTTCAGTACTATATTTAGAATCTTTTAGAAGATTCATATATGCAGGCAATACACTCATTCAGGTGAAATTGACCCTGAAGTATGCAGAATTTCACGGGTTATGGAAGAATACCTGGGCCCAGACTTTCCTATGGGCAATACAGAGAATTCTCTATTTCATGTAGGAAAATCAGTGATCATAGCTTACATTTGAAATATAGAGTATTCTGTTTATATGTGGGAAAATAGACACCCATATGGGAAAGAAAGAAAATTCCATTCTTCATGTGGAGTAATCAGTGCTTTGATTTTTCTATGTAAGAATAGAAAATTCCAAAATTCCTCATGGAAAATCAGTGCCCAAGGTTTAATATGTGAAGCATACAAAATTCCATATTTCATGAAGGATATTGATGATTAAATTTTCATGTTTCCTAAAGTTATTTATTGTGATATATTGCATAAAATATACACTTAATAGTGGAAATATGTCCTTAGATGTTTAGATATGAAATATAGACAATCCCATATTTTTTGGATGATTACCTGGGCACAGATTTTCACATGTGGAAGAGAAAATTTCTTTGCAATCATAGAACTTTTGCCTAGAGTTTTGTCTAGAGTTTTATACACTAAATACAGGAAATTCCATATTTTATGCATTAAATTCTATCCATACATTCACACATGAAATATTTTAAATTCAGTAATTCATTTAAAAAACCTCCACACACGTTTTCATATACAAAATCTGGAAAGTGACATTTTTCATGTAAGAAAATCTCTGGTTTTCATACTTATATAATATTGAGAATTCCATACTTCATGTAGAAAAATCTACCATCTGATAAACCTATGTAAAATAAGGAGGATCCCATAACTCACGGAGAAATTTTGGTGTGTAGAAGGCAATGGCAAGCCACTCCAGTACTCTTGCCTAGAAAATCGCATGGACAGAGGAGCGTGGTGGGCTGCAGTCCATGGGGTCGCTACTAGTCCGACACGACTGAGCGACTTCACTTTCACTTTTCACTTTCACACATTGGAGAAGGCAACGGCAACCCACTCCAGTGTTCTTGCCTGGAGAATCCCAGGGACGGCGGAGCCTGGTGGGCTTCCATCTATGGGGTCACACAGAGTCGGACACGACTGAGGTGACTTAGCAGCAGCAGCAGCAGAATTGATATGTGAAGCAAAGTTAATTGCATAGTAAATTCAAGAGGAAAACCTGGACCCATATTTTCATGCATGAAATATAGATAGGAAATATTTAACATGAAAATAAGTCAAGATTTCATATGTAAAACAGATCATTCCATATGTTATACAGAAAATCTGGGTATGTTTTAAATTTATGAAATATAAAAAATTCCCAATTACATGGAGGAAAGTCTGTACCTTAATTCCTATGTGAAATATAGAGAATTCATATGTAAAATTGTCCTGTGAAAATGTTTTCATACAGATAATAAAAATACCACATTTTATCTAAGAAAAACAGTGCTTAGGTTTTTCTATGTGAAATATAGAGAATTTCAAATGTCATTTAGGATGATCTGCACCCTAATCTGCTAATAGCAAATAGACAGTGTTCAATATTTTAGATAGATACTGATATTTTCACATGTGAAATTTAAAGGATTCCACGTTTCATGTAGAAAACAGCACCCAGCTGTTCAGAAATGAAATATGCAAATCTCAAATTTCATTTTGGAACATCTGCATGTCAAACTCCAAATGTAACATAAAGAGGCTTTCATGTCTTCACATAAGAAATACTTTGCCCAGATTTTCATATATAAAATGTACAAACTCCTTGGTTCATGTTTGGAAGTCTGAAGCTATTTTAACATATATAATGTTAGAATTTTTATATTTCATATACTAAAAACTGTAAGTAGATTTCATATAAATTCAGTAAAATGACAAATATTTTATATGGAAATCTTTTATATTTTATATGGAATCCAAGTTTGTATATAAAAAATAGGGAAATTTGCATATTTTACTCTATATATCATGCTAAAAAACCTGTGCCCACGTTTACATATATTGAATGTAGGGAATTTCATGTTTCATACAGGAGAAGGTGTGTGCAGATTTTCGTAGGTAAAACATAGAGAACCCTATTGTAAGATAATTTGTTTATAGGATTCCTGTGTTAAGCACAGAGAATTCCATATTTCTTACAGGGAAATCAGAGTCCAGGCTTTCATATGAAGAGTAAAAAACTTTTCATGTTTCATGTTAGAGAAGATAAGCCCAAATTTTTTATGTGAAATACACAGCATCCTATATTTCAGGTAGATGGTTGCCATCTGGATTTTCATAAAAGAAAAGGAGAAAATTCCATTTTTCCTGTAAAAACTGGAGCACATATATTCATATATGATATACAGAAAATCTGAAATTTCATGTAAGAAATTTGTGTCCAGAGTTTCAAATGTGAAATAGAGTTTATTCTGTTTCATATGAGAAAATATGCACTCAGTTTTCCATATTAACAATATAGGAAATTCTGTATTTCATGCTTGAAAGACTAAGTGATTTCTTTATATTTAAAATATCAAATACTCCTATTTTACACATGACAATTTGGGTTTAGGACTGCATATAAATTTTTTACTTTCCAAATATATTTATGAAAATGTACCCACATTTTCCTATGAATTATAACGCAATCCATATTTCATCTATCAAAACTGTATCCTAATTTTCATATGTGAAATATACACCTCATATTTCATGTAAGAAAATCTTATGTGTAATATACAACTTTCAAAAGTCATGTCAAAAAGCTTTATTCAGATGTCCATATATGAAACACAGATAATTCCATATATTAAATTGAAAAATTATACTCATTTGCCCATATGTAAAATATACACAATTATATATTTTATGTAGTAAATTCTATCTGCAGAATTTCATATATATAATATAGATTAATCCATATTTCACCACACCTAGGATGAATATATTAATTATATGTAATGTCATTTTTCATGTCAGAAAATCAAGTCAGTTCCCATATGCTAATTACAGAGGACACAAGGTTCCCTGTTGGAACATCTATGCCCAAAATTTCATATGTGAAATGTGGAGAATCGTATAATGCTGTAGAATAATCAGCGCAAGTATTAGATATGTGTTCATAAAGAACTCCGTATTTCATAGAAGAGAACCAGCACATTGATTAACATACAAAAATTTGGAGAAATAAATGACTCATGTATAAACATGCACACACAGAATCGTACATGAACTAATAGAGAGAGTTCTAATTATCACTTAGGAAAAGGTGTGTTCAGCTTTTCATGTGCAAAATAGATGTCAAAACCTATTTCAGGGGGAAAATCTAAAGTTTTCATACATGATTTTTCCATCTTCATGTAGGAAAATCAGTGCAGAGTTCATTAAACATTTAAAAATTTCCGATTATCTTGTGAAATATATCCACCCAGATTTTAAAATATAAAATTGGAAAATTCCATGTTTCACTTCAAGTTTTAATGTTTCAAATCACCGTCAATATTTTTACACAGGGACTACGAGGAATTCTTTATTTTCATTTAGGAAAACATGCGTGCAGGTCTTCATGTCAGCAAGAAAGAGAAATCTATGTTTCATATAGAAATATCCTGGGGTTGATTTCCATTTTATGTGAAACACAAAAACTTCCAAAATGTATTCACAAAAATCAAGACCAATATAGTTTCATATGGGAAATTCAGAGATTTTATTTTTCATGTAGAAAATTCCATATTTTAAGAAAAAATATTAGGACTTGATTTTAACATATAATATCCTATATCTCATGTGTGAAAAGCTACACCTACATTTTCACATGTGAAATACAGAGATTTCACGTTAATTGTAAGAATATCTTCCCCCAGTTTTCAAATGTGAAGCATACAAAATTCAATATTTCATGCAAGCAACATCCCCACTTTTTATTTTGTCCCAGTTCTTTTTTATTTCTTTTTTTCACTCCCTCTTCAATCAAGTCAAGCACCTCTTCCACTTCTGCTAATTATCCTGGAAGGTTCCTAACCTGGGGATTTGCTCCTGAGGAGGACAGCCTTGCAAAGAAGTGGGCAGGTTTGGAAGTGCTCACTATGGAGAGCTGAGAAGTGAACAACAGTGGTCTGTATTCTCACATCACTTTGGACAGATTCACAGTGCTATTCACGTTGGCATGATTCTATCCTCTGTCCTTTTTTTCCAGAAACCACAGACAAATAGCATAGGGCATTGTGCTCAGCTGACTTGGAAAAAACCCATCTCTGCCTGCACCTCTCAATATTATTTGTCAACGCCATGCTCTCATCACATATAACTCATGTGCATTTGAGATATCACACAAATTTGGGGCCAGGTGGGTGACAATAAAGTCAAACAAACATAACTGATTCTAAACATGATAACGAGTAAAATTAAGATACCTGAGATATGGAGAGGGTGAGGTGGATAGAAAATGAAGCAGTTGAGAATAAGTAATGGTATCAATCACAGAGGAGAGAATTTGTTGCTCTTCCAGGAAATCATGTCCAACTTTGTGACCCCATGGACTAGAGCCTGTCAGGCTTCCTTTCACTATCTCCCAGAATTTGTTCAGATTCATGTCTATAAAGTGGTGAAGTTATCTAACTGTCTCAACATCTGCTGCCCACCTCTCCTTTGACCTTCAATATTTTCCACTATCTGAGCTTTTTCTAATGAGTCAGTTCTTTGCATTAGGTGGACAAAGGAAGAAAGAACACTAAAAGACAACTAACTTTTAAGAGGAAAGATCTTGAAACAGTTTAGGATAGAGATGTAGTAAAAGTTTTTGACGAAATGGAAGACCTATTCAAAATAAACCCTGTATATAACTTGTGGGAACAGACGGAACCATCTGCAAGCTAATAAAGGCCACATATGGATAAACTCACTGTAAACATGATTCTCAATGGTGAAAACCTGTAAATGTGACCTCTAATTCATGAATAAGACAAAAATACCCACTATCACTACTGGTATTCAGCATAGACTTTGGACTCCTCATTATATCAATCAGATTAGAAGAAATACAATTTCAAACAAACGGGAAAAGGAGTAAAACTGCCACTGTTTACACGTGCTATGCTATTATGCCTGGAGATCCAAAGATGCCACCTGAAAATTACTAGAGCTGATCAATAAGTTTAGGGGAGTTGCTAGATATAATATTATTATGCAGAAATCCCTTGTATTCCTACACACTCACAACAAAATATCAAAAATAGAAATGAAGGAAACAATCCCATTCACCATGGAAACAAGTAGAGTAAAATTACTGGTAATAAACCTACCGAGGCAGGGGAAAGACTGGTGTGCAGAAAATAATAAAGCATGGAAGAAACAAAGCAAAGCTGACACAAAGAGAAGGAGAGATATACCATTCACATGCACTGGAAGAAACAATATTGTGAAAATGGCTACACTATAAAAAGCAGTTTACAGTTTCAATGCAGTTGCTATCAAGATACCAATGGCTTTTTTAACAGAACTAATACAAAATATTTTTGCAACTAGCATGGAAATGCGAAAGACCTTGAATAGCCATGCAAGCTTGAGAAAGAAAACAGAGCTTAAGGAATCAAGTTTCCTGACATAAGTCAATACTACAAAGCTACAGTAATCAGTACAGCATGGAATGGGCTCAAAGCAGAAATATAAGCCATTGGGATGGATAGAAACCCTGATAATCGCTTGCCCAAGTGGTCATCTAATCTCTGACAAATGAGACAACAATATACAATGGAGAATACATAATCTCTTTTATAAGTGATGTTGGAAAATCTGGACAGCTAAAAGTAAAAGAATGAAATTAGGACACTGGCTTGTTGTGACACCATGGAGTGTGGCATGCCAGGCTTCCCTGTCCCACACCATCTCCTGAAGGTTACCCAAGTTCATGTCCATTGCATCACTGATGCAACCCAATCATCTCATCCTTCATGCTGTCTTCTCCTTTTGCCTTCAGTCTTTCCCAGCATCAGGGTCTTTTCCAATGAGTTGTCTCTTCACATAAGGTGGGCAAATTATTAGAGCATCAACTTCAGTAGTAATCCTTCCAATGGGTATTTCAGGGTGATTTTTTAAGATTGACTGATTTCTTCTCTTTGCTGTCCAAGAGACTCTCAAGAGTCTTCTCCAGAACCCTGGTTGAAAAGCATCAGTTCTTCAGTTGTTCTGCCTCCTTTATGGTCCCTCACACAACAGTATACGACTACGGGAAAGACCATAGCTTTGACTGTAACAGACCTTTGCCAGCAAGGTGATTTCTTTCATTGTAACACTGTATCTAATTCTGTCTTACATTTTTCTGTAAAGAAGCATTTATTTTCTAATTTCATGGCTGCAGACACAATCTGCCTTGATGTCAGAGCCCACGAAGGGGAAATCTGCCATTGTTTTTTCCTTTTACCCCTTCTCTTTGCAATGAAGTGACGGGACCAGAGGTTGTGATCTGAGTTTTTATACCATTGAGTTTTAGGCCTGCTCTGGCGGGACAAATGGTAAAGTGTCTGCTTACAAGGCGGGGGAGCAGAGTTAGACCATGGGTTAGGAAAATTCCCTGGAGAAGAAAATGACAACCCAATCCAATACTCTTGCCTTGCAAATTCCATGGAAAGAAGAGCCTGTTAGGCTATAATCCATGGGACTGTTAGGCTATAATCTCAAAGAGTGAGAGACGACTAAATTACTTCACTTTCACTTTGCACTCTTCAAAAGCTTTTGCTTAATTCAATCTGTACAATAGGGGGTTTTAAGATGGGGAACACATGTACACCTAGGGCAGATTCATGTCAATTTGCAAAACAAATACAATAATATAAATAATTAGCCTCCAATTAAAATAAATAAATTTAAACAAAGAAAATAATGAAATGAGTAATAAAGTAAACTACCCTGTCACCACTGCCAAAAAAAAAAAAAAGCTGTTGTACTCCTTCACCTTCATTAAAAGGTTCTTTAGTTCATCATCTTTTTCTATCATTCAGAGAAGGCAATGGCAAGCCACTCCAGTACTCTTGCTTGGAGAATCCCATGGATGGAGGAGCCTGGCGGTCTGCAGTCCACAGGGTCCCTAAGGGTCGGATACGACTGAGCGACTTCACTTTCACTTTTCACTTTCACACATTGGAGAAGGAAATGGCAACCCACTCCAATGTTCTTGCCTGGAGAATCCCAGGGATGGGGGAGCCTGGTGGGCTTCCATCTATGGTGTCACACAAAGTCGGACACGACTGAAGTGACTTAGCAGTAGTAGCAGTAACAGCAGAGTGATAGTCACACACATATTTGAGGTTGGTGACATTGTCCCCAGCAATCTTGATTCAGCTTGTAAGTCATCCAGCCTGGCATTTCTCATGCTTTGCTATGCATATAAGTTAAATGAATGAGGTGACAATCAACAGCCTTATCATACTCCTTTCTCAACCCCGAGCTAGTCAGTCATTGCATACTTGACCCTATTGCTTCTGGACCTGCCTACAGGTCAAGTATGAAGGAGACAGATAAAATGTTCTGCTATTCCCATCTCTTTAAGGGTTTTCCGCAACTTATATGTTGCCCAGACTATGATTTTACAGTGGTCAATGAAAAACAGGCAGAGATTTTCTGGAATTCATTTGGTATTTCTGTGATCCAGTAATCGGTGATCATTTGATCTGTGGTTCCTCTGATGTTTCTAATCCCAGCTCAAACTTCTGGAAGTTCTCAGTTCATGTAATGCTGAAGACTAGCTTGAAGGAATTTGTGCATAACTTTACTAGCATGGGAGATGTGTGAAATTGAGTGGTGGTTTGAACTTTATTTAGTACTGTCCTTCTTGGAAATTTGGATAAGGATTAACCTTTTCCAGTCGCCTGATCACTGCTATGTTTTCCACATTTGCACCATTTTGATTGCAGCACTTTGAGAGCATTTAAGATTTCAACAGTTCTGCTGGAAATCCATCACCTCCACTAGTTCTATGGTCAGAAATGCTTCATAACACTTGACTTTACATTCCAGAATGAGTGTCTGTGGGTGAATGCTCACACCTTGTGGTTATCTGGGTTATTACGGTTTTTTTTTTTTTCTAAAGTTTTTCTGTGTATTCTTTCTATCCTGCCTTGATCTCTTCTGCTTCTTTAGTCCTTTACTGTTTCTGTCCTTTATTGTGTCCATCTTTGGAGGAAATGATCTTTTGATCTTTTCAATTTTCTTGAATACATCACTGGTATTTCCCTATCTGCTTGCTTTCTTCTATTTATCTCCATTATTTATTGAAGATACCCTCTTGTCTCTTGAATTTCTCTAGAATTCTGCATTTAATTGGGCTATCTTTATATTTTTCAGTTGTTTTCTGCTTCTCATCTTTCCACAGCTACATATAAACCCTCCTCAGAAAATCACTTTGTCTTCGAGCTTTTCTTTTTTTTTTTAGGATGGTTTTGTTCACTGCTCCCTGTACAACATTTTGAAGCTCCTTCTGTAGTTCTTGGGGAACTGTTTACTGGATTTAAGCCCTTAAAACTGGCTGTGATTTCCGCTGCATTTTCCAGAGGCAATTTGATTTTTGTTGTACCTGGCTAGCCTAGTGGTTCCAACCCAATCAACTCTTTCTTTATTTTAAACCTGAACTTTTTCATGAGAAGCTGATGATCTCAGCCACAATCAACTCCAGGTCTTGTTTATACTAACTCTATACAGCTTCTCCATCTTGATTGCTGCCTAGAATAACCAAAATGATAATCCTTACAGACCTTTTGGTGAGATTCATGTGTAAAGTCGGTTCTTGTGACGTAGTTAAAGAATGTTTGCTCTGACCAGTACATTCTCTGGGTGCAATTCTATTTTCTTTGCCCTACTTCATTTTGTACTCCAAGGTCAAAGTTGCTCCAGTTTGGTCCAGGTATTTATTGACTTCATTCGTTTGCATTGTATTCCCCTATGGTGATGGGGACATCTTTCATTCGGTCTTAGTTCTAGGAGTTCTTGCAGTCTTCAAAGAACTGATCAATTTCAATTTCTTTGGGTCAGCTTTTGGGACCTAGACTTGGATTACAGTGATGTTGAATGTTTTGCCTTGGAAACGAACTGAGATCATTCTGTCGCTTTTGAGGCTGCTCCCAAATACTGCATTTAAGACTCTTTGGTTGATTATGATTACTACTCCTTTACTCCTATGAGACTCTTGCCCACTGTAATAGACAAAATAGTCATCTGAATTAAATTCACCCATTCCTCTCCATTTTAGTTCCATGAATCCTAGCTGATGTTTACTCTTGCTTTCTCCCATTTGACCCCATCCAATTTACCTTGATTCATGGGCCTATCATTCCGTGTTCTTATGCATTATTGTTCCTTGAACATCAGATTTTACTTTCATCATCAGACATATCCATAACTGAGCTCATTTCCTCTTTCATCTCACCACTTTATGTTTCCTACAGCCATTGGAAATCGCCCTCTACTCTTCCCCAGTAGCATTTTGGACAGCTTCTGCACCGGGAGAGACACTTTTTAGGGTAATATGTTTTTGCCTTTTTATAGAGTTAATTCATCGATGTATTGGGGTGTTTTGCCATTCACTTCTTCAGTGGATCACCTTTAGTCACTCCTTAACATCATACAAGAAGATAAACTCAAACTGGATTAAATACCTAAATATAAGGTCAGTCGTTCTAAATCTATATTATTAGAGGAAATTATAGGTAGAACACATTTTGACATAAAATGGAGAATGATATATTTTTTTTCTTTTTAAATCTAGCTCCTAAAGCAATGAAGATAAAGTTAAGAATAACCAAGTAGGACTTAATTAAACTTAATAACTTTCACACAGCAACACCATAAGCAAGACAGAAAACAATTTTCATTGTGGGAGAAAACATTTGCAAATGAAGGAAATGAAAACAGATTAAACTCCAAAATAAGCAAATAGAACACATGGCTGAATAGCAGAGAAACTAACAATCTCATTGGAAAAAAATGGACTGAGAGGAAATAGACGTTACTCCCAAGAAGACTAGCAGGTTTTCAATATCATAAGAGAAGATGCTCAACATCACTATTAGAAAAAGGGAAACAAAACCTTCAATGAGGTCGCACCTAACACTGGCCTGAGTGACCCTTATCAACAACAACAACAGCAACTAAAATCTACAAATAAATAAATTCTGCAGAGGGTGTGGAGGAAAGGTAACCGTCCCAAGTGGCTTGAACGGAAAGAATCCACCAGTAATGTAGGAGACTTGGATTCAATCCCGTGGTTAGGAAAATTCCCCTGGAGAAGGGAATTGCCCTGAATATTTTAATTCAGATTCTGAATTCAGGAACTCAGATTCCTCAGAAGAAGCATTCTGGACTAGAGAATTCCAGTCTGTCACAAAGATTTGTACATGGCATCGTGACATTCACTTTCATTTTCTTTCCAGTCCTGCTGGAAGGAATATACATTGATACAGCCACTATGTATGCAGATCAGCATGAAGAGCCTTTAAAAATCTAGGAATGAAGAAACTATATGATCTAGCAATTCCAGTGCTGGGATTATTGGGATTTACCTAAATAACATCATAATTACAAAAGATGCATAACAACAGTATTGATGGCTCCAGGATTTACAACAGCAGAACTCTGAAGCAACAGAAATGTCCATTTACAAAGGAATGAATAAAGATAATTTGGTATATATATAAAATAGAACATTACACAATCAAAAAAGGAATGAAATCGGGTCATTTGTAGAGAGGTGGACGGATTGAAAAAGAGTCCTATATAATAAAATAAAATAGAAAAAGGAAAACAAATATCTCTTATTAACATATATACAAACTGTTAATACATTATATATAACATATTTTATCACATATATTATAAATAACATAACTTTATATAATATAGACTGTTTATCTAACATAAAATTTTAATATATTGTATAATATATACAAATATATATATTTATATTTTATAGCCTATATATTATATGTAACATAACTTTATATATTTATAAACTTTATATATATATACTGTATCAGTTCACTTCAGGCACTCAGTCATGTCCGACTCTTTGCGACACCGTGAACCACAGCACACCAGGCCTCCTTGTCCATCACCAGCTCCCGGAGTTCAACCAAACCCATGTGCATTGAGTTAGTGATACCATCCAACCATCTTATACTCTGTCATCCCCTTCTCCTCCTGCCCTCAATCTTTCCCAGCATCAGAGTCTTTTCAAATGAGTTGGTTCTTCTCATCAGGTGGCCAAAGTATTGGAGTTTCAGCTTCAACATCAGTCCTTCCAGTGAACACCCAGGACTGATCTCCTTTAGGAAAGGCTGGTTGGATCTCCTTGCAGTCCAAGGGACTCTCAAGTGTTTTCTCCAACACCGCAGTTCAAAAGCATCAGTTCTTCTACACTCAACTTTCTTTATAGTCCAACTCTCACATCCATACATGATCACTGGAAAAACCATAGCCTTGACTAACGGACTTTTTTTTAGCAAAGTAATGTCTCTGCTTTTTAATATGCTGTCTAGGTTAGTCATATCATCCTTCCGAGGAGTAAGTGTCTTTTAATTTCACGGCTGCAATCACAATCCGCAGTGATTTTGGAGCCTAGAAAATTAAAATCAGCCACTATTTCCACTGTTTTCCCATCTATTTGCCTTGAAGTGATGGAACTGGATTCAGTGATCTTAGTTTTCTGAATGTTGAGCTTTAAGCTTTAAGTTGGCATAAAGAGCTGTTATGACTTTTTCACTTTCATTAAGAGGCTCTTTACTTCTTCAATTTCTGCCATAAGACTGGTGTCATCTGCATATGTGAGGTTACTGATATTTCTCCTTCAATCTTGATTCTAGCTTGTACTTCCTCCAGCCCACGGTTTCTCATGATGTACTCTGCATATAAAGTAAACAGACTGTATAGATGATCTTATAAGAGAAGCAAAAGTAGGGACACATTTATAGAGAAGAAACTTATGCATATCAAGGATAAACTGAATGCTGGTGGAAGGAAGTGGGAGATTGCAACGGACAGCTGTACACTATTGATGCATATATATATACAGCACAGGGAACATCACTGTGGTGATGTGAATCAGAAAGAAGTCTCAAAATGAGAGGATAGATGTATAATTGTTCAATCACTTAATGGTGTCCGAGTCTTTGGAACCATTGGATTGCAGCATGCTATAATTTTGCTCTAGAGTGGAAACTAAGAAAAGAGTCTTAAGCAATTATGCTCCAATAAAAATTTAAATTTCAAAGTACATTCAACTAAAAAAAGGCATATCTCTTACTGCTTCTCATGTTACTTACGAATTCAAAAGAAGAACTCGAAACATATATACCTGAATGACAAATTGACTATAAAGCCCTGAAAACTGAATTTTATTTGATAATGCACTTATCATGAAAATAGTATGAATAAAAATAAATGTGAAGTACAGAAATTACTGTATATGTGTATGTCAAAATGTTGAAAGATTTTCCGAAAAGAAAAAATACCTTTTAAATAGGTGGCAACAGAACTATTATCAGTCACCTTGATTTAGTTATTCAATTGATTCCTTAAAATGTATGTTTTATTTGTCACACACAGTCTTTTACTAACCTGTTATGGATGAATATTAAACGTCTTTTCCCCATTCATTTAAAAAATATGAGTTTTTCATTGACAAGAAAAGTATATTTCCACAATGTTTAAACAGTTATATATATATATATATATATATATATATATATATATATATATATATAATGTTGAATTATGTTGTCATGATTGCTACAGGTTCTTGAAAATTAGTTTTTTTAATTGGACTGTAAAGAATGCTGAGTGCCAATGAGTCAATGCTTTTGAACTGTTTTTGTTGGAGAAGACTCTTGAGAGTCCCTTGGACTTCAAGAAGATCCAACCAGTCTATCCTAAAGGAGATCAGTCTTGAATGTTCATTGAAAGGACTGATGTTGAAGCTGAAATTCCAATACTTTGGCACCTGATGTGAAGAACTGACTCATTTGAGAAGACCCTGATGCTGGGAAAGATGGATAGCAGGAGGAGAATGGGATGTCAGAGGATGAGATGATTGTATGACATCACCTACCAAATATATGGGATCTTCTGAATTTCATAGAAGAAATTCCAAGTGCAAATTCTCTACATAAATTGTAATTCTCTCTATGTCATAATTAGATATGTGGCCAAAAATTTCCTATATGAAATAATGGGACTGTATACTTCACATATGAAAACATGTATGTAGTTTCCCTGAAGGAATGTGGAATTCTCTGTATTTCACAGATGAAAATTTTGGCACATACTTTTCAAAACGAAATTTCTGTATATTTCACAAGCAAATCTGTGTACCTATTTTCCTATATGAAATATGGAATTGTATGTATTTCATATAAAATATAATGTGGGCTTTTCTACATGAAATTTTTAATTTTGCATATTTGACATATGAACATCTGACCATAGATTTCATTACACCAAATACCGTATTCTATTTCATGTATACAAACCAGAACACTCACATTTCTACATTTATATGGAATTCTCTATATATCATATATGAAAATCTTGGCACTGATTTAACTCAGTGAAATATGTAATTACCTGTATTTCATATAGGTAAATCTGGGTTAGGATTTCCATGCAGATATTGAAATCTCTATTTCACAATGAAAATCTGGGCAAAGATACTCCTTCATGAAATATGGAATTCTCCGTTATTGACATGTGAAAATCTAGGCACTGAGCTTTTTCCCCTGAAATATGATTTTTTAAAATATTTCACAATGAATATCTGGATGTAGAATTAACCCCTTGAAAATTAGATTAGCCATATTGTACATATGAAAAATATGGTCGATTTTCCCACATGGAATATATATTCTCTAGATTTCATATATGAAGATTTTGGTGTAGATTATCCTACACGAAATAAAGAATTCTCCACATTTCACATATGAACATCTAGTTGCCAATTTTATGTGAAAGTTGGAATTCTCTGTATTTCATATTTGAAAATCTGAACCGACAGTTTTCCTAGAGGGAATGTGGAAGTCACTATTTTTCACATGTACATCTGAATGTAGATTTTCCTACATGAAAAAAAGGAAGTCTCTGTATTTCAATTCTTTCCCATCTAAGCGACTAGGAAAATTAAAGAGTTCTGTGAAGACCTACGAGACCTGCTGGCATTATCACCAAGAAAAGATATCCTTTTCATCACAGGGGAGCAGAATGAAAAAGCAGGAAGTCAAGTGACACCTGGAGTAACAGGCAAGTTTGGCACTGGAGTACAAAATGAGGCAGGACGAGGCTAACAGTTTTGGCAAATAGAAATGGTAAAAGTGGAAACAGTGACAGACAATTTTCTTGGGCTCCAAAATCACTGGGGACAGGGACTACAGTCATGAAAATAAAAGACCCTTGCTCCTGGGAAGAAAAGCTATGACAAACCTGGAGGCAATGGATTGAAAAGAAGAGATATCACTAGATGACCTTTGTCCACACAGTGAAAGCAGGAGTTGCGTGTGGCTGTGACATTTCAGCTATAAAGAAGGGTGAATGCCAAAGAAATGAGTCTTTGGAACTGTGGTGCTGAAGATGACTCTTCAGTGTCCACTGGACAGAATGGAGATCAATCCAAGATACTAACCTGAATATTCATTCGAATGGATGATGTTGAAGCTCCAATATTTTGGGCACCTGATGTGAAGAGCTGACTCATTGGAAAAGCCACTGATGCTTGGAAAGATTGAGGATGGAAGAAGAGGGTGATGGAGGATAAGATGGTTGGATGGCACAACTGACTCAGTGAATGAGTTTGAGCACACTGTGGGTCACAGTGAAGGACAGGGAAGCCTGGAGATCTCAGTCCATGGTGTCACAAATAGTTGTGATTGACATCCAGGAGTAGATGCCTCTACCTAATATTTGGAATTCCCTATATTTCACATATTTTAATCTGCAAGCAGATTTTCTTCTTCAGCATGCCACATATGGAGAAAATTGATGCCCTGATATTCAAACGTGAAAGAGAGATAACTGCATAACTAACGCAGGAAAATCTGCACCCAGACATTCAAATGTGGAGTATAAATAATGACAAGTTTAAGTCATAAAATATATGCCCAGATTTAGACATCGAAAATGATGAGAATTTCATCTTTCATGGAGGAAAATCAATGCCCATATTTTCTCGTATTAATTATAGAGTCTCACATTTTATGTAGGAAAACCTGCACCCAAATAGTCATATGGAGAGTTCCATATTACATGCATGAAAACTGGCATCCAGATTCCCATACGTGAAATATAAAGATTTCCATTTTTTCTGTGGAAAAATCAAAATCACGAAATTCAAATATTAAGAGAGAATTAAAAATCATATAGAAATATTGACAGTCCATGTTTCAGATATGAAATATATATTATTCCATATCTCATGTAGGGAAGTCTTCAACCAGATTTTCATTATTGAAGCATAGAGAATTCCAAATAACTTTAGAACAATCTGTGACCAAATGTTCATATACGAAAAATAGTAGATTCTATATTTGGGAATTTAGGCCAGATTATACTTTCTGAATCATAGAAAATTCATACTTTATGTGTGAAAAATCTGTCCACAAATTTTCCTATGTGATATATTGACATTCATATTTCACATAAGAAAATCTGTTCCCAATTGTGAAAGAGACAGATTTTTATATTGCATGTTGGAAAGCATCCATTCAAATTTTCTTCACTAAAATAAAAATTTTATGTCTCAAGCAGGACAGATTTTCATATGTAAAATATAAAATTCCATTATTTCTTAAGGAAAATTAATGCCAATTTGTTGAAATGTTACATGTAGGGAATTCCACACATCATGAAGAAAAATCAACAGAGATTTTCAAATGAGAAATACGAAAAATTACACATTTCATGTTAGAAAATGTAGACCGTATTTTGATATGTGAAATAGAGAAATTTTTCTCTGTCATGGTAGAAAATTTGCATCCAGAATTTCAAAAGTGAAATATAAAGAATTCCACATTTCATACAGAAAGACCTGTATCCATATTTAATATGTGAAATATAGATTTATATAGATATGAAATATATATTTTATATTTCTGTATTTTCACTGGGAAAATCTGTCCCCAGATATTCATAAGTGAATGACAGAGAATTTCATATTCCATGTCTTAAAGTCTACACATACATTTTCATACGTAAAACTGAGAATCTCATATTTCAAGTGGGAATATCTGGTGTCATATTTCAATACATGAAATATAGAAATTTCCATATTGCACCATAATCATATGTGAGATATTGATAATTGATATCTCCTAGAAGAAAATTTTCTCTCAGACTTTTATGTTTGCGATGTACAATATTTCATATTGCATGCCAAAATTTTTATAGAGATTGCATAATTCTCATAGGAAATTCATAGGAAAATTTAAGCCCAGATATTCATATGTGAAATGTAGAATTCCATATTTCATATCAGAATATGTATGCCTAGAATTCAATATAGGACACACAAAAAATATAATCCACGTACTTAAATCTTCATTCATATGTTCATATGCAAAATATAGAGATCTCATTTTTCATGTATGAATATCTCACTTCAGAATATCATAAGTAAAATGAACATCGTTCTGTGTTTCATGATTCAAACTACTCATTCAGATTTTCATAGGCAAATAAGGGTAATTAATATTTAAATGGAAAAATATGCCCAGGTTTTCACTGTGAAATATGGAGAGATTCATGTTTCCTTTATAAAAATGTATGTCTAGGCTTTCAAATGTTAAGTACTGAGCAGTCCATATTTTTTATGGGAAAATCTGTACTCAAGTTTCCAAATGTAAAATGAAGAGTATGCCATATTCATGCAATAAATTTTTTGTCCAGATTTTCATACACGGAATAATAAAGAGCATTTGCCTCTTGGAGGAAGCTGCCATCTGACCCATCACAAAGCCACCGAGCAGATGACCCACAAGCTTCAAAACGATTATACCAAAGAAATTCTCGCACTGTTACTAAAGTTCTAAGACCCACAGAAGATTTACAAACCTGGGTATCTATAAAATGGACAGAAAACCTCCAGGGAATTTGACTCTGCAGGCCAGTGGGATTTATTGGCAAAACTTCCACAGGACTGGGGAAACAGACTCTTGGAGGGCACAAACAAAACCTTGTGTGCACCAGGAGCCAGAAGAAAGGAGCAGTGTTTCCACAAATGACTGAGTTGAACTTCCCTGGGAGAGTCCAGGAGTCTAATGGAAGCATGTGTCAACACTTTGGCCTCAGACCCAACCACCTGTAGGGAACACAGCCTCCCCCATCAACAGAAAATTGGATTAAATATTACTGAGTGTGGCTCCACCAATCAGAATAAGACCCAGATTCCCCCAGTCATTGTCTCCCATCAGGAAGCTTCCATAACTCTCTTTTCCCTATCCATAAGAGGGCAGACAGAATGAAAGCCACAAACAGAGAAAACTAAACAAACTGATCACATGGACTACAGCCTTGTCTAACTCAATGAAACTATGAGCCATGCTGTGTAGGGCTGCCCAAGATGGATGGGTCATGGTGGAGAGTTCAGACAAAACGTGGTCCACTGAAGAAGGCAATGGCAAACCACTTCAGTATTCTTACCTTGGGAACCCCATGAACAGTATGAAAAGGCAAACAGACATGACACTGAGAGATGAACTCCCCACGTCAGTACGTGACCAATATGCTACTGCAGAAGAGTGGAGAAGTAACTCCAGAAATAAGGAAGAGTCAGGGCAAAAGTGAAAACAGTGCCCAGTTGTGGATGTGACTGATTATGGACGCAATGTCCGATATCATAAATAACAGTATTGCATAGGAACTGGAATGTTATGTCCATGATTAAGGTAAATTGGATGTGATCAAATAGGAGATGGCAAGAGTGAACATTGACATTTTAGGAATTAGTGAACTGAAGTGGAATATAATGGGTGAATTTAATTCAGATGATCGTTACATCTACTACTGTGGGCAAGAATCCCTTAGAAGAAATGGAGTATCCCTTACAGCCAACTAAAGAGTCCAAAATGCAGTTCTTGGGTTCAGTCTCAAAAACGACAATGATCTTGGTTCATCTCCAAGGCAAACCATTCAATATCACAGTAAGCCAAATCTAAGCACCAACCACTAATTCCAAAGAGGTTGAAGTTGAACGGTTCTATGAGGACCCACAAGACCTTCTAGAACTATTACCCCCAAAACACTTGTCCTTTATATCATAGGGGACTGGGATGCAAAAATAGGATGTCAAGCCGACAATACTACAAAGCTACAGTCATCAAGACAGTATGGTACTGGCCCAAAGGCAGAAATATAGATCAACAGAACAAAATAGAAAACCCAGAGATGAATCCACACACCTATCGACAACTGATCTTGGACAAATGAGGCCAAAATATGCAAGGAGAACAGACATTCTCTTGAGCAAGTGGTGCTGTCAAAACTGGGCAACTATGTGTATAAGAATGAAACTAGGAAACTTTCTAAGACCATACAAAAAAATAAACTCAAAATAGATTAAATATCTAAATTTAAGACCAGAAACTAAATCGCCTGAGGAAAACATAGGCAGAACACTCTCTTACATAAATCACAGCAAGATCCTCTATGACCCACCTCCAACAGTAATGGAAATAAAAGCAATAATAAACAATCAGTACCTAATTAAACTTTAAAGCCTTTGTACAACAATGGAAGCTATAAGCAAGTTGAAAAGGCAGCCTTCAGAATGGGAGAAAATAATAAACAGCTGACAAAGAATCAATCTCCAAAATATACAAGCAGTTCATGCAGCTCATTGCCAGAAAAGTAAATGACCCAATCCAAAAAATGGGCCAAAGATCTAAACAGACATTTCTCCAAAGGAGACATACACATGGGTAACAAACACATGAAAAGATGCTCCATGTCACTCATTATTGGAGAAATGTGAATCAAAACCACAAAGAGCTACAATCTCATGCCAGTTAGAATAGCTGCCATCGAAAAGTGCAAGGAAAATGCACTGGTCATAGAAAACACCATCTTCCAACAACCCAAGAGAAGACACGACACATGGACATCAGAAGATGGTCAGCACCAAAATCATTCTGGTTATGTTCTTTGCAGCCAAAGATGGAGAAGCTCTATAGAGTAAGCTGAAAAAAGACCAAGAGCTTACTGTGGCTCTATGATGACCTCCATATTGCAAAGTTTCCATTTCAATTAAAGAAAGTAGGGGAAACCCATAGGCCATTCAGGTATGACTTAAGTCAAATCCCTCATGATTATACAGTAGAAGAGAAATTAGATTCAAGGGATCAGCTCTGACAAGCACAATGCTGAAAAACAATGGTTGGGGGTACCTAAACTTGTACAGGAGGCCATGATCAAAACCACCCACCAAAATGAAGTACTGAAAGGCAAAAGGGTTGTCTGAGGAGACCTTACAAATAGTTGATAAAAGAAGAGAAGCTAAAGGCAAAGGAGTAAAGGAATAAGATGCACCCATCTGCATGCAGAGTTCCAAAAAATAGCAAGGAGATATAAGAAAATAACATTAAATGAACAATGCTCGCAACCCCCCACACACACACAAAAAAAAAAAAAAAGAGGGAAAAGATAGAAAGGTAAAGACTAGAGATCTCTTGAAAAAAATTAGATATACAAGGGAATATTTCATGCAAAGAAGGGCACAATAAAGGACTGAAGTAGTATGGACTTTTCTGAAGCATTAGCTATTAAAAAGAAGTGGTAAAAACAGAAGAACTATATAAAACCGAAGAATTATAGAACAGAAGAACTACATAAAAGAGATGTTCAGTTTACTTCAGTTCAGTCACTCAGTCCTGTCCGACTCTTTGTGACTCCATGAACCACAGCAGGCCAGGCCTCCCTGTCCATCACCAACTCCCGGGGTTCACTGAAACTCATGCTCACACAGTTGGTGATGCCATCCAGCCATCTCATCCTTTGTCGTCCCCGTCTCCTGTCGTCCATCTACTCACATCAGAGTCAATAATTATTAATTTTTTTAGTGACAAGGCATCAGTAAAGTTCAGTCGTGTACGACTCTCCGTGACCCCATGAATCACAGCACGCCATGCCTCCCCGTCCATCACCAACTCCAGGAGTTCATTCAAACTCATATCTTCAGTGTTGGCAATGCCATCCAGCCATCTCCTTCTCCGTCGTCCCCTTCTCCTCCCGCCCCCAACCCTTCAAAGCATCAGTCTTTTCCAGTGAGTCAACTCGTTGCATGAGGTGGCCAAAGTATTGCAGTTTCAGCTTTAGCATCAGTCCTTCCAATGAACACCCAGGATCGATCTCCCTTAGAATGGACTGGTTGGATCTCCTTGCGGTACAAGGGACTCTCAAGAGTCTTCTCCAACACCACAGTTCAAAAGCATCAATTCTTCGGCTATCAGCTTTCTTCACAGTCCAACTCTCACATCCATACATGACCACGGGAAAAACCATAGCGTTGACTAGACGGACCTTGGTTGGCAAAGTAATGTCTCTGCTTTTAATATACTATCAAGTTTGGTTATAACTTTCCTTCCAAGGAGTAAACGTCTTTTAAATTCATGGTTGCAATCAGCATCTACAGTGATTTTGGAGCCCCCCCAAAATAAAGTCTGACACTGTTTCCACTGTTTTTCCATCTATTTCCCATGAAGTGATGGACCAGATGCCATGATTTTTGTTTTCTGAATGTTGAGCTTCAAGCCAACATTTTCAATCTCCTCTTTCAATTTCATCAAGAGGCTTTTGAGTTCCTCTTCAATTTCTGCCATAAGGGTTGTGTCATCTACATATCAGAGGTTATTGATATTTCTCCCAGAAATCTTGATTCCACCTTGTGCTTCTTCCAGCCCAGAGTTCCTCATGATGTACTCTGCATATAAGTTAAATGAGCAAGGTGACAATATACAGCCTTGACGTACTCCTTTTCCCATTTGAACCCAGTCTGTTTTTCCATGTACAATTCTGACTGTTGCTTCCTTATCTGCATACAGGTTTCTCAAGAGGCAGGTCAAGTGGTCTGGTATTCCCGTCTCTTTCAGAATGTTCCAGTTTATTATGATCCACACAGTCAAAGGCTTTAGCATAGTCAATGAAGCAGAAATAGATGATTTTCTGGAACTCTCTTGCTTTCTCCATGACTCAGCAGATGTTGGCCATTTGATCTCTGGTGTCTCTGCCTTTTCTAAAACCTTCTTGAACATCGGGGAGTTCAAGGTTCACATATTGCTGACGCCTGGCTTGGAGAATATTGAGCATGACTTTACTATCGTATGAGATGAGTGCAATTGTGTGGTAGTTTGAGCATTTTTGGCATTGCCTTTCTTTGGGATTGAAATGAAGACTGACCTTTTCCAGTCCTGTGGCCACTGCTGAGTTTTCCCAAATTGCTGGCATGTTAAGTGCAGCAATTTCACAGAATCATCTTTCAAGATTTGAAATAGCTCAACTGGAATTCCATCACCTCCACTAGCTTTGTTGCTAGTGATGCTTTCTAAGGCCCACTTGACTTCACATTCCAAGATGTATGGCTGTAGGTCACTGATCACATTATCGTGACTATCTTGGTCGTGAATATCTTTTTTGTACAGTTCTTCTGTGTATTCTTGCCACCTCTTCTTAATATCGTCTGTTTCTGTTTGGTCCATAACATATTTGTCCTTTATCGAGCCCATCTTTGCATGAAATTTTCCCTTGGAATTTCTAATTTTCTTGAAGATATCTCTTGTTTTTCCTATTCTGTTGTTTTCCTCTATTTGTTTGCATTGATCACTGAGGAAGGCTTTCTTATCTCTCCTTGCTAACCTTTGGAACTCTGCATTCAGATGCTTATATCTTTCCTTTTCTCCTTTGCTCTTCACTTCTTTTCACAGCTATTTGTAAGGCCTCCTCCGACTGCCATTTTGCTTTTTGCGTTTATTTTCCATGGGGATGGTCTTGGTCCCAATCTCCTGTACAATGCCACGAACCTCCATCCAGAGTTCATCACGCACTCTGTCTATCAGATCTAGTCCCTTAAATATATTTCTCACTTCCACTGTATAATCATAAGGGATTTGATTTAGGTCATATCTGAATGGTCTAGTGGTTTTCCCTACTTTCTTCAATTTAAGTCTGAATTTGGCAATAAGGAGTTCATGATCTGAGCCACAGTCTGCTCCTAGTCTTGTTTTTGCTAACTGTATACCGCCTCTCCATCTTTGGCTGCAAAGAATATAATCAATCTGATTTCAGTGTTGACCATCTGGTGATGTCCATGTGTAGAGTCTTCTCTTGTGTTGTTGGAAGAGGGTGTTGGCTATGACCAGTGCGTTCTCTTGAGAAAACTCTATTAGCCTTTGCCTTGCTTCATTCCGTGCTTCAAGGCCAAATTTGCCTGTTACTCCAGGTGTTTCTTGACTTCCTCCTTTGGCATTCCAGTCCCCTATGATGAAATGGACACCTTTTTTGGGTGTTAGTTCTAAAAGGCCTTGTAGGTCTCCACAAAACCGTGCAACTTCGGCTTCTTCAGTGTTACTGGTTGGGGCATAGGCCTGGATTACTGTAATATTGAATGGTTTGCCTTGGAAATGAACAGAAGTCATTCTGTCGTTTTTAAGATTGCGTCCAAGTACTGCATTTTAGGACTGTTTTGTTGACCATGATGGCTCCTACATTTCATCTAAGGGATTCCTGCCCACAGTAGTAAATATAATGGTCATCTGAGTTAAATTCACCCATTCCAGTCCATTTTAATTCACTGATTCCTAGAATGTCTGTGTTCACTCTTGCCATCTCCTGTTTGACCACTTCCAATTTGCCTTGAGTCATGGACCTATCATTCCAGGTTCTTATGCAATATTGCTCTATAGAGCAATGGGCCTTTCTTCTATCACTGGTCACATCCACAACTGGGTATTGGTTTTGCTTTTGCTCTATCCCTTCATTCCTTCTAGAGTTATTCCTCCACTGATCTCCAGTAGCATCCTGTACACCTACCGACCTGGGGAATTTCTCATTTGGTATCCTATCATTTTGCCCTTTGATACTGTTCATGGGGTTTTCAAGGCAAGTGTACTGAAATGGTTTGCTATTCCCTTCTCCAGTGGAGCACATTCGGCTGTGGTCCATGTGATCAGATCGACTAGTTTCCTATGATCATCATTTCAGTGTGTTTGCCCTCTGATACCCCTCTCAATACCTACCATCTTATTTGGGTTTCTCTTACCTTGGGCATGGGATGTCTCTTCACAGCTGCTCCAAATAAGCGCATCCACTGCACCTTATCTTGGATGAGGGTTATCTCCTCATGGCCGCCCCTCCTGACCTTGAAGGTGAAGTAGCTCCTCTCAGCCGTCCTGCGCCCGCACAGCCATGGCCTATTGGACGTGTGGTAACTCCTCTCGACCACTGGCCCTGGCCTCAGACCTGGGGTACCTCCTCACAGCCGCACCTCTTTGCGTGGTCATTTGCACCAGGGCCGGCGTCTCTCGTGTCTGTGCCACTGGGGCCGGCGTCTCTCTAATGACCCAGATAAACACGATGGTGTTATCACTCACCTAGAGCCAGACATCCTGGAATGTGATGTCAAATCGGCTTTAGGAAGCATCACTATGAACAAAGCTAGTGGAGGTGATGGAATTCTAACTGAGCTCTTTCAAGTCCTAAAAGATGATGCTGTGAAAGTGCTGCACTCAATATGCCTGCAAATGTGGAAAACTCGGCAGTGGCCACAGGACTAGACAAGATCAGTTGTCATTCCAATCCCCAAGAAAGTTACTGCCAAAGAATATTCAAACTATTGCACAATTGTGCTCATCTCGCATGCTAGTAAAATCATGCACAAAATTCTCCAAGTGAGGTTTCAACAAAACTGAACCAAGAATTTCCAGATATTCATGCTGAATATAGAAAAAGGAAGAGGAACCAGAGATCGAGTTGCCAACATACACTGAATCATAGAAAAAGCAAGAGAGTGCAGAATAATATCTATTTCTGCTTTATTGACTATGCCCAGGAGTATGCCAAGGCTGCATATTGTCACCCTGATTATTTAACTTATATGCAGAGTACATCATGAGAAATTCTGGGCTGGAAGAAGCACAAACTGGAATCAAGTTTGCCTGGATATCAACAACCTCAGATATGCACATGACAACACCTTTATGACAGAAAGTGAAGAAGAACTAAAGACCCCCTTGGTGACCGTGAAAGAGGAGAGTGAAAAACAAGGGTTTAAGCTCAACATTCAGAAAGTTGAGATCATGACATATGGATCCATCACTTCATGGGAAATAGATGGTGAAATAGTGGAAACAATTACAGGATTTATTTTTTGGGCTCCAAATCACTGCATAAGTTGATTGCAGCCATGAAATTAAAAGACATTTACTCCTTGGAAGGAAATTTATGAACAATCTAGATAGCATATTAAAAAGCAGAAATATTACTTTGCAACAAAGGTCTATTAAGTCAAGGCTATGGTTTTTCCCATGGTCATATATGGATGTGAGAGTTGGACTGTGAAGAAATCTGAGTGCCGAATGATTCATGCTTTTGAACTGTGGTGTTGGAGAAGACTCTTGAGAGTGCCTTGGACTGCAAGGAGGTCCAACCAGTCCATCATAAAAGGAGATCAGTCATGGGTGTTCATTAGGTGGACTGATGGACTAAAGCTGCAACTCCAATACTTTGGCCATCTCATGTGAAGTTTTTACTCATTGTAAATGACCCTGATGTTGGCAGGGATTGGGGTCAGAGGGAGAAGGGGACGACAGAGGATGAGATGGCTGGATGGCATCATTGACTCAATGGACATGAGTTTGAGCGTACTCTGAGGGTTTGTGATGGACAGGGGTGCCGGGCGTGCTGCAATTCATGGGGTTACAAAGAGTTGAATACGACCGAGCCACTGAACTGAACTGAACTGAAGCCATTGACAATGTAGGTCACAAGAAAATGCTGGAAAATTCTCCAAAGATGCGAACACCAGACCACCTTCCCTGACTCATGAGAAGGCTGTATGCAGGTCAAGAAGCAACAGTAGAACCAGACATGGAACAATGGGCTGGTTTTAAATTGGACAGACATATGTCAAAGCTATATATTGTCACCATGTTTACTTAGTTCAGAGTACATCATGCAAAATGCCAGAGCACAAGCTAGAGCCAAGATTTCTGGGAGAAATATCAATAACCTTAGCTATCCTTAGGGCAGAAAGTGAAGCAGAAAGAAAGAGCCTCTTGATGGAAGTGAAAAGGGAGAGTTAAAAAGCTGGTTTAACTCAACATTCAGATATCGAAGATCATGCCTTTTGTTTTCCTTCCTTCAAGGCAAATTGATTGGGGAACAATGGAAATCCGAGAGACTTTATTTTTTTAGTCTCCAAAATCACCACAGATGGTGACTGCAGCCATGAAATTCAAAGATGCTTGCTCCTCGGAAGAAAAGCTTGAGGAACCTAGACATATTCAAAAGCAGAGCCATCATTTTGTCAACAAAAGGCCGTCTAGTCAAAGCTGTGGTATTTTCCAGGAGTCATGTATGGATAAGAGAATTGAACTCTCATAAAATAATCTCACAAAGAATATTGAGTGTTGAAGAATTGATGCCTTTAACTGTGGTGCTGGGGAAGTGTCTTGAGAGTCCCTTGTACTGTAAGGAGATCTAACCAGTCCATTCTAAAGGAAATCAGTCCTGAAAATTCATTGGAAGGACTGATGCTGAAGCTCAAATAATTTGGCTAATGATGTGAAGAATTGACTCATTGGGAAAGACCCTGATGCTGGGAAATATTGAAGATGGGAGAAGGGGATGACAGAGGATGATTTGGGCGGATAGCATCACCGACTCGATGGACATGAGTTGAGCAAGCTCTGGAAGTTACTGATGGACAGGGTAGCCTGGAGTACTGCAGTCTATGGGATCACAAAGAGTTTTACAGGACTGAGCAACTAAATTGAACTGATAAGGGGAAAGAATATTGAAAGGTTGTTGCGGAATGACACAAGACACCGGGATCTTGGCCTCCGGAGGAGAAGAATTCAATCCGGGGCCAGAGACTAGGCTTGATTGCTCAGAGCTTTTGTGTAATAAAGTTTTATTAAAGGTTAAAGGAGATAGAGAAAGCTTTCTGACATAGAAATCAGAAGTGGGCAGAAAGAGTTCCCCTCTGCTAGTCTTCAGCTGGATGTTATATAGTCACTAGCGGAGAAGGCAATGACAAGCCACTCCAGTACTCTTGCCTAGAAAATCCCATGAACGGAGGAGCCTGGAAGGCTGCAGTCCGTGGGGTCGCTAAGTGTTGGACAGGACTGAGAGACTTACTTTCAGTTTTCACTTTCACACATTGGAGAAGGAAATGGGAACCCACTCCAGTGTTCTTGCCTGGAGAATCCCAGGGATGGAGGAGCCTGGTGGGCTTCCGTTTATGGGGTCACATAGAGTCAGACACGACTGAAGTGACTCAGCAGCAGCAGCAGCAGCTGTCTCTTAATGAAAGAAAGGAATGCCGTAAGGCTTAGAATGGCACCACGCCCCTCAAATATAAGATGCATTTGGGATAATTTTGACACCAGATGATTCATCCTGGGCCATAAAATGATTAGCTTGAATCTTGTAGAAGGGCAGATTACCATACAAAGAGTTTCATTTTGCATAGATTAAGGGAACAATATCTGAGTATAACATAGAGGTTTATCAAGTAGGTCCTGAGCCATTTGGCGGAACCGACTTGAAGATAGAGTCTGGGGTAAATGCTTAGTACATTAACATTTTTTAAGACCAACATTTCCATAAGAAAAATACATTGGTTAACTCAAGATTTGAGAATAGTTAACTTCAGGTGAAACCAGGTGTCATTATGGCAACAGAGTATTTTAAGAGAAACTTTTCTTTAAATTTGTATAGAGAAGAAAAAAAATCTAGTTTGTTTCCTCCTGCTGCTTGAGAGAGATAAAAATGTCTGACACTTGGTTATTTCCTCCGTTTGGAGACCCCTGGCCTTCCTGCCTGTTACTCTCTCAATATGAAGAGGAATAGATATCTATATCTGCACCAGACCAGCTGGAATGTAAGGGATGTTGATAACATCTCGTTCTGATTCTCAAGATTTCAGTCAGCTGAAGCTTGGAGTCTGCCACAGCGCAAGACCCTTAATGAACATACCTGCAAATTAAATTGTTAGTCACTCACTCATGTCTGACTCTTTGCAACTTCATGGACCACCAGGTTCCTCTGTCCATGGAACTCTCCAGGCAAGAATGCTAGAGTGGATTGCCATGCCCTCTTCTGGGGATTTTCCATAGGTAAGCCTGTAGTGTTATGAACCTTCCCTTAGCACAGCTTTTAAAGTGTCCTATAGGTTTTGGGTTGTTGTGTTTTCATTATTCACTCTTTTCTATGTATATTTTTCTCTTTTTATATCCTCTATGATTTTTGGTTATTGAAAAGCCTCCATATGTTGGCATTTTAATCTTTTTTTTTTTTCCTTCCTGTAATTGAGATCTAATCTACGGCACTGTGGTCAAAAAGGATGATTGGAATGATTTCAATTATTATTATTATTATTTTTAATTTACCAAGGCTAGTTTTATGGCCCAGGATATGATCTATCCTGGAGAAGTATCCATGTGCAATTGAAAAAAAAGTGAAATTGATTGTTTTAGAGTGAAATGTCCTATAGATATCAACTAGGTCTACTGGTCCATTGTGTCATTTAAAATTTGTGTTTCCTTGTTAATTTTCTGTTTATTTGATCTATCCATAGGCTTAAGTGGGTTATTAAAGTGTCCCACTATTATTGTGATATTGTCAATTTCCCCTTTCATACTTGTTAGCATTTGCCTTACATATTGCAATTTCTTAGGTTTCTGCTGCTAAGTCGCTTCAGTCGTGTCCAACTCTGTGCGACCCCATGGACCGCAGCCCACCAGGCTCCACTGTCCCTGATATTCTCCAGGCAAGAACACTGGAGTGGGTTGCCATTTCCTTCTCCATGTCCTATGTTGGGTCCATCTATATTTATAATTTTTATATCTTCTTCTTGGAGTGATCCTTTGATCATTACGTACTGCCCTTCTTTGTCTCTCTTCACAGACTTTATTTAAAAGTCTATTTCTTCTGATAAAAGTATCTCTATTAGTGTTTTTTTTTTTTTTTAATCTCCATTTGTGTAAGATGATTTTTCCAGACCTTCACTTTTGGTCACTTTTATGTGCCCCTCATTTTGAGATGGCTCTCTTGTAGACAGCATATATCGTGGTATTGTTTTGTATCCATTCAGCCAGTCATTGTCTTTTGTTTGGGATATTCAACCCATTTACATTTAAGTTAATTATTGATAAGTAGTATCCCATTGCCAATTACATTGTTCTTTAGGATTTGAATTTATATACTCTTTCTGTGTTTCCTGTCTAAGGAAGATACTTTAGCACTTGTTGAAGAGCTTGTTTGGTGGTGCTGAATTCTCTTAGCTTTTACTTGTCTGAAAAGCTTTTGATTTCTCCTTCATATTTGAATGTGATCCTTCCTGGATACAGGAATCTGGGTTATATATTTTCTCTTTCATCTCTTTAAATGTGTCCTGCCATTCCCTTCTGACGTTAACAGATTCTATTGAAAGATCAGCTGTTGTTCTTACGGGAATCCCCTTGTGTGTTATTTGTTGTTTTTCCCTTGGAGCTTTTAAAATCTGTTCTTTGCATTTGATCTTTGTTAATTTACTGAGTCGTGGAGCTTTTGTCGGTGTTATTATGGGTGGAACTGGGTTTCTTCTCTCTGGATTGCAATGAAGTGTCCAGTAGTGAGTTTTGAGATGTCTATGGGATTGGTATGACTTTGGGAAGCCTGTGTATTGAAGCTCAGCACTATGTTCCTGTGTTGCTGGAGAATTTGTGTGGTATGTCTTTCTCTGGAACTTGTTGGCTCTTGGGTGATCCTTGCATTCAGTGCAGGTAGAAGCTGACTGTGGCTCAGATCATGAAATACTCATTGCCAAATTCAGACTTACATTGGAGAAAGCAGGGAAAAACAGTAGACCATTCAGACATGACCTAAATCAAATCCCTTATGATTATACAGTGGAAATGAGAAAGAGATTTAAGGGACTAGATCTGATAGAGTGCCTGATGAACTCTGGACGGAGGTTCGTGACATTATACATGATGTTGGGACCAAGATCATCCCCATGGAAAAGAAATTCATAAAAGCAAAATGCCTGTCGCAGGAGGCCTTACAAATAGCTGTGAAAAGAAGAGAAGCGAAAGCAAAGGAGAAAAGGAAAGATATAAGCATCTGAATGCAGAGTTCCAAAGAATAACAAGGAGAGATAAGAAAACCTTCCTCAGTGATCAGTGCAAAGAAATAGAGGAAAACAACAGAATAGGAAAAACAAGAGATCTCCTCAAGAAAATTAGAAATTCCAGGGAAACATTTCATACAAAGATGGGTTCGATAAAGGACAGAAATGGTTTAGACTTAACAGAAACAGACGATATTAAGAAGAGGTGGCAAGAATACACAGAAGAACTGTACAGAAAATATCTTCACGACCAAGATAGTCACGAAAACGTAATAACTGACCTAGAGCCAGACATCTTGGAATGTGAAGTCAAGGGGGCTGTAGAAAGCATCACTATGAATAAAGCTAGTGGAGGTGATGGAATTCCAGTTGACCTATTTCTAATCTTGAAAGATGATGCTGTGAAAGTGCTGCACTCAATAAGCCAACAAATTTGGAAAACTTAGCAGTGGCCACAGGACTGGAAGAGGTCACTCTTCATTCCAATCCCAAAGACAGGCAATGCCAAAGAATGCTCAAACTACTACACAATTGCACTCATCTTACACGCTAGTAAAGTGATGGTCAAAGTTCTCCAAGCCAGGCATCAGCAATATGTGAACCGTGAAATCCCAGATGTTCAATCAGGTTTCAGAAAAGGCAGAGGCATCAGAGATCAAATGGCCACCATCTGCTGAGTCATGGAGAAAGCAAGAGAGTTCCAGAAAAACATCTATTTCTGCTTCATTGATTATGCCAAAGCCTGGGACTGTGTGGATCACAATAAACTGTGGAAATTTCAGAAAGAGATGGGAATACCAGACCACCTGACCTGACTCTTGAGAAACCTGTATGCAGGTCAGGAAGCAAAAGTCAGACCTGGACATGGAACAACAGACTGGTTCCAAATAGGAAAAGTAGTATGTCAAGGCTGTATATTGTCACCTTGCTTATTTAACTTATATGCAGAGTACATCCTGAGGAACTCTGGGCTGGAAGAAGCACAAGCTGGAATCAAGATTGCTGGGAGAAATATCAATAACCTCCGATATGAAGATGACACCAACCTTATGGCAGAAAGTGAAGAGGAACTCAAAAGCCTCTTGATCAAAGTGAAAGAGGAGAGTGAAACTGTTGGTTGGAGCTCAACATTCGGTAAAGAATGATCATGGCATCTGGTCCCATCAGTTCATGAGAAATAGATGGAAAAACAGTGGAAACAGTGTCAGAGTTTATTTTGGTGTGCTCCAAAATCACTGCAAATGGTGAATACAGCCATGAAATTAAAAGACGCTTACTCCTTGGAAGGAAAGTTATGACCAACCTAGATAATATATTAAAAAGCAGAGATATTACTTTGCCAACCAATGTCTGTCTAGTCAAGGCTTTGGTTTTCCCGTGGTCATGTATGAATGTGACATTTGGTCTGTGAAGAAAGCTGATCGCCGAAGAATTAATGCTTTTGAGATTCCCTTTTACTGCATGGAGATCCAACCAGTCCATTCTAACGGAGATGAATCGTGGGTTTTCATTGGAAGAACTTATGCTAAAGCTGAAACTGCAATACTTTGACCACCTCATGCAACGTGTTGACTCACTGGAAAATACTCTGACGCTTGGGGGCAGGAGAAGAAGGGGACGACAGAGAATGAGATGGCTGGATGGCATCACCGACTGGATGGACATGAGTTTGAGTGGACTCCGGGATTTGGTTATACAGAGGGAAGCCTTGTATGCTGTGATTCATGGGGTCGGAGAGAGTCGGACACGACTGAGCTACTGAATTGATGGAGGCTTTGGATGATATCTTTTCAGTTAATGTTCCCTGAAGTCAGGAGTTCTGTGGTGTTCTCAGGATTTGGGCTTAAGCCTCTTGCTTCTGGTTTAGAGTCTTCTTCTCACAGTAGCCTCAAGACTTCTACATCCATACAGCACAAATGATAAAACTTCTAGGTTAATGATGAAAAGACTCTCCACAGTGAAGGACACCCAGAGCGGTTTGCAGAATTACATGGAGAAGAGAAGAGGGAGGAGGGAGATAAAAGGTGACCAGAAGGCGTAGAGGGGGAATCACAAGGGGAGAGAGAAATCGAGCCAGTAAACCATTCTCTATGTGCTCTCCACAGTCTGGAACCCTCAGAGAGGCTCACAGAGTTATACAGAGAAGAGAAGAGGGAGGAAGGAGATAACGTGAAATGGAGGAGAAAAAGAGGAATCAAAAGGAGAGAGATAGATCAAGGTAGTACTATCTTCTGCACAGCCCAGAACACACAGAGAAATTCGCAGATGTGGGTAGAGAAATGAAGGTTGAGGGAGGAAATAGAGGCGACCTGGTATAGAAAAAGAAGCGTCCAACGTGAGAGAGTAATAAAGCTAGTATTCACACTCCAAGATAAAAATGGGTACTTAAGAGTAGAATTGTAAAGGTAAAAATTGATAACAAATACCAAAAATCAAAGATTAAAAATCTAAAGTAGAAGTTGGACTTTCAAAAATACAACATTAAAATAAAACTATATACATATATATATATATATATATATATATATATAATTTTGGGGATCATGTTTTTGTTTAAATATTGTAGTTTTGATGGTCTAACCTCTACTTTTTTGGTGCTGCCACACTCAATATGCCAGCAAATTTGGAAAACTCAGCAGTGGCCACAGGACTGGAAGAGGTCAGTCTTCATTCCGATCCCAAAGAAAGGCAATGCCAAAGAATGCTCAAACTACCGCACAATTGCACTCATCTCACACGCTAGTAAAGTCATGCTCTAAATTCTCCAAGCCAGGCGTCAGCAATATGTGAACCGTGAACTCCCAGATGTTCAAGCAGGTTTTAAAAAAGGCAGAGGCACCAGAGATCAAATTGCCAACATCCGCTGGATCATGGATAAAGCAAAAGAGTTTCAGAAAAACATCTATTTCTGCTTCATTGACTATGCCAAAACCTTTGACTGTGTGGATCACAATCAACTGTGGAAAATTCTTAAAGAAATGGGAATACCAGACCACCTGAACTGCTTCTTGAGAAACCTCTATGCAGGTCAGGAAGCAACAGTCAGAACTGGTCATGGAACAACCGATTGGTTCCAAATAGGAAAAGGAGTACGTCAAGGCTGTATATTGTCACCTTGCTTATTTAACTTATATGCAGAGTACATCATGAGGAACGCAGGGTTGGAAGAAGCACAAACTGGAATCAAGATTGCTGGGAGAAATATCAATAATCTCAGATATGCAGATGACACTACCCTTATGGCAGAAAGTTAAGAGGAACTCAAAAGCCTCTTGATGAAAGTGAAAGAGGAGAGTGAAAAGGTTGGCTTGAAGCTCAACATTCAGAAAACAAAGATCATGGCATCTGGTCCCATCACTTCATGGGAGATAGATGGAAAAACAGTGGAAACAGTGTCAGACTTTATTTTTTGGGGCTCCAAAATCACTGCAGATGCTGATTGCAGCCATGAAATTAAAAGACGCTTACTCCTTGGAAGGAAAGTTTTGACCAACCTTGATAATATATTAAAAAGCAGAGACATTACTTTGCCAACCAAGGTCCATCTAGTCAAGGCTATGGTTTTTCCTGTGGTCATGTATGGATGTGAGAGTTGGACTGTGAAGAAAGCTGATGGCCGAAGAATTGATGCTTTTGAATTGTGGTGTTGGAGAAGACTTTTGAGAGTCCCTTATACCGCAAGGAGATCCAACCAGTCCATTCTAAAGGAGATCAATCTTGGGTGTTCATTGGAAGGACTGATGCTAAAGCTATAATTGCAGTACTTTGGCCACCTCATGCAACGAGTTGACTAACTGGAACAGACTCTGATGCTGGGAAAGTTTCTGGTCAGGAGGAGAAGGGGACGACCGAGAATGAGATGGTTGGATGGCATCACCGACTCTGTGGACATGAGTTTGAGTGAACTCCGGGAGTTGGTGATGGATAGGGAGGCCTGGCGTGCTGTGATTCATGGGGTCGCGGAGAGTCGGACATGACTGAGTGACTGAACTGAACTGAATGTAATAGTATGTTATAAGAATGAAAATTAAAGGCAGTTTAGAGGTCTTAAAAAATAAAAGTTAAAAAAAAATATTGTAGTAAAAATAAATCCTGGAATTTTTCTGGAGATGTTTCAGACAGTGTGGGCTCAATTCAGTTTCAGATAATTCTTGGTTCCAGCTTAGGTGATCTAAGGCCCCTCCAGTGTAGTTGCTGTTTTCTACAGCGTTTATTCTGTTTCACCTGTCACTTCAAAGTGGTTCCTTCTGTTTGTTTGGTTTCTTCCGTTCGCTGGTCTCTTCAGTGTCTAATTTCCACCCTAAAATAAGGGCGAGAATTGATCTCTTATTTAGGCTCACTTTTTCAATCGTGTTGTGAAGAGGGAGGAACATTGCAAACAAATATCACTGGTGTGTGAGGAGTTCTCACAGTGTCTTGGACACCCTGGGTTTGCTCCTGCTTTTGGTGTGTGTGCTTTCCCAGTCTACACTGTTCAGGCTCCAGATTACTCTGCATGGAGCAGGCCCCCAGTTGTGTGCACGTTCCTGATCTAGGTTCACGTTCTCAGGTACTCCACAAAGACTTAGACTCAGTTGGGCTTTTTTTTTTTGTACCCTTCCCAGGTCAGAACAGCTCAGGCAACCAGGTGCTTGGCGACTGTGCATTCCCTGGGCAGTCAGTTCGTCCTATCACTTCCCGTGTCCCAGCAGCTTGGTTTACTGGGTGATAGCGTGCACCATCTCTGGTGTACCATGCATTTCCACTGGGGAGCTGAACTCTAGATGCCACCCTCCTGATGGATGTCAACTGTCCAGAATCCCAGGAAGTCTTGGTTAGCAACTGGAATCCTGTTTGATAGGGGATGCTGTCTCTGGGCCGAGTTTGCCCCTTTCTTGCTCTGGCTTCCACCCGCCTGACTCCTGAAGTTGATGGGCTGTCCACTTCCGGCTAACTCTCTATTGGTATTCGCTCAGTCCTTTGTTCTGTGAGCTGGCCCGGCCATACCTTAGGTTAGGGTTTTTTGCAAGATAGTTCTCCCTCTCTTCACACACGACCCCCCACCCCTACCCCGGCCCTGGCTATCACACAGTTGAGGTTGTTTTCTCATGATAGCTCCCTCAGATTGCCCTCAGGGCATTCAAACCTGGTCCTTACCCTAAGCAATGTATCCCGCTTCTCCCTGTTCAGCCTCCTCTTCCTGGTGGTAGATGCGAGTGACTTGGGTACTTCTCTACTGGGAGTCGTCGTTAGGCACATAATCTGTGGGTTTTGTGTATTTATGTATGTATGTATGTGTTTTTCCTCCCAGGTACGTTGCGCTCTGAGAATCCAAAACTCCACACAGACCTGCCGCAGAGAGGGTGTCCTGGTGTTTGGAAACTTCTCCTCTTTAAGACTCCCTTCCTGGGATGGATCTCCATCACTAACTCTTTTTTCTCTCCTTTTATCTTTTATATTCTATCCTACTTCCTTTGAAGAAAACTGGCCACATTTCTGGGTGTCTTTTTTCCTCTGCCAGTGTAAAGAATTCGTTTTGTGGAATTTGTTGAGCTTGCAAATGTTCTTTCAATGTATTTCTGGGGGAGAAAATGGTCTCCCCGTCCTATTCCTCTGCCATCTTAGGACTGAACCCCCCAACCCCCTACTGATTTTAAACTATGCTAAGTTGGCTGACATAGAATAGGGAGACAAGGAAATTCTGGTACATGCCTAGATAGACTACGGAGTCTCTCCATAATTTTACTGACTTCCACATTAATATTACAGAGGGGGAAATAATTCTAAAAAAAAGATTTCTCATTCATTTGGCTCCATATTTCTGCCATAATTTACGAAAACAGGTATTTGGACCAAATTTAACCTTAGAAAGTTATGACCAATCTAGATAGCATATTAAAAAGTGGAGACATTACTATGCCAAACAAGGTACATCCAGTCAAGGCTATGGTTTTTCCAGTGGTCATGTATGGATGTGAGAGTTGGACTGTGAAGAAAGCTGATCACCGAAGAACTGATACTTTTGAACTGTGGTTCTGGAGAAGACTCTTGAGAGTCCCTTTGACTGCAAGGAGAGCCAATCAGTCCAATCTAAAGGAGATCGATCCTGGGTGTTCATTGGAAGGACTGATGCTAAAGCTGAAACTCCAATACTTTGGCCAAGTCTTGTGGAGTGTTGACTCACTGGTAAAGACTCTGGTGCTGTGAGGGATGGGGGACAGGAGGAGAAGGGGACGACAGAGAATGAGATGGCTGGATGGCATCACCAATTCGATGGACATGAGATTGAGTGAACTCAAGGGGTTGGTGATGGACAGGGAGGCCTTGCGTGCTGTGATTCATGGGGTCACAAAGAGTCAGAAACAACTGAGCGACTGAACTGAACTGAAAACTTGAAAAAGTGTTGCAAATGTTTCAGATGCTATATTATTGTAAAGAATATTAGGTGGAAAATAGGGGGGGAAATCCAGCAAAAGACTGAAGCCCCAACAATGTCTGTTACAACTGCTCTGAAACAGCCTGAGAAAAATAAGCAGAAGAACACAGTTGAAAAGGAATGGGCTTGCTATTACTGTGGAAAGGAGGGGAATCTCCATATGGGTTCCCCTCAGGCGTCTAAGACACCTCTGGCTCCCTGTCTTGTCTGCAAAAGACCACACTAGAGAGAGACTAACCTCTGAGGTATAGGCCCCAGTTATCAGATTCTCCAGAGAATTGGGACCACACACTAGCCCACATCTTAATAATATCTGAGGACACCAGGTATTAAGCACTGTGCGGGGGCTAATATGTTGATTCTTTTTGCAAACCGTGGCAAATTTCTCTGTGCTCACTGAAGCCTCTGGTCCACTTTCCTCCTATGCACTATTATATTGGAGCTGTCAGGATGAGCCAAACACTATTATATCAGTTCAGTTCAGTTCAGTTCAGTCGCTCAGTCGTGTCCGACTCTCCGAGACCCCATGAATCACAGCACGCCAGGCCTCCCTGTCCATCACAAACTCCCGGAGTACACTCAAACTCATGTCCACAGAATCGGTGATGCCATCCAACCATCTCATTCTTCGTCATCCCCTTCTCCTACCGTCCCCAACCTTTCCCAGCATCAGAGTCTTTTCCAGTGAGTCAATTCATCGCATGAGGTGGCCAAAGTATTGCAGTTTCAGCTTTAGCATCAGTCCCTCCAATGAACATCCAGGATTGATCTCCTTTAGAATGGACTGGTTGGATCTCATTAAGCTGCAGCTAGGATTCTGTGTTAATTCAGCATGGGTTCCTAATGATGCCAGAGCCTCTCTTATCCCTTTGGGGGAGGAATATGCTGAACAAGTCCAGGCCTCTGTTTTCATGAATACAGAACCCTTTCTTTTAATATGAACAATAATGTAAATGTTAGGGTGTGGGCTGATGGGAAAAGTATGGGTCGAGAGCAAATGTTTTTCCTCTTGTTATCAACCTCAAAGACACTGTGTATACCGTGCTCAAAGACCTATTTTCATGTCAAGAGCAGTATCCATTACAGCCTGAGTTTAAGGAATGGACAAAATCTTACTGTACTGACTTCTCATGATTCAAGTGGTATCTTAACCTCTACAATTCAGAGCAACAGTGGCTCCATTTTTAAAACTATTGTAACTGAAGGAGTGTCAAAAGTTATATGAATGGAATATCACTTAACCAACTCCAGTCTTCAGGAAAAGTAGAAAAAGAGAAATGATGTCATTAAGAGGCATCAGCATCTAACTCAGGAAACACAAAACCATTAGTTGAAAATTTACCCATACCTTTAACGAAGGTTCAGACAGCCCCCTCCGCCAAAAAAAAAAAAAAAAAAGGATTATCTCAATGACAGACTATTTTTAAGCACATATATTTGCATATATCCTAAGGTTTAGAATTAACTATGAGATTCAGGTTTCAACTTTTCAAACTCCCCATCAGTTGAAGGGGGCTTCCCATGGTGGGATTCTCCACTTCAAGCAAAGGCCTTTTTTTCAGCTCTGTGAATGCCTTCAATAACAACAATCATATGTGACACTTCTTGATCTGATGATATCTAAAAATCCTACAATGGACTCATGTAACTATGGACATAATGTAACTCTTAATTTTGAATGGGTTTTAATTTGGTTTAATGACTATTTTATCTTTCATCTCTAACTTTAAAACAGGGTTTGTTTCTAACTGTGTGAAAGTTTTTAAGTTACAAATGTACAGGCTCCTACAATTGCCGCAGCCTCTCCCATCTATTACTTGAACCAGAGACTGTCAATATGATGGTTAGAAGAGATGCTGATAAATTTAAGGTTGAAGCTCCATCACATCAGGAAGTAGTTATGGAATTAAAATGACACCGCTTTTCCTTGGCAAATTAATTCTCCTAAAAAGAAAAGAGGATAATAAGAGAGTCAGTTCATAGGCAGTATGATAAGTCCAGAGGCCTTGAGGAGGATAAAGAGTTTGAGGTTCTTGAAGAAGAAATAGAGGCCTGGAATTCTCTAGGAGTTGGAAAACACAAGCTTTTTATTATTATTATTCCTTAGAAACGATTATATAACAACAGTGTATCCTGCTTGAGAACAGTTTCTCCTTCTTGAAAACATTCTGACTAAGCTTAATATTAGAACGCATACTATGGGAGTGGGTCTGGTAAAATCTAATCCTGTTACCTTAAAATGTAAATTATGGAAGTGGTCTGGTAAACTTTTTTACAACCTTGCGTCATTCTGTGGATTTATTTTTATGACGAAATGAAATAGTATATAGCTATCTTGCTTAGACTAGTCAGGGGGCATTCTCTGTCCCCTTTCTGATGTCTATGTCAGAAGCTTTCTCTGTCCCATTTCATTCTTGGATAAAATTCTGCTACACAAAAGTTCATGAGTGATCAAGTGTGGTCCCTGTACCCAAAATAAAACCTGTTTCTTCAGAGATCAGGAATCTGACATTGTTCACAGTAAACTAGTAATTATCAATCTTCCTGTTGTTCCATTAACTTTTTTTTGTTCAGTCACACTGAACTTTGAGTCTGTGTTCTGTTCTTCTTGGTGTCACTGCCTGTGCATCTGCCATTCTTCTGCTTCCCTTAATTTTTATCTTTGTGTTAATGACCTTTGAGATATGATTTTAAATTACTCATGAAGTTTTCTAATCTGAATTGTTAAAAGATTACTATTTTAGTTGAGCTGTTCAATTTTCTTTGATAGACTGTGGTCTCCGATTGGAATAAACAGTCATATTCCATGTCTGTTTTTCCTTTTGCTTTTACTCACCTGCTTCAGGAGTAGAGGTCTTTAATTAGAAAAAATAAATAAAAAACATCTGAATAAGGACTTATGGGATCAATAAGAAACACTTATTAAACATACTCATCTTAAGAAATTCTGGATGGAAGCAAGATTGTTAAGATCCTAACCCTCTGAAAAAATAGTATATCATTTACAAATTAAAATCACCAACATTGGGTGTCCTTCCCAAGATCAGCTAAAAAAATGTCATCATCTTCTAAGGAAAGCATATTTTACAATGACTTATGTGGGCAAGGAACCTAAAAGAGGAAAATAGAGAGATTTCAGAGGTCTGTATCAGGGATAGTAAATGGCAGAAAGAGCAAAATTTCTCATTAAGAGAAACTGACGCTAGACTATGAATGTTTTTCCCTTTACTATTTTGGTGAATGGTATGTATTTTCTATACTGTGGTTGGAACATTTTCCATAAGAATCCCTTAAATCAGTGCCCATGATAGCTGTTCATGGGACTTAGTGGTGAGGATTTTCAGGAGACATGGAATGAGAGAAGCAAGATAGAGCAGTGGAAAAGCAAGTATAATCCCAACTGGAAACCAAATTATACTACACTTTATCTCACTTTCTATTCAGTCATTTGTTTCCATGTTATCCCTGTCAAAATTTTACCAATGGAAATGGGATTTTCACCTCTTAGATGAGGAGACTTTCATTTAACCAAAGGCAGTTTTCCGGAATAGGGAGTCTTTTACAGGTATTAGTGGCTAGGATTTGTAAAGTTGAAGGTTGCCTAATTTTTAAATAAACCTTTGTGGTATAATATTAAGGAGGAATAATCTGGTACAGTTTTCCCAGCAAGCCACATTGGGTGAGTTCTCTTTTTCTTTCTTTTTCTTTTTTGCCATTGGTCTTCCTGTTTATTGCATGCCTGAGTCAGAGTCTACCTCTGACTTCTGGACCACTAGGCTTTTCCAGTAAACCACCATACCAAAGTACTAACAGAGTGGGAAAGTGTTAGAGGCTTAGACATGTCTGATTTTTGCGACCCCAAGGACTGTACCACCCCTCACCGCCCCCCACCCCAGGTTCCTCTGTCCCCGGAAATTCCCAGGCAGGAACACTGTTGTGTGTAGCTATTTCCTTCTTCAGGTGATCTTCCTGACCAGGAATTGAACCAGGGTCTCCAACATTGCAAGCAGATATTTTTTGTGTCTGAACTGTACAGGTCAATGACAATGAGGACTCCACTGACTAACCACCATACTCAAAGTTCAAGATCCTTGGCGCAATTCTGTTGAATGGTTCTTTGATGACGGCTTCTACTAATCCAGGCTGTAAGATCAACCTTCTCTAAACTGCATACCCTGTTACAATGGGAGGTGCACAAAGCTAGATATTTATGAGCTGGAAGGCTTCTAAGGAGCAAAAGAGTCAAATGTTTGTCATTGAAAATATCCAAACATGAAAGAGTTTAGAAGTTAAAGGGAGATGTCTTGATTAAGAAGATGGCAGGAAAAACATAAATTAGAAATCAGAATTTTGCAGGCCCACATTCATTCCATAAATTAACTCGAATAGTTTAAATTTTGTCTGTTGTATACAATGTCATCTGAGGAAGAAAAGGTTAAAGCTCAGAGGTGAACAACTGCTAAACTGATCCACTATCTTATGTATATAGATGAAGAAACAACAATATAAAGATGTTGCTTGTCAAAGTCTAGCAAGCTTTTAGTATGAGGTTTCCTCAGACAATGTTGACCTGAATCAGTCCAGTTCAGTTCAGTTCAGTCGCTCAGTCGTGTCCGACTCTCTGCGACCCCATGAATCACAGCACGCCAGGCCTCCCTGTCCATCACCAACTCCCGGAGTACACTCAAACTCATGTCCACAGAGTCGGTGATGCCATCCAGCCATCTCATTCTCTGTCGTCCCCTTCTCATCCCGCCCCCAACCTTTCCCATCATCAGAGTCTTTTCCAGTGAGTCAACTCGTTGCATGAGGTGACCAAATTATTGCAGCTTCAGCTTTAGCATCAGTCCCTCCAATGAACATCCAGGATTGATCTCCTCTAGAATGGACTGGTTGGATCTCCTTGCAGTATAAGGGACTCTCAAGAGTCTTCTCCAACACCACAGTTCAAAAGCATCTATTCTTCAGTGATCAGCTGAATAAATTGCAGCAAATTCTGAAGCTATTGTTAGGATTACATTTCCATAAGAATGGATAACGAAGTACAAGAAGCAAACTGACATTATTTCTAAACAATTATTATCATTGACATCATTATCCCTAATTCTTCTGTATTCTCCTCAGCATCAGTATCAGTAGCTGTAGTATATCTGTAACGAATCACATTCAGATTAGGAATCACATTCAGATTAGGCATGACATTCAGATTGGTTTTTGTTTTTGTTTACTTTTTCATTCAGTTAAGTCACTGAGCCATGTCTGACTCTTTGTGACCCCATGGACTGCAGCATGCCAAACTTCCCTACCACACCAACAATGGTCGGATCCTGTTCAGGCTGATAGCCACAGAGTCAGTGATCTCATCCAACCATCTCATCTTTTGTCATACCGTTTTGTCATATCCTCCTGCCTTCAATTTATTTCCAGCATCATAGTATTTTGTAAAGAGTCATTTCTTCACATCAAGTGGCCAAATATGAAGTTTCAACTTCAGCTTCAAGTCCTTCCAATGAATATTCAGGACTTTTTTTTTTTTTTTAATGATTGACTAGTAGGATCTCCTTTTGTTCAAGGGACTCTCAAGAGTATTTTCTAACAGAACAGTTCAAAAATATCAATTGTTCTGTGCTCAGTTTTCGTTATAATCCGACTCTTATATCCATACGTGACTACTGGAAAAGCCATATCTTTAAGCAGATGGATGTTTATCAGCAAAAAAATGTCTCTGCTTTTTAATATGCTATTTAGGTTGGTCATAACTTTTCTTCCAAGGAGGAAGTGTCTTAATTTCATAGCTACAGTAAGTGTCTGTCGTGATTTTGTAGCCCAAGGAAGTAAAGTCTGTCACTGTTTCCATTTTTTCCCCATCTATTTGCCATGAAGTGATGGTACTGGATGCTATGATCTTCACTTCTTGCAAGTGGAGTTTTAAACCGGCTTTTTCACTCTGCTCTTTCACTTTCATCAAGAGGCTCTATAGATCCTCCTCAGTTTCTGCCATAACTTAGGTATCATCTGAGTATCTGAGGACTGATAATTCTTCAGGTATTCTTTATTCCATCTTGTGCTTTATTTAGCCTGGCATTTTGCATGATGTACTGTGCATGTATGTTAAATAAGCAAAGTGACACTATTCTTTGACATATCCCTTTTGCAGGTTTTGATCAGTCTGTTGTTCCACGTCTGGTTCTAAGTATTATTTCTTGACCTACATACAGACTTCTCAGGAGGCAAGGAAGGGGATCTGGCATTACCATTTCTTGAAGAATTTTCCACAGTTTTTTTTTTTTTTTTTTCATCTACACAGTCAATGGCTTTGATGTCATCAGGAAAGCAGAAGTAGATTTTTTTTTTTTTTTTGGAATTATCTTGCTTTTGCTATGACCCAGAAGATGCTGGCAATTTATCCCTGGTTCCTCTGCCTTTTCTAAATTCAGATTGAACATCTGAAAGTTTACATTATTTTAAGGCACTAAATGTCTAGTGTATATTTCTTTGATGAATATGTCATAGATGAGCAGTATCGAATATATTTTTCAGGCTTCTCACCCTACCTGTGGCTATTCATCAGAAAGAAACAATCTATATATGTCAGGAATATATAAGTGCTATGAATGAGTGCATAAAATTGTTATTCACATTATTTTAAGTCTTTGTCTTAATAGAAGAGATAGTGAAAAATGATTGTAATGAATATGTGTAATATATATTAATACGTTTAGTGTAGACACACTATAGGTGGTGATATATTTGGGGAAGCTTATAAATGTTTCAGGAAGCATTTGAAGATGAAATTACACCTGAAGAAGGCATTAAAAACATCAGCATTTGGTAGGAGAAATTGTGAAAGAAGTGAAGGGCAATTCAGGCAAAATGAAGGACCTGATAAGGCACAGAAGAGGGGAAGAATAAAACATGGAGCTTAAGGGAACCTGAATGATTGGTCATGTGTGGACATGTGCAGTGAGCAGCGATGTCAGACATGATTAGAAACATCTTATCATTTAGGTGTTAAACTCATCCGAAATGCTTAAGTGGAGGAGGATTATTTTCTGATGTCTCTTCTGTGCAGTTAAGATGTTAAGAAGCGCATTTTCCAGGACCCTATCTGCTTTAGTCGTGGAACGTTGTATTTTCAGCTTACCTGGAATTAGTAGTACGAATAGAGGAGACTGCTGCTTGACCAAGTCCATATTCCAGCACATACATTAGCTCTAGCTTCATGGCACCAAACGAGTGGTATTTTCTCCTCCCTGAACATTTGTTGGAGGGATAGCATAAAACATGGAATAGGTGATAGGACCTAGTGGGGGACATGTTGAAGACATCTTTGAAATCTAGCACCAGCAGCCATAGTTCTGCATAGTTCTAGCAGCATGCTACAATATGGATTTATTGTCCTCAGCTTTACATTCATTGAATGTGACACCAACAAGCCCCTTCATGACTACCTCATGATCACTTATGCTTCTATGTACACCCATCCCCGCTTTAAGCCAGCACAAACTTGTACTTCATACTTAAGTGATAGAAACAGAGACTAAAACTGTGCCTAGATCTTATTATCTTCTTGAACACCATGTCCAGGAGGAATAAGTGATTAAAGTTCTTAATCTGCAACTGGTTCTGCATGCCTATGGTTTTTTTGCCCATTTGGAACATGTCATTACCTGATCTCTAGACTCTGCTACAACAAAGATTAACACTGGATACATTGCCTTATACCTGGAGCCCTGAGGGATAGTCAGGTACACTATCTCATTGGCCCTCTACTGCCATCACCAAGGCAACACAAGATCTGCAGCATTATTAGAGTTAGCAGGAAGTTCTTGGAGATGAGTTCTAGAAAAAAAAAAAAAAGAAAATGTAGCAAAGTTACTGATTCAGATGCACAGATTTAGGACCCACTTCTCAGCACTCTACTCCTTCTTTTTACCTTTTTCTCCTGCTTGACGTGTAGAAGCAGTAAAGGATGGAATTTATTCTATTTTGGGGCTTAGAGAAAAAATAAAGGAGTCAAGGAATTTTTAAGTAATCCAGATTGTTAAACATTTCCCTTTTTTGTTTAATTTGTCTCTTCTATGCCTTGATTCATCCCAGTGCACAAGTTTGTAAACCTGCCCTTTTCACAAGTGCAACTTTGGAATTACAGAGAGACTCTCTGGAGCAGAGAGCTTATACAGCTTGCTTTACCTTGAAAAAGATGCTTTAAAATACTTGGGTAATGTTTTTCTTCAGCTTTATACATCTAACTTAACGTAGTAGAGAATGACAACCCACTCCAGGTTTCATGCTTGTAAGATCCCATTGACAGAATTGTATCCCAGGTGGGCTACACTCATTGGTTTTCAAGGAGTTGGATAGGAGAGAGACACACACTTACACATCTAACTGATGTTCAGATACAAATTTTCTTTCTTTTTCACAGGTCTTCATATGTTTCACACTGAAGGACCAAGCATTTTTCTCTATATTATTTCTGTGAATGTTCTATAGACTATTGGCTGCTTCTTAAAAACAAAACAAAGAAAAACTTCCTCCCATGTGGCAAGAAGTTTGCTTCCTTTTCTCCACTGATGTTTTGGAATTTCTTTCTTATTACCAGAAATATGGATTTCTATCTTTCTTTGGCTATATGGGATCTGGTAAACTGGGATATGGCTTTGTTGATTTGGGAATAATAACCTCTAACAAATTTTCCCTTTTCTAGAGCAATGGAAATCTCTGGAACTGAGAGGAAATGTCAACATTGAAACCCACATATACCTCTTCCTTATCTAGGACCAGGCTTCTTAGCTGCAGACATGAACAGGTCTGTCATATCACTAGAGAGCCACTAGAACTATTTTCCCAAGTGTATGTGGCTGTTTTTTGTCTTTAGCATGCTGTCATGCCTACTTTTATGTCACAATTTAAAGAGGTTTTAGACTCAACTTTTTTCCACAATTCATTCCATACAAAAAGGTGAATCTCTATAATATTCTTTTCCTCTGAGCCTCTAGACCTTGCCAGAGAATGTATCAGGAAGGCTGAGAGTCCCGTTTCTGAAGGAGTTCTCAAGTATTAGTGAGAACTAATGCTTTTAGCATTAGTTTTAGCATAATTCCCTTCTTCATACATTAATAAGTTCTATAAGATACATTAAGCGTGGTCACAATTGTCTTAATCAGTAGCATATAAGAAGTACTGATGGAGGTATCTGGAGGCTCAGGACAAGATGGATATGACATGAAAAAATGAAAGGATGGTCCTTCCATTCCTATATTTCCTGGTGTCAGAAGCATAGGGATAGACTGATTACTAGGCTAAAACAAATGGAGGTGGCTAACAAGGTCATAAGTAATCCTGTCATGAGACTAAGGAAGAAGTTGAAATGTGTCATTTAGATTTGAAATCCAGCAGGTTCTTAATATGTAGGCAAGATATATTAGGAAGGGAGGGATAATGAGAATCAGATGTTATCAATAGGAACTTACTGATATCTATGGCAAGTGACAGTGGTCTTGTATGGGTGTGAGAGCTGGACTACAAGAAAACCTAATCACTGAAGAATTGATGCTTTTGAATTGTGGGGTTACAGAAGACTTGAGAGTCACTTGGACATCAAGGATATCCAAATTGTGCATCCCAAAGGAAATCATTCCTGAATATTCATTGGAAGGACTGATGTTGAAGCTGAAATTCCAATCCTTTGGGCACGTAATGTGAAGAAATGACTCACCGGAGAAGACCCTGCTACTGGGAAAGATGGAATGCAGAAGGGGATGAGGACAACATAGGATGAGATGGTTAGATGGCAACATGGACTCAATGGACATTAGTTTTAGAAATCTCTGGGAGTTGCTGGTGGGCAGGCAGCAAAGCCTGGCATGTTGTAATCCATGGGGTTACAAAGAGTCACACACGACTTGGAGACTGAACTGTACTAGATTGATGACAAATGATTTGTTTACAAGTTTTGCTGATTTCTCTCCAGAGTTTCCCTCACACTACTATGTCAGTCAACCAACTCATGGCTGATTTTCCCATGGCTTTTCTTTATTTGCAACACTCTTCAGAAGTTGGTTTGTCTATTCTTTTGCATTTTATCTTCCTTTCCATTTATTTGTGTGTGTCTCGTATGGCAGGAGGAGTTACTAAAAAATAGGTTATATTTAGTGGCAGGAAGTCATTCAGCAACATTGGTACAGTTTAAAAAATTAGTAAAAAATCTAATAAAAATATGGGACTTCCAAGTGTGTACTCTCTTCATTTTGTATCAGTAGAGAAGTATTCAAAGAGAAAAAAAAAAAGCAAATCCAAGGTATGTTGTTATATGATTTCATAACTGAAATATTATGAGGAAACCCCAATAAGCCTCTCATCCTTATCCATCAGGTGACAGACAAAACAGAAGCCACAATTGCAGAAAACTTACCAAAGTGATCACTTGGACAGAGTCCTGTCTAACTCAATGAAGCTATGAATCATACTGTGTATAACCACCCAAGATATTCAGGTCATGGTGGGAATTCTCATGAAACATAGTCTACTGGAGAAAAGAATGTCAAACCACTTCAGTATTCTTGTCTTGAGAAGAATCCCAGGAACAGAATGAAAAGGTGAAAAGAAAGACACCCAAGACTGCCAGGTGCCCAATATGATGGACTGATGGATGGAGGTTCATAACACTGCACAGGAAGTGGTGAACAAAATCACCCCCAGGAGAAGATACGCAAAGAGGCAAGATGGTTGTCTGAGGAGGACTTTCAATTTTCTTACTTTCTACAGAAGAAGAGAAGGGAAAGGTGATAGACAAAATGAAAAGATATGTCCGTCTGAATGCACAGTTACAAAGAATAGCAGGGAGAGCTGAGAAAACCTTCCTAAGTGATAAATGTAAAAAGGCATATGAAAACAATGGCCGAGAAGGGCTATAGATTTCTCCCTCAAAATTAGACATACCAAGGGAATATCCCATGCAAAGATAGGCAGAATAAGACAAAAGTGTATGGAGCTAAAGGAAGCAGAAGATATTAAGAAGAGGTGACAAGGATTCACAGAAGAATTTCAGAAAAAAGATCTTACAGTAACCACAGTGGTGTGATCACTCACTTAAAACTAGCAATCCTGGAATGCGAAGTCAAGAAGGCCTTACGAAGCATCACTGCATACAAAGCTATTGGAGATGATGAAATTCCAGCTAAACTATTTCAAATCCCAAATAATGAGACTGTGAAAGTGCTGTACATGATATGCTAGCAAATTAGGAAAAAAAAAAAAATTAGCATTGGCCACAGGACAAGAAAACGTCAGTTTCATTCCTGTTTCAAAGAAAGGTCATAGTAAAAAAATATTGAAATTGTCACACAGCAGCACTCATCTCACACTCTATCAAAGTAATGCTCAAATTCTCCAGCTAGTCTTCAAGAGTAAGTGCATTGATAAATTCCAGATGTTCAAGCTAAATTTAGAAAAAGCAGAAGAACCCGAAAACAAATTGGCAACCCCCACTGGATCATAGAAAAGAGAATTCCCAAAAAACAAATCTACTTCACTGACTATGCTAGGGCTTTTGATAATGCACATCACGACTAACTGGAAAACTCTTAAGGAAACAGAAATACCAGACTACTTTACCTGCCTTGTGATAAATCTGTATACAGGTCAAACAGTAACAGTTAGAATGAGACAAGGTGCATTACATCGTTTACAAATTGCAAGAAAACAGATGACCGAGGCTATATGTAGTCACCCTAATTATTTAAATTATATGCAGAGTACATCATATGGAATGCTGAACTGGATGAAGCACAATATGGAATCAAGAGTGCTAGGAGAAATAACAATAATCTCGAATACTCAGATAGCACTACCCTTCAGGCAGAAAATGAAAAGTAACAAAAGAACTTATTTTGGAGCTAAAAATCCTGTCTTAAAATCCAACATTCAATAAATGAAGATCATGGAATGCAGTCCCATTCAGTTCAGTTCAGTTCAGTCGCTAGTCGTGTCCGACTCTCCGCGACCCCATGAATTACAGCACACCAGGTCTCCCTGTCCATCACTGCAAATAGATGGGGGAACAATGGAAACAGTGAGAGACTTAGTTTTCTTGGGCTCCAAAACCACTGCAGATGGGGACTGTAGTCATGATTTAAAATATCCTTGTTCCTTTGAATAAGAGTTTTGATAAGGCTAGAAATCATATTAGAAAACAGATACAGTACTTTACCAACAAATGTCTATCTAGTCTAAGCTATAGTTTTTCCTGTAGTCATGTATGAATGTATGTGAGTGTTGGACCATAAAGAAAGCTGAGTGCCGAACTGATGCTTTTGAACTTCAGTGTTGGAGAAGTCTCTTGAGAGTCCCTTGGACTGCAAGATCAAGCCAGTCAATCCGAATGGAGACCAACCATGAATATTCATTGGACGGGCTGATACTGAAGCTCTAGCTGACTCAAAGTTCGAATTCATTGAAAAAGACCTTGATGCTTGGAATGTATTGAAGACCGGAGGAAAAGGGGATGGCAGATTAGGAGAAGGTTGGATGGTGGCACCGACTCAATAAACGAATTTGAAGAACTCCAGGGCTTGGTGACGACCAGGGAAGCCTGGCCTGTTGCAGTCCATGGGGTTCACAAAGATTTGATATGATAGATCCACTGAAGACAACTCAATTGAAATATTTGTGAAAGAGCATGCTATCAAAACGTGAACCATGGCTCCAGATCTATTAACTATGCTATATGTTGGAAGAACTCCAATAGAGAATTCTCCCACAAGACCACCACCTCCCTGCCCAAATACTATCTCCTGAATTTCTAAGTGCTAACACTGCACTTGGTCTAGAATAGCATTCTGAGATCTGCAGGCAGGTTTGGTGTTGCTCCCACCAACTCAAACAGTCAGATCCAAGCTCTGAAATCTCCGTTTCATTCTCCTCTCCATCTTCCTCCATCTAATCACCAACCTGTAGCACCATCTGTCGCTTGCCTTGGAAATGTTCTTTGTTCTTACAGTCTTAATCATTTTCCGAGAGGGCATGTAGATTGTCTATATATTAACTGTCTGAGGATTGAATGAAAATATTTGAGAAATGGAAATTTGAGCCTGCAGACAGGCCTGAACTGAAACTTCTTGACTAGGTTCCATAGAGGGAAGCTGCAATACCTTATGGCCAAGTTGAATGTTATTAGTAATTTGAGTCCTATTGACTGTATCAGTTGGGAGATGACCATTTTCTCTCTGAAACTAGCATTAAAGGTTTCTATATTACTACACTTTGGTTGCACATCAGCTAAAAGGTGTCCTGTACCTGGTACTGTTCCCTGCAAAAATTATTACTTATGTATGCATTGGGCATGATGTGCTGGAGTACAGACTCTGTCTTTTGGACTTGACTAAGACAGAAGGTAATATATATATAACTTTATTTCCCTCTAGTTGGTGAAAGTGAAAGTGAAGTCACTGAGTCGTGTATGACTCTTCGCGACCCCATGGACTGTAGCCTACCAGGCTCCTCCGTCCATGTGATTTGCCAGGCAAGAATACTGGAGTGGGTTGCCATTTACTTCTCCAAGAGATCTTTCCTATCCAGGGACTGAACCCGGGTCTCCCACATTGTAGGCAGATGCTTAACCATCTGAGCCACTAGGGATGTGGCCTCTAGTTGATAGTGGACTTCAAATCTACCCTCTCTATTGATACTGAGGATATGTGTCTGGCATTGGCTGCAAGTGTTAATGGCGAGCTTGCCTGGAGCTGTGGTATTGCTGCTCATAAGAGCCCTTCGTGTGTCTGAGGACCATTTAACATCTCCATGGGTTGGAACCCTTCACTTTGGATTGGGTTGTATTCCTGTATTTTTAAGATATGTAGTCTACAGGCTAAAATGATGGTCTCTTGGGTGTCTCAGGAATCGAGAGGGTTGGTGATAAAAATGGCAGGCATAAACCACAAATTCTGCCATAGAGATGCTGACACAAACATTCCTGGCTAACTGTCTGGTGGAAAGGCCCAGGTGACCCCAACAGTTTGGGAAGATTTGTTGTCCTCTAGGCTGCCCCATGGCTACTGCAGCTTAGTGTCTTGGTTTGGGAATGTTTAGGTCTGTATGATTACCACAACATCACATCTTTGTGATTTTCCCAAGGCATTAGGAAGCAATGCCTTGGTGACTACCACTTTTCTCCTAGGGAATTAAACATGATGTATGGGAAAGATAAGTGGAGAGGGTTGTATATTTTCAATGTCAGCCTGCTTTCCCTGTGCTTATTTTCTACCACTCCCTGTAAATTATGATCATGCTAATATGTGCTAGGTCATTTTTAACCATGAAGTAGGAATAAGTTCTAACCCAGCTGAATCTCTAAGAAAGAATGATAACTCTTAGGGAGCACTAGGACGTTGTGAGGGTAATCAATTGATGGATAAGAGAGTTTTTTTGCCAGTTTCCAATCCCTGAAAACTTGTGTAAGAAATGGAGGATTCTTTGGGAATTGACAGATGCTTTTCAAGAGAAGCACATATATTGGTTTGCTAGAAGACTCTTGAGAGTCCCTTATACTGCAAGGAGATCCAACCAGTCCATTCTAAAGGAGATCAATCCTGGATGTTCATTGGAGGGACTGATGCTAAAGCTGAAACTGCAACACTTTGGCCACCTCATGCGACGAGTTGACTCACTGGAAAAGACTCTGATGCTGGGAAAGGTTGGGGGCGGGAGGAGAAGGGGACGACAGAGAATGAGATGGTTGGATGGCATCACCGACTCTGTGGACATGAGTTTGAGTGAACTCCAGGAGTTGGTGATGGACAAGGAGGCCTGGCGTGCTGTTATTCATGGGGTCGCGGAGAGTCGGACATGACTGAGCGACTGAACTGAACTGAACTGAAATCTGCCATAACAAAGTGTCCTATACCAGGGAGCGTCAATAAATCTATTTCAAACTTCTGAGGTTCAAGGCAGTAATTAAAGTCAGCTGATTTGTTTTCATCTGAGACCTCTTTTGGATTTTTACCGGCCATTTTCTGGTTTTGTCTTCACATAGTAATGTTTCTGTTTGTCTCTGACTGATCTGCTTTTCTTATAAAGTGCCGATCATATAAACTCAACTAGCAATCTAGAGGTCCTATTTACAAATAGGGTCAGAAAGAACTATAATTTACTCACAGTTTCACTAACTATAAAGTACAGAGAGTTAGAGCTTCAACATACAAATTTCGAGAGAAAACAACGTATTGTATAATATTGAGTTTCTTCTTTCCATTTTGTACTGCTGTATATGCATCTGTTTACCATGTTCACAAAAGTAGACAAGACTCCTGAACCCAAGAGTAACTGGTTAAGAGAAATGGGTTGTGCATGGATTATACAGATGAAAGCAAATTTCACTTTTTGTTTGTTTGCTTGTTTGTTGTTAACCAATCTAGAAGTCCTCACCACAAAGACATATGGGAAGGAAAACTTTTCTGTTTGTGAATGAATACTAAGCCATAAGATGATGCTCATGATAAGTAAACTACTAAAAAACTGTAAAGACAAAAAGATATACTCTATATGTTTATGCTAGCAAATCAGTTCATTACAGAATTTTAAAAACTAATAGATTGCAGCCAGAAAATTAAAAGACTCTTACTCCTAGGAAGGGAAGTGATGGCCAACCTAGATAGCATATTAAAAAGCAGAGACATTACTTTGCCAAACAACGTCTGTCTAGTCAAGGCTATGGTTTTTCCAGTGGTCATGTATGGATATGAGAGTTAGACTGTGAAGAAAGTTGACACCGAAGAATTGATGCGTTTGAAATGTGGTGCTGGAGTAGACTCGTGAGAGTCCCTTGGACTGCAAGGAGATCCAACCAGTCCATTCTAAATATCCAATCCTGGGTATTCTTTGGAAAGACTGATGTTAAAGCTGAAACTCCAATACTTTGGCCAACTCATGCGACGAGTTGACTCAGTTGAAAAGTCTCTGATGCTAGAAGGGATTGCGGGTGGTAACAGAAGGGGACGACAGAGAATGAGATGGCTGGATGGCATCACCGACTCAATGGACATGAGTTTGAGTAAACTCTGGGAGTTGGTGATGGACAGGAAGGCCTGGCGTGCTGTGATTCATGGGGTCGCAAAGAGTCGGACACGACTGAGCGACTGAACTGAACTGAACTGAAGTAAGATTTAATGACAACATTTTTTCAGTTTGTTTAAATTCACCTGGTAATTGGGGTTACCATCAGCCTTTCCAAGCTCGTTTTCTATAGAAGAATACACATTCTCATACTTTCATGAGAGAATGTGGTATTGGATGTGGTTTCAGATAGTCAGCAACCTTCTAAAGACTTGAGAGATTAGGTGCTACTGTTACCAAATAGCCATGTGCCCAACATAGTTAGGCTAAGCAATATCAGAACATAGGTGTTTAAAACCAAGGTGTTTTTATTGCAGGGCTTTTTTTGTTTTGAGAAATTGGGTGGGTTATACCTTTGAAAAACGCTAACAGGCTTGGCGTGAATCACAGGCCCCCCGTGATTCATGGGGTCGCAAAGATTCGGACACGACTGAGCGACTGAACTGAAATGAACTGAACCTGTCCCCACAGCTTTCAGCAAAGCCCACTTATAGGGAAGTTGAGGGAAGGGTGTGATTAGCTGTTGCAACCATCTTCCTGTAGACCCTCTGTTCTTGAGGTAAGGTCAGTGTCAGGTAACAGTGTTCCTGTAAACTTCCACAGAAATAAATATAATTTCCTACCCTGAAAGGAAAGGGGCCCGCGTTTGACTTTCACCTTCCAAGGTCCTGGTAAGGAGGAGGGTGTCCCTGTGCATGCTGGCTCTCCTGTCTGGGAAAAATGCATCCAGCACCCATTCTTGGTCCTGCCACAAGTGCCCACTCCCAGCTGAGGAGATATCTCTCAGTTTTCTCTGCCTTCCTTTTACCAAGATCCTCATACTATACCCACGCATCTTCAATAAGGAAAACATGTGCCCAGTATGCAGTTGGCCTTCAGTCTTCTCAGTTTATCCAAATGGGGCACCGGATCCCACAGACAGTGACCCACGCAAATTGCCACGACCATAGGTCATGAATGTGGGGATAGGACACATTGGCTATTACTTTGAAACTCAGGACACGTCCATGAGTGGCTCTAGCAAGTGCTCTGAGCCTCTGCAAGACACAGTTTGTTTTGAAACTCTGCTGCTCGCTACTCAGCCTAAGGCCAGAGAACATGGAGGGTTGCAATACATCTTTCACTACACTCTGCTGAGAAGTTTTCTGTTGGTGGAGTTGGACTTCAAACTTCACTTATGTTCCTGTCCTAAGGGCTGCCATTCCATGTCCATCCTGCCTCTATTACAGTCTTCTGTGTTGAGATTATTCAACCTGTGACTAAAAGTTGGTAACCTGGATCAACATGGTTCATTTCCACTAGCTCAGAAACCACATTCCACTCTCTGTTTCTATAACTCAGGTACTTTAACAACGTAGTGGGATTATCAAAAATTTGCTTCTGCTAACTTAAGTACTTTACCTAGCATAATGTCCTCAATGACATATATAGTGCAGAAAGGCAACCGTTTATTTACTCTTTGTTGGAGGTATAGTTGATGCAGTATTTTTCACCAGTTTTTATTGAACTATAGTCACATTAAAATTTTGTTGGCTGTAAGTGAAAGTGAATCAGTTTCATCTGTACATATTCACTTTTTAATATTTTTCCATTTGCTGCTGCTGCTGCTAAGTCACTTCAGTCGTGTGCGACTCTGTGCGACCCCATAGATGGCAGCCCAACAGGCTCCCCCATCCCTGGGTTTCTCCAGGCAAGAACACTGGAGTGAAGTGCCATTTCCATCTCTAGTGCATAAAAGTGAAAAGTGAAAGTTAAGTCCCTCAGTGGTGTCCGACTCTTATCCACCCTATGGACTGCAGCATACCAGGCTCCTCCATCCATGGGGTTTTCCAAGCAAGAGAACTGGAGTGGGATGCCATTGCCTTCTCCGATTTTCCATTTAGGTCATGATAAATCAATGAATACAGTCCTTTCTTCTTTTGCATTTTTTAAACTATATTTTCTAATTATATCAGAAGTATAAATGTTATATAATATTGTGATGATTTCTGTCATTTATCAACATTAATTTATCACAGGTATCAATGTGTCCTTTCCATCATCAAGCCCATCCCACATCCTTCTCTACCTTATTCTTCTGGGTTGTTCCAGAGCACTAACTTTGGATGATCTACTTCAAGCATCAGAAAACCTAAATGATGATTTTCCTGCATTATGTATGTAATATTCTATGTTTCACATGAGAAAATATGGGTGTAGCTTTTTCTATGTGAAATAAGAAATCTGTTTCATGTTTGAAAATCTACTTACATATGTCTTTAATCATACATTAAATCTTGTATGTTTCACATGTGGATAAGTACACACAAATTTTTCCTTCCTCAATATGGAATTCTAGATATTTCATATGTGAAAATGGTGCCTACATTTTACTGGTTGAATTGTGAAATTGTATACATCCAATATCAACATGGCAATCAAGTTTTACTGACAAAAAAGTGTAATAAAGATATGGGAAGGCCAAATGGGTTTGGAATTAGCTCTATTTCAAAAATGAAATTCTGGCCACCAATGTTTCTTCATGAAATATGAAATTCTTCTTCGTAGTATTCATTTATACCAAAACAACAATTTTTTCCCCATGAAATACGAACATATTTGTATTTCTCATAGAAGTCTGGACAATTTCCCCCTATCAAATTCTCTATATGTCCCATATAAAAATCTAGGAACTAATCATTCTTCATGGAAGTTGGAATTCTCTACATTTACATCTGAAGATCAGAATGGAGAAGAGTTTCCAAGAAAATAAGGAAATCTCTCAATTTATATGACCCACTGGTATTTCAACTAATGAAACACCTGTGTTCCCTCTTTACATCAGTGTCCCTATGCCTGGAGCTGACAGATTTTGGGCCAGGTTTTCCAGGATGGTTTGGTTAGGGGGTACGTGTGGGGACCAGACAGAGAGCCAAGGGAAGTGCTATTCTCCTTCCTCAGAGATTGACTGCATTCCTGACACTATTGTAGCCCAAGGCACAAGTTTTTGGATGGACTCTGCAACAGCTGACAGAAGGCGAGGTCATTGTGTGCGCCACCCAACCCCACTCTCTGCCCAGGACTTGCAGTTTGAATCCAAGGTGAGGACCTCTGACCCTCAGGGCTACCTTCTCTCACCAGAGTGTACTCCTCGGTACAGGCAGTCACACACTGCCCCAGAGGCAATTTCAGGCTTGAGGAGGGTTACAGCATCAGGTTCCTAATCCTTGATTTGATTGTTACTGGCCCTGTTGTCCCACTCACTGCTCAGTCTCTTCTCCATTGTTGCCCACTGAACCAGTTTCTGAGGACTCACCACAACTTTGTCTTGAGCCAGTTTTGGCAACGGGGTCACTGTTGCCAGATTGCCCATTATTACAAGGGCATTGTTCCTGTGAGAAAAGGCCTGTCGATTCCGTTTCATTGGTTCATGATAGGGTGTGGAGGTCAGGGTGTAGAAGTGAGTCCCCTCTCACCAACAAATTATGCATGTGTGATGTCACAAGACCCTTGGACAAACATGTTTCACATTCCCTGCTCATAGGTTGTAGGCAAGAAACCAATTAGTGGGGAGTGGCTGAGCTTAGGGGAACCTGCTGTGCTTTGGTGTCCAGTTCCTTTGCAGTTCTGGGACAATACCAGTGCCACATAGAGAGTGAGACCAGAGGAAGGTGGGAGCACCCCTGGACCAACCTGAATCTGCTTAGTTGTGAGTGTGAGTCTGCAAGGTACATGGGACTCTGGACCCGCTGGTATGGTGGATCCATCTGGGAATGTTTCACGGACAAGGTGGCACACCGGGTGAGGAGGCCACTCTTATCAGTGGCGAGTCAGTGGAGGAAACCATGTTCCTGAACGAGGGAGAGGTGTCAGAAATTGGGTAAGAGTTCCAGCTGCTGGTTGAAGACCTTGCTTTGAGGAAGTTCGAGTGATGGCAGAGGAGGAGCAGGAGCAGGAGTCCTTCCAGGAGTATGAGCAGGACCTGGAGGAGTAGGGCCAGGAACATCCAAGGAGAAGCGTCTAGAGTGACCAGCCCCCACTGGAATTTACAGAAGGTGTTGGTGTCTCTGCAGGTGGAGCTGAGCTCGGAGAATGAGAAAGACCCCAAAGCCCATCTATGGCTCCAGAGGAAGGGCGATAAGAGAAGGCATCCATTTAATCAGAGAAGTGCCATCATCCAGGGCATCGCTGGCTTCTGAGCCAATGTCGTATATTTCCTGCCACTTCTTGGGGGTGAGTTGTCAGGAGAAGGAGAAAGAACAGGAGCAGGAGAGGGCCAGGGGTGATGGCACAGGCTAGGAGACAGGGGCCAAGTGAATTTGGGGCTCCGGGAATTACGATCACCAAAGGCACAGTGCCAGAACAGCCTGGGAATCACTATACCTGTATGTCTGAGCGAATGACTATAGAAGACTGCTTTTGACTCACGTTTGAATAGAAGCCATACAATTTGGCAGGAAATGTATGTCATCAGTGACCAGAGACTGTGTACCAGAGTAGTGTTTTCAGAGAGTTATTTTTGAAATTCTGGGTTATCCAGAAAGTAGCCAGGTGTTGCAAGGTCAGTTTGTTCTGTTAAAATACCTGGCAATTCCAGAATGAGGTGACTGTTAAGGAGCATCTCATTAGCATCAGTTGTAAGAGACAGTTCCCTGGATGTCAAGGGTAGGAGCAGAGAGGCGTGGGTTTAATTTGGCAAGTGATTTTGGTCCATCTTTCATACTCCTTTTCCTACAGGATACCGCGGAATTCATTCCATTACAACTCAGCGGTACCCAGGATTTGAAAAGTTGCTTATGAGCTACAGTGAAAGGTACTTGGATTCGTGTCCTGGGGAAGACAGGAATTCAATCTGTGGCCACTTAGGATTCTTCATCATGCAGATCATTTGTGTAATAAGGTTTTATTTTGTGTAATAAGATTAAAAAAGAGTTAGACATAGACATTAGAAGGGGGAAGAAAGAGTGACCCTTTGCCTCTCTTTAGTCAAAGTTTACATAGGTACTAGCAGGACGCTAATTAGAGAAAGAAAATGTCTCAAAAATCAGAGATCCTCACCCATAACATACATTTTGAGATAACACTGACGCAATCTGTTTTGTTCTGCGCCATAAAATGGTTTAGCTTTCCCAGCAAGCACATCATCTAATTACCATAACTTGGGAAGGGTTGGGGGCAGGAGGAGAAGGGGACGACCTAGAATGAGATGGCTGGATGGCATCACCGACTCTGCGGACATGAGTTTGAGTGAACTCCGGGAGTTGGTGATGGACAGGGAGGCCTGGCGTGCTGTGAATCATGGGGTCGCGGAGAGTCGGACACGACTGAGCGACTGAACTGAACTGAACTGAACTGAAGCAAAAATTTATGTTAGACAAACATTCTGCTTTGTCAAGTAGGTTATGAATCTTAGGCAGAACGGTATTGAAAAAGACAGAGCAAAGGGAAAGTGTATGGTTCATTAACATAGCTTAAGGAAATCATTTCCTTATGAAAAAGGCATTGGTTGGATTAAGACCTGAGAAATTTAAATTCAGTTCTAATCAAGTGTCCTCAAGGCAGCACAGAATTTTAAATGAAACCTACTTTTAAATCTGTATACAGAAGGGGAAACAATGTAAAATTTATAGTTTGCTTCCTCCTGCCACTTAAGAGAGATAAAAAAATGTCTGATACTTGTGGCCTATTTCTCCCATTTGAAGACCACTGGTCTTCTTGCCAGTTACCCTCTAAGGATTGATGATAATACAAACAGCCACTGTCATTGCTAGAGCACCTGAAATCTCTTAGAATGGTTCTCAGGCAAAAATTGAAGGATCTAGCAGGAGTGCAGTTGTGGGATCAACCTGAGCCTCCAAAAATTGGCAATTGATATGGAGAAATTGCCAGCGAACAGGGCGACTCAGCATCTCACGAGCTCTGTGTGGACTTTGCTTGTTTACTGGAAGATCACCTTTAAGAATCTATGTCCAAAACCATTTCAGTACTAATTGTAGGAGAAGGCTGTGAGGAAGCCAAATGAGGAGACTGGAGGCTTGGCCATGACTTTTTTGTTTACAGGAATGTGGGTCATTTATTAACCTTATGGAGAAACTGATCCTCCATGGACCACAGAGTGACACAGGACAAAAGGGAATCAGGATGAGTCAGAAGTGTGAAGAACTATGCACTAGGGAAGACTGAGATAGACGAAGCAACTTAACCGACCAAACTCACTACTCAGATTGCAAAACGACTCGGTTTCACTGAGCCTCTCTGCTGTCATTCAATTGCCAATAACCCCACCCAGAGTCTCGACTTAAATTTGGGTTCACCTACTATTCCTCTTAAAAGTCCCTTTTCACAAAAGTTAGTGTATCAATTTTTACAAACACATGACCCACATTCCACCGTTGGTTTCTCTTTTTTGATCGCATTTAAACTGTAATTTCCTTTGCATCTCTCTGACATCCCCAGTCCTTCTGAGATTACTGTCCTTTGTGCAATACTACGGTGAATAAACTTTTTATTGATTTATTTCGTGCAATTGGAGGGTAATTACTTTACAATATTGTAACGCGAGAGACGCCGGCCCCGGCGGCGCAGACGCGACGCGAGAGACGCCGGCCCCGGCGGCGCAGACGCGACGCGAGAGACGCCGGCCCCGGCGGCGCAGACGTGACGCGAGAGACGCCGGCCCGGGCGCAACGAACCACGCAAAGAGGCACGGCCGTGAGGAGCTACCCCACGCCTGAGGCCAGGGCCGGCGGCCGAGAGGAGCTACCCCACGTCCAACAGGCGGTGGCTGCGCGGGCGCAGGAGGGCCGAGAGGAGCTACTCCGCGTTCAAGGTCAGGAGGGGCGGCCTTGAGGAGATACCCCTCGTCCAAGGTAAGGTACAGCGGCTGCACTTTGCTGGAGCGGCTGTGAAGAGATCTTCCACGACCGAGGTAAGAGAAACCCAAATAAGACGGTAGGTATTGCTAGGGGGCACCAGAGGGCAGACAAACTGAAATCATAATCACAGGAAACTAGCTGATCTAATCACATGGACCACAGCCGAATGTGGTCCCCTGGAGAAGGGAATGGCAAACCACTTCAGTATACTTGCCTTGTGAACCCCATGAACAGTAACAAAGGGCAAAATGATAGGATACTGAATGAGGAATTCCCCAGGTCGGTAGGTGCCCAGTATGCTACTGGAGCTCAGTGGAGAAATAACTATAGAAGGAATAAAGGGATGGAGCAAAAGCAAAACCAATACCCAGTTGTGGACGTGACCAATGATAGAAACAAGGTCCGGTGCTGTAAAGAGCAATATTGCATAGGAACCTGGAATGTTAGGTCCATGAATCAAGGCAAATTGGAAGTGGTCAAACAGGAGATGGCAAGAGTGAACGTCGACATTCTAGGAATCAGTGAATTAAAATGGACTGGAATGGGTGAATTTAACTCGGATGACCATTATATCTACTACTGTGGGCAGGAATCCCTTAGAAGAAATGGAGTAGCCATCATGGTCAACAAAAGAGTCCGAAATGCAGTACTTGGATGCAATCTTAAAAATGACAGGATGATTTCTGTTCGTTTCCAAGGCAAACCATTCAATATTACAGTAATCCAGGCCTATGCCCCAACCAGTAATGCTGAAGAAGCCGAAGTTAATCGGTTCTATGAAGATCTACAAGACCTTTTAGAACTAACACCCAAAAAAGATGTCCTTTTCATTCTAGGGGACTGGAATGCAAAAGTAGGAAGTCAAGAAACACCTGGAGTAACTGGCAAATTTGGCCTTGGAAAACGGAATGAAGCATGGCAAAGGCTAATAGAGTTTTGTCAAGAGAATGCACTGGTCATAGCAAACACCCTCTTCCAACAACACAAGAGAAGACTCTACACATGGACATCACCAGATGGTCAACACCGAAATCAGATTGATTATATTCTTTGCAACCAAAGATGGAGAAGCTGTATACAGTTAGCGAAAACAAGACCAGGAGCTGACTGTGGCTCAGATCATGAACTCCTTATTGCGAAGTTCAGACTTAAATTGAAGAAAGTCGGGAAAACCACTAGACCATTCAGATATGACCTCAATCAAATCCCTTATGATTATGCAGTGGAAGTGAGAAATAGATTTAAGGGACTAGATCTGATTGATCGAGTGCCTGATGAACTCTGGACGGAGGTTCGTGACATTGTACAGGAGACAGGGACCAAGACCATCCCCATGGAAAAGAAATGCAAAAGAGCGAAATGGCTGTCTGAGGAGGCCTTACAAATAGCTGTAAAAAGAAGAGAGGCGAAAAGCAAAGGAGAAAAGGAAAGATATAAGCATCTGAATGCAGAGTTCCAAAGAATAGCAAGGAGAGATAAGAAAGCCTTCCTCAGTGATCAATGCAAAGAAATAGAGGAAAACAACAGAATAGGAAAAACAAGAGACCTCTTCAAGAAAATTAGAGATTCCAAGGGAACTTTTCATGCAAAGATGGGCTCGATAAAGGACAGAAATGGTATGGACCTAACAGAAGCAGAAGATATTAAGAAGAGGTGGCAGGAATACACAGAAGAACTGTACAAAAAAGATCTTCACGACCAAGATAGTCACGATAATGTGATCACTGACCTAGAGCCAGACATCTTGGAATGTGAAGTCAAGTGGGCCTTAGAAAGCATCACTAGGAACAAAGCTAGTGGAGGTGATGGAATTCCAGTTGAGCTATTTCAAGTCTTGAAAGATGATGCTGTGAAAGTGCTGCACTCAATATGCCAGCAGATTTGGAAAACTCAGCAGTGGCCACAGGACTGGAAGAGGTCAGTCTTCATTCCAATCCCAAAGAAAGGGAATGCCAAAGAATGCTCAAACTACCGCACAATTGCACTCATCTCACACGCTAGTAAAGTCATGCTCAAAATTCTCCAAGCCAGGCTTCAGCAGTATGTAAACCGTGAACTCCCAGATGTTCAAGCAGGTTTTAGAAAAGGCAGAGGCACCAGAGATCAAATTGCCAACATCCGCTGGATCATGGAGAAAGCAAGAGAGTTTCAGAAAAACATCTATTTCTGCTTCATTGACTATGCCAAAGCCTTTGACTGTGTGGATCACAATAAACTGTGGAACATTCTGAAAGAGATGGGAATCCCAGACCACCTGACCTGCCTCTTGAGAAACCTGTATGCAGGTCAGGAAGCAACTGTTAGAACCAGTCATGGAACAACAGACTGGTTCCAAATAGGAAAAGGTGTACGTCAAGGTTGTATATTGTCACCTTGCTTATTTAACTTATATGCAGAGTACATCATGAGGAACCCTGGGCTGGAAGAAGCACAAGCTGGAATCAAGATTGCTGGGAGAAATATCAATAACCTCAGATATGCAGATGACACTACCCTTATGGCAGAAAGTGAAGAGGAACTCAAAAGCCTCTTGATGAAAGTGAAAGAGGAGAGTGAAAAGGTTGGCTTGAAGCTGAACATTCAGAAAACAAAGATCATGGCATCTGGTCCCATCACTTCATGGGAAATAGATGGAAAAACAGTGGAAACAGTGTCAGACTTTGTTTTTTTGGGCTCCAAAATCACTGCAGATGCTGATTGCAGCCATGAAATTAAAAGACGCTTGCTCCTTGGAAGGAAAGTTATGACCAACCTTGATAGTATATTAAAAAGCAGAGACATTACTTTGCCGACCAAGGTCCGTCTAGTCAAGGCAATGGTTTTTCCCGTGGTCATGTATGGATGTGAGAGTTGGACTGTGAAGAAAGCTGATCGCCGAAGAATCGATGCTTTTGAACTGTGGTGTTGGAGAAGACTCTTGAGAGTCCCTTATACTGCAAGGAGATCCAACCAGTCCATTCTAAAGGAGATCAATCCTGGATGTTCATTGGAGGGACTGATGCTAAAGCTGAAACTCCAATACTTTGGCCACCTCATGAGACGAGTTGACTCACTGGAAAAGACTCTGATGCTGGGAAGGGTTGGGGGCGGGAGGAGAAGGGGACGACGGAGAATGAGATGGCTGGATGGCATCACCGATTCTGTGGACATGAGTTTGAGTGAACTCCGGGAGTTGGTGATGGACAGGGAGGCCTGGCGTGCTGTGATTCATGGGGTCGCGGAGAGTCGGACATGACTGAGCGACTGAACTGAACTGAACTGAACTGAACTGAATGGTTTATTGCCATCTATCAAGATTTATCAGCCCTAGGCATACTGGTGTTCCGCACACACACAATTCCTGAATCCCTTCCTAACTTCTTGCCCACTCTCTCTCTCTGGGTTATCCCAGAGCACAATGTTGGGTCTCCAACTTCCTGTGTCAGACTCACACTGGTCATTTATTTCACATTTATATGGTAATGTCTGTATTTCTGCGCTAGTGTCGCAAATCTTTTCCCACTTTCGCTTTATCCGTCTCAGTTCAGAAGTCTATCCTTTAGGTCCGACTCTTAGGATGCCTTGTATATAGGATTGTCAGTAACATCTTTTTAAATTCCAAATACATACATTGATGTTCAGTATTCTTCTTTCTCTTTCTAACTTTACTCTGTAAATGAGGCTCCATGTTCATCCACCTAGTTAGAAGTGAATCAAATGCATTCACTATTATAGCTGAGTGCAATAGACGAGCTGAGTATTAGACCACATTTTCCTTATCCATTTATCTACTATTATCTCTACACTTTGCTACATGAAGATTTGAAATTCTGTAGAAAATCAGTGTGTCCTTTCTCCTATATTAAATACGATATACTCAGTATTTCCAAGATCTAACTCTGAGTACAGACTTTATCACATACTCATATATAATATAAAATCATTTCTAAGTCACTACTGAGAAACTGGGTGCAGTTTTTCCCACATGAAATATGGAACCTCTGAGGTTCATTCGTGAAAATGGGTGCAGATAATCTTATCAGAATTTTGGAATCATCTAAATTTCACATATAAATTTAAGACACAACTTTTCTTTTTTTTTAATAAGATGTTTTATTTTATTTGCTTTTCCAAATTTATTTATTTTAATTGGAGGCTAATTTCTTTATATTATTGCACTGGTTTTACCATACATTGCATGAATCTGCCCTTGGTGTACCTGTGTTCCCCATCTGAACCCCCCTCCCAACTGCCTCCCCATCCCATCCCTCTGGTTCATCCCAGTACACCAGCCCAGAGCATCCTGTATCATGCATCGATCCTGGACTGGCAATTCATTTCCATATGATAATATACATGGTTTAATGTCATTCTCCGAAATCATCCCACCCTCGCCCTCTCCCACAGAGTCCAAAGACTTCTATACATCTGTGTATTTTTTGCTGTCTTGTATACAGGGTTATCATTATCATCTTTGTAAATTCCATATATATGTGTCGGTATACTGTATTGGTTATTTCCATTCTGGCTTATTTCACTCTGTATAATAGGCTCCAGTTTCATCCACCTCCTTCATGAAATAAGGTATGCTTTATATGTCATATATTTCCATCTAGGTGTTGATGTATTTAACTGAAATATGGGGTTCTCTGTATGTCATATACTTCATTCTGCAAGCAGAGTTTCCTACATGCAATATGGAATTCTCTATATTTCATATATTCACTTTAATTAACCTGACAAGGAGATTTTTGACGTGGAAATTTTGGAATTTTGTTCCTTTCCAATATGAAAACAAAACTACAGAGTGTGCAATAAGACATACACTTTGAGTGCAGATTTGTCCATGAAATATGGAACATTCTATGTTTCAATATGGAAATCTTACATCAGATATACTTATATGAAGTAGAGAAACCTTGTATTCGAGAAAAGAAATCTGGACACCAACTTTTCACCTCTTGCAGTGCCAGATGCTCTATTTCCCATATAAATAGCTGGGTGTTGATATTCCTTCCTGAAATGTGGAATTATCTGTACTTCCCTTATTAAAATATGAGCCCAGGTGTAATTTCTGAATTGGGAATGGTTCATAGTCTACATTTGAAAATATGTGTGCTGTTATTCATAAATATGTAATGTAAAACAATACTTTATATATAACAGTTGAAATTTTAGGCATGGATTTTCCTGCATGAAATATGGAATTCAATACAGTGGAAGGAAATACTGAATTTTTTATATTGCATTTATGAATTTCTTTGTGTGCTCTTTCCCGGATGGCCAGTGTAAACTCAGGACAGTGGGTCCACAAATCGGGAATTACATCAAGAAAAATAAAGAAGTTCACAATTTCTGTTGTGTTATTTTGTGTGTTTATACTGGGAAGCAGATGTGAAGGTTTTGAGGAGTCACTAACAGTTAATCAAGTGATATGAGGCTCTCAAAGTCCTCCCTGTGGATGCCAAGGGACCTAATCTCTGATGAAACCCAGGATTGGTCAGAAGCGGAAGACCTGCCTAGAACAGAAAAATTCCATGCACGGGGAATCTGCCACTTCTGGTTCAAATCTGTGGGCCCATTGGGTGCTGTCGCATCCATTTTATCTGGGCTTTGAGAAAAAGAGTTGCAGATCTGGAGGCATGGGTACAAAATATACTTACTGGATAATGAGTGTTGGCTGCAGTCCTACAAATCGGTTCCTGATTTACGGGTGATGGCCCTGTTGTTCTGATGAGCACAAACTGATGCTTGGCCTGTCCTTGCAGCTGTCTTAATCAGAATTGTTATTAGCACCAGGGACAGACTCTTCAGAAAAATGGGTTGTGTGCTACACACTTCCCATCCAAAACACTGAGTGAATTTTGGGGTGAGGTTTTTGGGATGTCTAAGTGCTCATGCTAGTCCTAGCGAGCAGGCTGTGTTTTCCAGGAATAAGCTAATTTTCAGGAGTCCAAGATGAATGTCCATTCTAAAAGAGATCAGTCCTGGGTGTTCATTGGAAGGACTGATACTGAAGCTGAAACTCCAAAACGTCGGCCACCTCATGTGAAGTGTTGACTCAACGGAAAAGACTCTGATGCTGGGAGGGATTGGCGGCAGGAGGAGAAGGGGACGACAGAGAATAAGATGGCTGGATGGCATCCCCGACTCGATAGACATGAGTTTGAGTGAACTCCCGAGTTGGTGACGGACAGGGAGGCCTGGAGTTCTGTGATACATGGGGTCGCAAAGAGTCGGACATGACTGAGTGACTGAACTGACCTGAAGATGGATCTCAGGGCCTTCAGGTAGAACAGCACCTCCTTTGGGGAAGAGTTTGATATGCACAGACTAGGGGTTTTGGCCTTCATACATTCTGGGTGAGCAGAACGTGACTCGTTACAAGTCGCAAATTAAATTCAGATGATGTCGGATGATGCTAGACTGGGTTTTGTCTTCCAGCCCTGTCACCTCTATCACCTAGAGGCTCCTTGACCCAAAGTAGTTTGTAAACCATTCCCAGATGACAGCCTTGATTAGATACCGTGAAGAAGACATGCTTTACTGCTACATGATGAACTTGAATATCAGACTGGAGACAATGTCATGCGAAAGGATGGTGAGTGTGAAGGGGTGGGTACACATTTTGCCCCTGAAAAGAGGAAAGGACAGCTTTCATGTAATGAGGTTTCACACCCCGCCTACCTTGAGTTTGTCCTGGCAAGTGGAGGAACTCAGGCAACCCACGGATTGATGTAACAGGACACTGTTCTTTCGCAAGCAGCCATGGCAGTGAACTGATTGTTAAGGAGTAGCCAGCATCACTGGTATAAGGCAGCACCCTGGATATGGAGAGTGGGGACTAAACGGGATAGTTTAGCCTTGGTAGATGATTTAAGTCCTTCCCCCATACCCTTTCTGTCCTGGAGCATCCTGAATCAGCAAGTCATTCCCCTCCAATTCAGTGGCACGAGAGACTTGAACATAAAACACAGTCCTACAGGCACCACAATTATAGCAACAGCATGAACTTTTTCAGGTTGTTCTGTGACCAAAATTTAGCAGGATCTAGCAGGATTGTAGACGTTGGCTCTCTCTGTGCCTGCACAGAATTGGCAGTTCACGTAGGAGTGCTCGGTGAGCTCAGGGTCTGACCAACCTTCTGTTGACTTTACTGGTTTCCCTGGCATATCATCATTGAGGTTCTCGAGCCCAAAACTCTCAGTGCTAGTTCTGACTACTAGGACTAATACTAGGGAGAAGGCAACACCGTGAAAGATAACTGACAGGAGGCCAAGTGAGGAGACTGTGGGATGGGCACTGACAGGCATGTTTCCAGGAATCTGGGTCATGTATTTCCCTTGTGGAGAAACTGAGCATCTGTGTAACACAGCGTGACACCAGTGCATGAGGGCAGCTGGATGAGATAGCATGTGCATACACCTACTGAATAACAGGTTCCCACTAGGGAATCTTGGGGTAGATGAAGCAGCCTGACCTACAAAAGTCACTTCTCATATTTACAGATGACTCAGCTGCACTGTGCCTCTGAACTCTCATTCCATAACCAAGACCCCAACTACAGGTGCTTCCTCATTTTGGGCTCAAATACTATCACTCTTCCGAAGAAATCAGTGAGTCTCCTTTGTACAGAGCTGTGCCTCACTATCCATCATTCGTTTCTCTTTTCATCATCGCACTTACTTTGGATGTGCTTTGGCATCTCTCTCTCCTCCCACAATCGTTCCGAGGTTCCTGGCCATTGTGCAATAGTATGGTGAATAATATTTTCATTCATTTATTCATTGTAATGAATGGTAGCTACGTTAAAATATTGTGAGGGTTTTTGCATTAATAAAATGAATCAGCCCAAGCTATATATGTGTTCCTCACACACACCCCTTCCTTAATCCCCTCCCACCTTCCTCCCCATTCACTCCCTCTTGGTTGTCCCAGAGCACGAATTTGTGTGTCCTGCTTCCTCTACCAATTTCCCGCTGATCATTTATTTTACATATACATGGCAATATATAAGTTTCAGTGCTATTCTCTCAAATCATCCTACCCTCACCTTATCCCACTCAGTCCACAAGTCTGTTTTTTATGTCCGTGTCTTATTCGATGTTCACTATGTAGGATTGTCAGTTCCCATAAAATTTCAAATACACGCATCGACCATGAACTGGTGATTCTTTTCACATATGGCAACAAACATGTTTTAATGCCATTCTCCCAAATCATCCCACCCTCACCCTCTCTCACAGAGTCCCAAAGACTGTTCTATACATCTGTGTCTCTTATACAGGGTTATCATTTGCATCTTTCTGAATTCCATATATATGCGTTAGTATACTGTATTGTTGTTTTCCTTTCTGGCTTACTTCACTCTGTATAATAGTCTCCAGTTTCATCCACCTCATTAGAACTGATTCAAATGCATTCTTTTTAATGGCTCAGTAATATTACATTGTGTATATATACCACAGCTTTCTTATCCATTCATCTGCAGATGGACATCTAGATTGTTTCCATGTCCTGGCTGTTATAAACAGTGCTGCAATGAATATTGGAGTACATGTGTCTCTTTCAATTCTTGTTTCCTCGGTGTGTATGCCCAGGAGTGCGATGGCTGGATCATAATTCTGAACTGACTATTCCACATGAAATCAATAATTGTAATAATGTGACTCTGGGTATGGGAAAAAGCATCAAGGGGAAATATTTTCCTGGACAAGGAGGCTAGTAAAACAGTGGTCCAGAGACTTTTGCTACTTGCAAGACCTGGTCCAATTTTTGCACACTCAGTGGCCCATCACTTCCCTAGACCTGGAAATGAGCCTTCCCAGCACTGCGGGACACAATGGCCATGAAATGGTGTCACATGGTCAGATATGTGGCTATGAAGTGACTCTGCTGACTGGAAGTTGGCCCTTGCCAGCTGCCACTACAAAGATTACATCATGACCATTGCAAGCTGCTGACCTTCAACACTCCCTGAAAGAAGTTCAGGGTGAAAATCAGGAATGGGGCACTCTGTGCTCTGAAAAAAAGAAAAAAAACTGGCAGAACAGGCCTTCATATAGTTAGATCTTTTCAGGAAAAGGTTTTATGAGTTTCAATTCTTGCATCTTCTCATATCTAGAAAAACACTGACGTCATTAATGGTGAAATCTGCTTTGGCTATTAATTTTTTTTTTTACAATTAAAAATCAAAATAGAGTAGCTATGTTTCAGACATCTTGGGAAATAACTAATTCCAAGATATCCTGAAAAATGATATTATGGGTGTGATTTCAGATTAGACTCTGTGACCTAATGTGGAACTTAATGCTCCTGTAATGATTTTTTGGTTCTGTACTTTGCTTGCTGCTTGTAAAACCAAAGTTACTCCATTTTAAGACAAGGTTGTTTTTAAGTAAATTTTCCTAAAATTGTTTTTGAAAAAAGAAAAAAAAAGATGGAAAACCTTGAAAAAAAATAAATTTCAAATACATGGATTGATATTCAGTATTGATTTTTCTCTTTCTGAATTTATATAAGAGTTTCCATGTCCATAAACCTCGTTCAAAGGAGTAAAATGCATTCCCTTATACAGCTGAGTAATACTGCTTTGTTGTGCATCAGTTCAGTTCAGTTCAGGTCAGTTCAGGCACTCAGTCGTGTCCGAATCTTTACGACCCCATGAATCACAGCATACCAGGCCTCCCTGTCCATCACCAACTCTGGAGTTCACTCAAACTCATGTCCATCGAATCGGTGATGCAACCCAGCCATCTCTTTCTCTGTCATCCCCATCTCCTCCCACCCCCAATCCTTCCTAACATCAGACTCTCTTATAGGCACGATAAATTCTTTTCCCATTCATCTGCCTCTGTGTGCAGGTTTTACTGCATGAAATTTTGAAATTCAGTTGAAAATCAGGTCATCCATTTTCCTACATTAAATATGAAACTCTCAGTCCTTCCAAGATCTAATGCTGAGCCCAGATTTTATCACACATAATGTCATTATCTTTATTTCGCTGATAAAAATCTGTGTTCAGATTTTCCGATGATGAAATGTGAAACCTCTGTAATTCATTCATGAAGCTAAGTGCAGATTATCTCCCCTGATTTTTGCCATTATCTAAATTTCACATATAAAAATCAAGGCACTTGTTTTCTTGCATGAAATACTGTATGTTTTATGGGCCATATTTCTCCATCTAGGTGTCGAAGTTTCTAAAGGAAATATGGAAGGCTGCGTATCTCACATACTTAAATCTACAAGAAGAGTTTCCTACATGCAATATGGAATTCTCTCTATTGCATATATATTCTTTTTAATTCACCTGATGAGGAATTTGTGATATGGAAAATTGAGGTTTTCTTCATTTCTCATATGGAAACAAGGCTATAGATTATGTAAGAGTATATATGAAGTGTACATATTTCGGATATGAAAATTTGGTTACAGATATTCACCGTGATATGTGAATTTCCCATATTTCTAATATGGAAATCTTACCTCAGATATTCTTGTAGGAAATTCAGAATCCTTACATCCCATATAAGAAATCTGAATACTGATTTTTCTCCCTATGACAGGACAGATGCGATGTGTAACATATGCATAGCTAGGTGTAGACTTTCTTCTCTTGAGTGCTCTGTGGAATTCTCTGTATTTTCCTTATTAAAATATGAGCCCAGGTTTAATTTCTGACATAGGGAATGTTTTATATTCTAATTTGAAAATATGAGTGCTGTAATTTCTACATTTTATATGTCATGAGATGGAGTACCCTATATGTGTCATTTGAAAAGCTTGGCACAGATTTCCCTGCAGCCAATATGGAAATCAGTGTACAGGGAATGGAATTTTGAGTTCTTTATATTACATAAAGGAATTTCTCTGTGCACACTTTCCTACACGATATATGGAATCCCCTGTTTGTCTCCTCTGAAAATATGGACATGCATTCGTCCTCCATTCAATATTAAATTATCTATCAGTTCTTTTCAGTTCATTCACTCAGTCCTGTCTGACTGTTTGAGAACCCATGGGCTGCAGCAGGCCAGACCTCCATGTCCGTCACCAATTTCCATAGTTCATGCAAACTCATATGCGTTGAGTCTGTGATGCTGTGCAACCATCTCATCTTCTGTCATTCCCTTTTCCTCCCGCCTTCAATCATTCCTAGCCTCAGGGACCTTTCTAGTTAGTCAGTTTTTTGCATCAGATGGCCAAATTATTTAGTTTCCGCTTCAGCCTGAGTCCTTCCAATGTATATTCAGAATTGATTTCCTTTAGAATGTGCCACTTGGATCTGCTTGCTTTCCCAGGGACTCTCAAGAATCTTCTCCAACAGAACAGTTCAAAAGCATCCAATCTTCCACGTTCAGCTTTCTTTCAAGAACAACATTCACATCCCTACATGACTACCGGGGAAACCATAACTTTTACTAGATGGACATTTGCTGCAAAGTAATGTCCCTGTTTTTAACACGTGTCTAAGTTGTTCATAACTTTTCCGACAAGAAGCCAGCATCTTTGAACTTCCTGGCTGTAGCCACCATTTGCAGTGATTTTTGTCGTGAATTCCACAAGCTCCACAAAAGGAATACAATTCTAAGTCAGGATCTTTTTTGCCCCAATAGAGCTTTCGCTTGTGAAAGACCGTGTGTTTCAGCTCACAGTAGGCCCTTTAGGGGGTGCAAGGATTGTGGTTTAAAAGCCCCACACCAGTGGGTGACTCCTCAAAATCTCAACACCTTCCTCCCAGTACAAGCACACACAACTCACAGCAAACATTCTGAGTGTGTTTATGTCTCTTAAGGTCATTCCAGATTTGTGGAACCACTGTCCTGAGTTATCATCAGCCATTCTTTCCAATTTCAAGTCCTGAACTGGGGCACTGTGGAAATATATTAACCAGTCTCCTGCTGTCTGTGGATGCCTTGTGCCTCCTCTTTGGGTTGCCCCAAATCTCATCTACTGCTGTCTTCTTGTCGGCATCTTCAGTGGGCTGGATACACACATACACACACACACACAGAGGTACAGGTGTTCCAGTAGTGAAAATGTCTCTAGGCACTGTATCCTGCCCTTTTGGTATCCTTTACCATTTCTTCCCACAACCCTTCAGTATTGACCTGAACCAGCCTAAAGCCATTACAACCTTTGCCTGTGCAGTGGTGGTGAAAGGTCACATGGTGAGTGGAAATTGAGAGAAGACGCCAACATCAGCCAAGATGTAATGGTACACCTTAATACCAAAACCAGACAAGGATCCCACAAAAAAAGAAATCTACAGGCCAATATCAGTGATGAACACAGATGCAAAAGTCTTCAACAAATTTCTAGCAAACAGAATCCAACTGCATTTTAAAAGATTACATATCATGACCAAGGGGGCTTTAAAGCATTGATGCAAGGATTTTTCAGTATTTACATATCAACCAATGGATTACACCAGGTTAATACATTGAGATGTGAAAACAAAACAAAACAAAAAAGCATACGATTTTCTCAATAAATCCAGAGAAAGCCTTTGACCAAATTCAACATCAATTTATGATGAAATCCTCCAGAAAGCATGCATAGAACGCACATACCTGAATATAATAAAAGCCATATATGATAAAATCACAGCAAACAGTATCCTCAATGGTGAATAATTGAAGGCATTTCTCAAAGTCAGGAATAAGACGTGTGCCCACTCTCACCACTATTATTCAACATAATTGTTTAAGTTTTAGCCACAGCAATCAGAGAAGAAAAATATATAAAAAGAATGATTGAGAAAGAGCAAATAAGCCTCTCCCTGTTTATAAAGAACATGATCCTTTATATAAAATAAATAAATAAAGACACCAGCAGAAAATTACTAGAGCTAATCAATGAATATAGTATCATGGCAGGATATAATAATAGCATACAGAAATCACTTGCATTCCTATATATTAACAACGAGAAAACAGAAAGAAATTAAGGTAGCAATTCCATTCACCATTGCAGAGAATAGATTAATATACTCAGGAATATATCTACCTAAAGAAACAAAGATCTCTACATAGAGAACTATAAAACACTGAAAAAAATAAAAGATAACACAAGTAGATGGAGAAATATACCATTTTCATGGATTCAAAGCACCAGTATAATAAAAATGAGTATAATACCCAAAGCAATCTATGGATTCACGCAATCCCTATCAAGTTACCAATGGTATTTTTTTTTTAAATAATTGGAAAAATAGCTTCACAATTTGTATGGGGAAACAAACAAACAGTAAACCTTGACTAGCCAAAGCAAACTTGAGAAAGAAGAATGGACCTGGAGAAATCTACCTGTCTGACTTCAGACTATACCACAAAGCTACAGTCATCATGACAGTATGCTACTGGACAAAGACAAAAATATAGATCAATAGAATAAAGCAGAAAGCCAAGACATAAATTGAGACAACTATGGACGCTTTGATAAAGGTAGCAAGCATATACAATCAAGAAACGACAATCTCTTTACCAAATGGTGCTGGGAAAACTGGTCAACCACTTGTAAAAGAGTGAAATTTGAACACTTTCTAACACCACACTAAAAAATAAACTCAGAATGGATTAGGGATCTAAATATAAGTTGAGAAACTCAAAAACTCCTAGAGGAAATCAAAGGCAAAATACTTTCTGACATAAATCACAGCAGGATAGTCTATGAACAACTTATTTTATTCATGTTTGTTAAGGAAACTTTTTTTGGTTCCTTATCATTCCCTTACATTCATTTCTATATACTACATTACAAGTTTGAGAATTATTTTGACTTCTACCATTTTTCCAGTATTTATAGTAGTTTATATAGATAGAGATAGCATATTAAAAATCAGAGACATTACTTTGCCAAACAATGTCTGTCTAGTCAAGGCTATGGTTTTTCCAGGGGTCATGTATGGATGTGAGAGTTAGACTGTGATGAAAGCTGATCGCCAAATAAATGATTCTTTTGAACTGTGGTGCTGGAGAAGACTCTTGAGAGTCCTTTGGACTGCAAGGAGATCCAACCAGTCCATTCTAAAGGAAATCAGTCCTGGGTGTTCACTGGAAGGACTGATGCTAAAGCTGAAAGTCCAATACTTTGGCCACCTCATGAGAAGATATGACTCACTGGAAAAGACTCTGATTTTGGGAGGGATTGGGGGCAGGATGAAAAGGGGACGACAGAGAATGAGATGGCTGGATTGCATCACCGACTCGATAGACATGAGTTTGTGTGAACTCCGGGAATTGGTGTTGGACAGGGAGGCCTGGCATGCTGTGATCTATGGGGTCACAGACAATCGGATAGTACTGAGCGACTGAACTGAACTGACAGTAGTTTGAATTCTATTCTAGGTTCTTAATCTTTGACTTTTGAAACTTTTTATTAATCAATGTTTATACCTTAAGGAATTCTATGTTTAGAATCTATTTTCACTTATGGATTTATTTCCTGAGTTGATTGCATGCTGGCCTTTTTACTCTCCCTTTTCTTCTCCTAGAAACCTCTATCTCCCACCTCACTTTGCTCTGCTCCAAAGAACTCTGTGAATCCTTTTGATTGTTTTTGGCTATAGAAAATTACTTCACCATAAACCTTGGATTATCTCCTGTCTGAGGATGCAGAATTCTTGATGCTTCTGTAACTCAGGGACCAAAACCCAGAGACCACGAGGTCAATTCCCAATCTTTAGATCATTGTTGAACTCCTGACACCAAGGAACACTAAAAGAGAAGCACATTTAAAAGTTTCCATGCCTACATGGAAATCAAGCCCCGAGTTGAAGTCAGCAATTTCAGTGCAAGTCAATCCGCACCTATTCTCCAGCAAAGCAGAAACACAAAAATAAATAATATAAAAGTGATACCTGAAGGCATACCAAAGCCACAGACCCTGCAAAGCACCTTGCAGGATAATTCATTGCACTTCATAGAGAAGTGACCTAGCGCTTCCTGACAGACCACAGGCAGAAGATCCGCCAAATATTAAACCTTGGAAACTTACTGGTCCAATCTAACACACAAAATCAGCTTCCACAGTAAATTGGATCCATAACCCTCCAGCCTGAAGAAAGGGGACCCAAACTGCAACAATCTAAACAAAATGAAAAAGGAGAGAATTATGCAACTGCTAAAGGTACATGATAAAAACACACCAAAACAAACAAAAGAAGAGGGAATAGGAAGTCTTCCTGAAAAATAATTCAGAATGATGAGAGTAAAGATGTCTAACATCTTGAAAGCTAAATAGAGTTGCTAGTAAATACCTGGAGGCTCTATTGAGAAGAAATAAGCATGTTTACCATGGATCTAGAAGAAGTAAAGAAGAATCAATTGATAGTAATCAATGCAATTACTGAGATTAACAACACTTGTTAATCTGGAATGAACCAACAGTAGAATAACTGAGACAGAGAAACAACTAATTAGGTGGAGGAAGAAAGGAGAAGGCAATCGCACCCCACTCCAGTACTCTTGCCAGGAAAATCCCATGGACAGAGGAGCCTGGTATGTTACAGTCCATGGGGTCACGAAGAGTCGGACACGACTGAACGAATTCACTTTCACTTTTCACTTTCATGCATTGGAGGAGGAAATGGCAACCCACTCCAGTTTTCTTGCCTGGAGAATCCCAGGGACGGAGGAGCCTGGTAGGCTGCAGTCTATGGGGTCGCACAGAGTTGGAAACGACTGAAGCGACTTAGCAGCAGTAGCAGCAGAAAGGAGGAAATAAAACACATTGGGGTGTGTAAGAGGAAAAAAAACATGAAAACACTGCAAATTTAAATACAAAAAACAAATATTAAAAGCAGCAAGAGGAAAGATATAAATATCATACAAGTGGATCCCCATAAAGATAGCAGCTGCTCTTTCAATAGAAACTCTTCAGGCCAGTAGAGGATGGTAGAACATTCTCAAAATGATGAATGAGCCAAACCTAACACCAACAAGGATCTCATTCAGATATGAAGGAGAAACCAAATGGTTTAAGCAAAACGTTGAGTATTCATTAACATGAAACCGCCAAACTCTTAATGATGCTGTTAAACTGGGACACTGAGTTCATATGTCATCAGATTTAGAAAACTCATCAGTGGCCATGAGGGTGGAAAAGGTCAGTTTTCATTCCAACAACAAAGAATGGTAATGCCAAAGAATGTTCAAATAAGCATGCACTGTTGCTTCTTTCACATGCTAGCTGTGTAAAACTCAAAATTCTTCAAAAGAACATAAACCAAGAACTTCCAGATGTGAAAGCTAGACTTTGAAACAATCGACGAACCAGAGAACAATTAGGAAACATTCATTGGATCCTAGAGGAAACAAGATAATTTCAGAAAATTGTTTACTTCTGTTTCACTGACTCCACTAAAGACATTGACTGTGTGTATCAAAGCAAACTGTGAATAGTTTGAAAGAGACTGGAGTCACAAACCTTCTTACTGTCACTTGAGAAATGTGTATGCAGCACAAGATGCAAGTGTTGGAACAAGGCATGGAACAATTGACCATTTTAAACCTGGGAAAGGTGAGTAAGAAGACTGCGCATTATCACTCTGCTTATGTGAGATATATGCAGACTATACTATTCAAAATGTCAGGATGGATGAATAATAAACTGGAATCAAGGTTTCTGGGATAAACTTCAACTCTCTTAGATATGCAGATGGGAACACTGTAAAAAGAGAAAGTGAAAAGGAACTAAAGAGTGTCTTGATGAGGATGAGTGTGGAGAGTAGAAACCTTGCTGAGAACTCAGCATTCAAAAGACCAACACAGGGTGCCTGGTTCCATCACTACTTGGAATAAAGAAGGTGGAACCATGGAATCAGTGGCAGACTTAATTTTCTTGGGCTCCAAAATCACGGTGAATGGTGACTGCAGGCATGAAATTAACAGACATTTGCTTCCTGGAGGAAAAGCTATGACAATCCTAGATCTTGTGTTAAAAAGAATTGACATGAGCTTATTAAAAAAAACCTCCTCAGTCACAAACCTCTGCATAGATGTGAGAATTGTAATCTAAAGAAGGCAGAGAGCTGAAGAACTGATGTCTTCAAAATGAGATGCTGAAGAAAACTCTTAGGGGTCCCTTGGACTGCAAGGAGATCAAATCAATCAATCCTTAAGGAAACCAAACCTGAATATACTTTTGAGGCACTAATGCTGAAGCTGAAACTCGAGGATTTTGCCAATCTGATGAAAAGAGCCAACCTTGGAAAATAACAAGATACTGGGAAAGATTGAGGACAGGAGGAGAAGGGGGTGACATAAGGTGAGAACGTTGGATGGCATCACCAGTTCAATGGACATGTGTGAGAGCAAACTATGGGAAACAGTGAAAGAGAGGGAGGCCTGGTGTGCTGAAGTCCAGGGAGTGACAAAAGAGTTGAACATGAATGAATGACTGAACAATATCAATCAAAATATCTCAAAATATTTCTTAAAATCACTCTAAATGTTATATAGTAAAATAAATAACAACAACAAAACCCACACTTTAAGGTGGTAAACTAGAAGATGGGAAAATGGATTTTTTTTTCTTAATATGGCAAAGATAGACTATCAAAGAGACAAATCTTACAATTGAATAGATTCCCAACATTATTTTGTAAGGAACATTTTATGCAAACAATAAGTAATAGAGTGTCATAGTTACTGTACTAATAGTAGACAAAACTGACTTTAAATAAAAAATGGTATGAAACAAAAGGCATTAAGTATATTCAGTTTAGTCATACAGTCGTATCTGATTCTGCCGCTCCATGGATTGCAGCATCCTAGGCCTCCCTGTTCTAACTGTTGCTTCCTGACCTGCATACAGGTTTCTCAAGAGGCAGGTCAGGAGGTCTGGGATTCCCATCTCTTTCAGAATGTTCCACAGTTTATTGTGATAGACACAGTCAAAGGTTTTGGCATAGTCAATGAAGCAGAAATAGATGTTTTTCTGAAACTCTCTTGCTTTCTCCATGATCCAGCGGATGTTGGCAATTTGTGGAACAACAGACTGGTTCCAAATAGGAAAAGGTGTACGTCAAGGTTGTATATTGTCACCTTGCTTATTTAACTTATATGTAGAGTACATCATGACGAACGCTGGGCTGTAAGAAGCACAAGCTGGAATCAAGATTGCTGGGAGAAATATCAATAACCTCAGATATGCAGATGACACCAACCTTATGGCAGAAAGTTAAGAGGAACTCAAAACCGCTTGATGAAAGTGAAAGAGGAGAATGAAAAGGTTGACTTGAAGCTCAACATTCAGAAAACAAAGATCATGGCATGTGGTTCCATCACTTCATGGGAAATAGATGGAAAAACAGTGGAAACAGTGTCAGACTTTATTTTTTTGGGCTCCAAAATCACTGCAGATGCTGATTGCAGCCATGAAATTAAAAGACGCTTGCTCCTTGGAAGAAAAGTTATGACCAACCTTGATAGTATATTAAAAAGCAGAGACATTACTTTGCCAACCAAGGTCCGTCTAGTCAAGGCCATGGTTTTTCCCGTGGTCATGTATGGATGTGAGAGTTGGACTGTGAAGAAGGCTGATCGCCGAAGAATCGATGCTTTTGAACTGTGGTGTTGGAGAAGACTCTTGAGAGTCCCATATACTGCAAGGAGATCCAACCAGTCCGTTCTAAAGGAGATCAATCCTGGATGTTCATTGAAGGGACTGATGCTAAAGCTGAAACTGCAATACTTTGGCCACCTCATGCGACGAGTTGACTCACTGGAAAAGACTCTGATGCTGGGAAAGGTTGGGGGAGGGAGGAGAAGGGGACAACGGAGAATAAGGTGGCTGGATGGCATCACCGACTCTGTGGACATGAGTTTGAGTGACCTCCGGGAGTTGGTGATGGACAGGGAGGCCTGACGTGCTGTGATTCATGGGGTCGCGGAGAGTCGGACACGACTGAGCGAATGATCTGATCTGATCTGATCTGAGGCCTACCTGTCCAAAACCAACACACGGTGTTTTCTCAAACTCCTGTCCATTAAGTTGGCAATGCCATCCAACCATACATCCTCTGTTGCCCATTTCTCCTCTTGCTTTCAAACTTTCCCAACAACCAATTTTTCCAAATGAGTCAGTTCTTCACATCAGGTGGCCAAATATTGGAGTCACAGCTTCAGGATCAGTCATTCCAATGATTATATTAATTATATATTTTCTATTTATTTTTGGGGATATTGCAACTTTTTAAAATTTTTTTATCAGAGGCTAATTCTTTTACATTAATACATTGGTTGGTTTTGCCATACATTAACATGAATCCCCCCTGGGTGTACATGTGTTCCCCTTCTTGAACCACCCTCCCATCTCCCTCCTGCCCATGTGCTCCCTCCCGGTCATCCCCGTGCACCAGCCCCGAGCATCCTGTATCATGCGTCGAACCTGGACTGGTGATTCGTTTAACACATGAAAATATACGTGCTTCAATACCATTCTCCCAAATCATCCCACCTTCACCCTCTCCCATAGAGTCCCATAGACTGTTCTATACACCTATGTCTCTGTTGCTCTCTTGTATACATGGTTAAGGTTACCATCTTTCTAAATTCCATATATATGAGTTAGTACACTGTATTGATGTTTTTCTTTCTGACTTATTTCACTCTGCATAATAGGCTCCAGTTTCATCCACCTTATTATAAATGATTCAAATGCATTCTTTTTGATGGCTGAAGAATACTCCATTGTGTACATATACCAAAGCTTTCTTATCCGTTCTTCTGCAGATGGACATCTAGGTGGCTTCCATGTCCTCGCTATTATAAACAGTGCTTCATTGAACATTGGAGTACATGTGTTTTTTTCAATTCTGGTCTCCTCAGTGTGTACGCCCAGGAGTGCAATTGCTGGATCATATGGCAGTTCTATTTCCAGTTTTTAATGGAATCTCCACACTGTTCTCCATAGTGTCTGTACTGGTTTGCATTCCCACCAACAGTGTAAGATGATTCCCTTTTCTCCAAACCCTCTCCAGCATTTATTGCATGTAGACTTTTGGATAGCAGCTATTCTGACTGGTGTGAAATGGTATCTCATTGTGGTTTTGATTTGCATTTTTCTGATTATGAGTGATGTTTAGCATTTTTTTTACGTGTTTGTTAGCCATCTGTATGTCTTCTTTGGAGAAATGTCTGTTTAGTTTGTTGGCCCATTTTTTTATTGGGTCATTTATTTTTCTGGAATTGAGCTGCAGGAGCTGCTTGTATATTTTAGAGATTAATTCTTTGTCAGTTGTTTCATTTGCTATTATTTTCTCCCATTCTGAAGGCTGTTTTTTCACCTTTCTTATAGTTTCCTTTGCTCTGCAGAATCTTTTGATTTTAATTAGGTCCAATTTATTTATTTTTGTTTTTATTTCCAATATTCTGGGAGATGCGTCTTGGAGGATCCTGCTGTGATTTATGTCGGAGAGTGTTTTGCCTATGTTCTCCTCTAGGAGATTTATAGTTTTTGTTCTTACATTTAGATCTCTAATCCATTTTGAGTTTATTTCGGTGTATGGTGTGAGGAAGTATTCTAGTTTCATTCTTTTACAAGTGGCTGACCAGTTTTCCCAGCACCACTTATTAAAGAGACTGCCTTTCTCCATTTTATATTCTTGCCTGCTTTGTCAAAGACAAGGTATCCATAGGTGTGTGGATTTATATCTGGGCTTTCTATTTTTTCCATTGATCTATATTTCTGTCTTTCTGCCAGTACCATACTGTCTTGATGACTGTGGCTTTGCAGTAGAGCCTGAAGTCCAGCAGGTTAATTCCCCCAGTTCCATTCTTCTTCCTCAAGATACTTTGGCTATTTGAGGGTTTTTTTTTTTTTATTTCCATACAAATTGTGAGATTATTTGTTCTAGTTCTGTGAAAAATATTGTTGGTAGCTTGATAGGGATTGCATTGAATGTATAAATTACTTTGGGTAGTATACTCATTTTCACAATATTTAATCTTCCAATCCACGAACACTGTATATTCACAGTATCATCTTTGATTACTTTCAAAGTGTTTTACAGTTTTCTACCTACAAGTCTTTTGTTTATTTAGGTAGATATATTCCTACGTATTTAATTCTTTTCACTGCAACAGTGAATGGAATAGTTTCCTTAATTTCTCTTTCTATTTTCTCATTATTAGTGTACAGGAATGCAAGAGATTTCTGTGTGTTGATTTTATGTCCTGAAAATTTTCTGTATTCATTGATTATCTCTAGTAGTTTTGTGGTAGAGTCTTTAGGGTATTCTGTGTAGAGAATCATGTCATCAGTGAACAGTGAAAGCTTTACTTCTTCTTTTCCAATTTGTATTCCTTTGATGTCGTTTTCTGCTGGGATTGCTGTGGCCAAAACTTCCAGAACTAAGCTGAATAGTAGTGGTGAGAGTGGACACCCTTGTCTTGTTCCTGACTTTATGAGAAATGCTTTCAGTTTTTCACTATTGAGGATAAGGTTTGCTGTGGGTTTGTCATATATAGCTTTTATTATGTTGATGTATGTCCCTTCTATTCCCACTTCCTGGAGGGTTTTTTTCATAAATGGATGTTGAATTTTGTCAAAGGCTTTGTCTCCGTCTATTGAGATAGTAATATGATTTTTAAATTTTTTTAAAATTTTTATTTACTTATTTATTTTATTTTTTTCAAAAACAATTTTAGGAAACTGTACTTAAAAACAACCTTACCTTAAAATGAAGTAACTTTGGTTTTACGAACAGCAAGCAAAGTATAGAACCAAAAGTGCATTACAGGAGCATTAATTTCTACATTAGGTCACAGAGTCTAATCTGAAATCACACCCATAACATCATTTTTCATGATATCAGGGAAATAGTTATTTCCCAGGATGTCTGAACCATAGCTACTCTATTTTTACTTTTAATTGTAAAAAATAAATAAATAAAAAATAATAGCCAAAGCAGATTTCACCATTAATCACGTTTTTTCTTAGGTATGAGAAGATGAAAGAATTAGAACTCATAAAACCTTTTTCTGAAAAGGTCTAACTATCTGAAGGCCTGTTCTGCCAGTTTTTTTCTTGTTGTTGCTATTGTTGTTTTTGTTTTTCAGAGCACAGAGTGCCTCATTCCTGATTTTCACCCTGAACATCTTTCTTGAAGGTCATAAGCTTGCAATGGTCAGGATGTAATCTTTGTAGAGGCAGCTGGCAAGGACCAACTTCCAGTCAGCAGGGTCCCTTCATAACCACATATCTGACCATGTGACACCATTTCATGGCCATTGTGTCCCACGGTGCTGGGAAGGCTCATTTCCAGGTCTAGGGAAGTGATGGGCCACTCAGTGTGCTAAAATTGGATCAGGCCTTGCAAGTAGCAAAAGCCTTTGAACCACTGTCTAACTAGCCTCCTGGTCCAGGAAAATATTTCCTCTTTTTGCTATTTCCCATACCCAGAGTCATATTATTACAATTATTGATCTCATATGGAACTGTCAGTTCAGCATTATATCACAGGCTCAGTGAAACAAGTGATATAGAAAATAATACAGCCATCAGTTCAGTTCAGTTCAGTCGCTCAGTCGTGTCCGACTCTCCGCGACCCCATGAATCACAGCACGCCAGGCATCTCTGTCCATCACCAACACCCGGGGTTCACTCAAACTCATGTCCACAGAGTCGGTGATGCCATCCAGCCATCTCATTCTCCGTCGTCCCCTTCTCCTCCCGCCCCCAACATTTCCCAGCATCAGAGTCTTTTCCACTGAGTCAACCCGTCGCATTAGGTGGCCAAAATATTGCAGTTTCAGCTTTAGCATCAGTCCCTCCAAAGATCATCCAGGACTGATCTCCTTTAGAATGGACTGGATGGATCTCCTTGCAGTATAAGGGACTCTCAAGAGTCTTCTCCAACACCACAGGTCAAAAGCAACTATTCTTCGGCGATCAGCCTTCTTCATAGTCCAACTCTAACATCCATACATTACCACGGGAAAAATCATTGCCTTGACTAGACGGACCTTGCTTGGCAAAGTAATGTCTCTGCTTTATACTATCAAGGTTTGTCATAACTTTCCTTCCAAGGAGTAAGAGTCTTTTAATTTCATGGCTGCAATCAACATCTGCACTGATTTTGGATCCCAAAAAAATAAAGTCTGACACTGTTTCCACTGTTTTTCCATCTATCTCCCATGAAGTGATGGGACCGGATGCCATGATCTTTGTTTTCTGAATGTTGAGCTTCAAGCCAACCTTTTCACTCTCCTCTTTCACTTTCATCAAGAGGTTTTGAGTTCCTCTTAACTTTCTGCCATAAGGTTGGTGTCATCTGCATATCTGAGGTTATTGATATTTCTCCCAGCAATCTTGATTCCAGCTTGTGCTTCTTCCAGCCCAGCGTTCCTCATGATGTATTCTGCATATAAGTTAAATAAGCAAGGTGATAATATACAACCTTGACGTACACCTTTTCCTATTTGGAACCAGTCTGTTGTTCCATGTCCAGTTCTAACAGTTGCTTCCTGACCTGCATACAGGTTTCTCAAGAGGCAGGTCAGTCTGGTGTTAATCTCGTGGTTGTACATTGTGGAGCATCCAACCTTTATCTGAAGATTGGTTACTGAGATAAGCCTTGGAAACTACCCTAGAGTGTCCTTTTAATAACTTAATTAAATGTTTTAGCAGTATGATGTAACAAAGAACTGTCCCAGCATTGAGTCTTTGTAAACATTAGACATTAACAAAACTAGAAACTTAATTTAACAATTTACAAACTTATTATTCCATGATCTTTCATTATGGAGGCCCTGTAGCCAGGGAGGCTTTAACCCATCAAATAAAAAATGAGGTTTGTCAGGGAGCTGGGAAAAGCCAAGCAGCCATCTTGGTTTTCCCATAGCCCTGACTCTGATTTCCAGCTATTATTTTTAATTTTCCAATTTCGAAGCAGACTGTTGCAATGGTTTAAGAACATTAGGATGGCATAAGTATAACAGAGTTTTTGTATAAGCAGAATGAGCTTTTACATGTCTACAAACCCGACATTTCATTTAATTTCTAAAACTAACATAGGATCAGACTTATGGTAGAAAAGCATTTGATTTATATGCAGAGGGCTAAGAAGTCAAGAAAACATTATAAATAATCATGCGAATCAGGTCCAGTATCTTGGGCAAGCTGTCTACCTCTGATGTCGTCGTCTTTGCATCCTGGTGTAGTGTAGTTTCTTCTGAAAAGAGTTTTTCCATCCAGGTTGGAGACAGTCCTTTAAATTATGTCCTTTTTTTTTTTTTTTTTTAAGTCATGGTTGCAGGTCACGAGGCATCTGATCTTCATCCAAAGACAGATCACTGAGATAAGCTTCACAAACAAACTTAGGGTGTTCTTTAAGAATTCAATTAAATTTTACATTAATATCATATAACAGCAAGGAACTGTCCAAGAAATGAGTCTTACTACCTCCATTGGTAGACCGCCATTAACAAACTGGGATTTAAGATTTATTGAAAAATCCTATTCTCCCTAAAATCACCCTCATTTTACCAACTATAACCAAGTTAAGACTTGTTTAAAAAAATAGATCTGTTCTCAATAAACAAGACCTGATTTTTTAATATAACCATAGACCTTTTTTTTTTTTTTTCTTTTTTTTTGCTGAGACTTTTATGGAGTCTCAAACTTAACTTATTTATTTTTTATTGTTTTTAATGGGAGGCTAATTATTTTACAATATTATATTGGTTGGTTTTGCCATACATTGACATGAATCCGACCAGGGTGTACATGAGTTCCCCCTACTGAACCCCCCTCCCACCTCCCTCCACCCTTTATCCTCCCTCTTGGTCATCCCCGCACACCAGCCCTGAGCATCCTGTAACATGCATTGACCCTGAACTGGTGATTCGTTTCACATATGACAACATACATATTTCAATGTGATTCTCCCAAATCACCCCACTCTCACCCTCTCCCACAGAGTCCCAAAGACTCTTCTACACATCTGTGTCTCTATTGCTGTCTCGTATACAGGGTTATCATTTGCATCTTTCTAAATTCCATATATATGCGTTCGTATACTGTATTGGTGTTTTTCTTTCTGGCTTACTTTACTCTGTATAATAGTCTCCAGTTTCATCCACCTCATTAGAACTGATTCAAATGCATTCTTTTTAATGGCTGAGTAATACTCTATTGTGTATATATACAGCTTATCCACAGCTTTCTTATCCATTCGTCTGCAGATGGACATCTAGATTGTTAGTACACTGTATTGGTGTTTTTCTTTCTGGCTTACTTCACTCTGTATAATGGGCTCCAGTTTCATCCACCTAATTAGAACTGATTCAAATGCATTCTTTTTAATGGCTGAGTAATACTCCATTGTGTATATGTACAGCTTATCCACAGCTTTCTTATCCATTCATCTGCAGATTGACATCAAGGTTGTTTCCATGTCCTGGCTATTATAAACACTATTGCAATGAACATTGGAGTACATGTATCTCTTTCAATTCTGGTTTCATCACTGTGCATGCCCAGGAGTGCGATTGCTGGATCATATGGCATATTTACAGTTTTTTGAGGAATCTCCACACTGTTCTCCATAGTGGCTGTACTAGTTTGCAATCCCTCCAACAGTGTAAGAGGGATCCGTTCTCGCCACACACCCTACAGCATTTATTGCATGTAAACTTTTGGATAGCAGCCATTCTGACTGGTGTGAAGTGATATCTCATTGTGGTTTTGATTTGTATTTCTGTGATTATGAGGGAGCTTGAGCATTTTTTCATGTGTTTGTTAGCCATCTGTATGTCTTCTATGATTTGTTCATTATCCAGCAGTGCGTTGTTCAGTCTCCATAAGTTGGCATTTTTAATACTTTTTCTCCTGTAATTGAGATCTAATCTTACTGCATTTTGGTCAGAAAAGATGCTTGGCATGATTTCAATTTTTTTGAATTTACCCAGGCTAGATTTATGGCCCACGTTGTGATCTATCCTGGAAAATGTTCCATGTGCGCTTGAGAAAAAGGTGAAATTCATTGTTTTGGGGTGAAATGTCCTATAGAAATCTATTAGGACTAACTGGTTTATTGTATCATTTAAAGTTTGTGTTTCCTTGTTAATTTTCTGTTTAGTTGATCTATCCATAGGTGTGAGTGGGGCAATAAAGTATCTCACTATTATTGCATTGTTGTTAATTTCCCCTTGCATACTTGTTAGTAATTGTCTTACATATTGTGGTGGCCCTAAGTTGGGTGCATAAATATTTATAATTGTTATATCTTCTTGGATTGATCCTTTGATCACTATGTAGTTTCCTTCTTTGTCTCTTTTCACAGCCTTTGTTTTAGTCTATTTTATCTGATATGAGTATTGCTACTCCTGCTTTCTTTTGGTTTCTATTTGTGTGGAATATCTTTTTCCAGCCCTCACTTTCAGTTTGTATGTGTCCCTCGTTTTGAGGTGGGTCTCTTGCAGACAACATATATGGGGGTCTTGCTTTTGTATCCATTTAACCAGCCTTTGTCTTTTGGTTGGGGCACTCAACCCATTTACGTTTAAAGTAATTATTGATAAGTATGATCCCATTGCCATTTTCTTTATGGTTATGGGTTCCAGTTTATACACCATTTCTGTGTTTACTATCTAGAGAAGATCCTTTAACGTTTGATGGAGAGCTGTTTTTGTGATGCTGAATTCTCTCATCTTTTGCTTCTCTGTAAAGCTTTTGATTTTTCCTTCATATTTGAATGAGATCCTTGCTGGGTGCAGTAATCTGGGCTGTAGGTTATTTTCTTTCATCACTTTAAGTATGTTTTGCCATTCCCTCCTTGCCTGAAGAGATTCTGTTAAAAGTTCTGCTGTTATCCTTATGGGAATCCCCTTGTGTGTTATTTGTTGCTTTTCCCTTGCTACGTTTAATATTTGTTCTTTGTGTCTGATCTTTGTTAATTTGATTAATATATGTCTTGGAGTATTTCGCCTTGGGCTTATGCTGTTAGGGACTCTTTGGGTTTCTTGGACTTGGGTGATTCTTTCCTTCCCCATTTAAGGGAAATTTTCAACTATTATCTCCTCAAGTATTCTCTCATGGTCTTTCATTTTGTCTTCTTCTGCTGGGACTACTATGATTCGAATGATGGGGCGTTTCACATTGTCCCAGGGTTATCTAATATTGTCCTCATTTCTTTTAATTCGTTTTTCATTTTCTGTCAATTCATTTCTACAATTATATCTTCTAGCTCGCTTATCCTGTCATCTGCCTTCGTTATTCTACTGTTTGTTCCCTGGAGAGTGTTTCTGACCTCGTCTATTGCATTATTCATTGTATATTGACTCCTTTTTATTTAAACATTTCTTGCATCTTCTCAATCCTTTTCTCCAGGTTATTTATCTGTAACTCCATTTTGCTTTCCAGATTTTGAATCATTTTCACAATTAAAATTCGAAATTCTTTATTATGTAGGTTCCCTATATCTTCCTCTTTTGTTTGTATTGGTGGATATTTATCCTGTTCCTTTACTTGCTGGGTATTTCTATGCCTCTTCATCTTGCTTATATTGCTGTGCCTGGGGTGGCCTTTCCATCCTCTGGCAGTTTGTGGAGTTCCCTTTATTATATAGTTACCTCATTTTGTGTGGGGTTGGATGGGTGACTTGTCAAGGTTCCCTGGTTTGGGAATCTTGTGTCGGTGTTCTGGTCAGTGGAGCTGGATTTCTCTCTGAAGTGCAATAAAGTGTGCAGTAATGAGTTTGAGCGGAGAAGGCAATGGCAAGCCACTCCAGTACTCTTGCCTAGAAAATCGCATGGACAGAGGAGCCTGGTGGTCTGCAGTCCATGGGGTGGCTACTAGTCGGACACGACAGAGCGACTGCATTTTCACTTTTCACTTTCACACATTGGAGAAGGAAATGGCAACCCACTCCAGTGTTCTTGCCTGGAGAATCCCAGGGATGGCGGAGCCTGGTTGGAGGCAATCTATGGGGTTGCACAGAGTAGGACATGAATGAAGTAACTTAGCAGCTGCAGCAGTAATGAGTTTGAGATGTCAGTGTGTTTGGAGTGGCTTTGGGCAGCCTGTATATTGAAGCTCAGGGCTGTTCTCTTGTGTTGTTTGAGAATTTGCGTGGTATGTCTTTCACTGAAACTTGTTGACCCTTGGGTGGTGCCTGGTTTCAGTGTATTTATGGAGGCATTTGATGGGCACCTATCAATTAATGTTCCCTGGAACAGGAGATCTCTGGTGTTTTCAGGAGTTGGACTTAAGCCTCTGTCTCTGGTTTTCAGTCTTATTCTTGCAGTAGGCTCAAGACTTCTCCCTCTGTTACTTGCAAGGCAGTTCCTTCTGTTAAAGCTCTTCTGTTTGCTTGTCTCTTCAGTGTCTAATTCCCTTCCTGACACCTTGGGACAGTGGTGGACACTTATTTTCCAGCTCATCTGTTCAGTCCTGCTGTGGGGAGGGAGGAAACCTGCTAAAAAATATCACTGGCGTCTGTGAGGAGTGCTCGCAGTGTCACAGCTACACTGGGATTGCTCCTGCTTGTGGCATGTGTGTTTTCCCTGTCTATGCTGCTCAGGCTCTAGGTTACTCTGCCAGAAGCTGTCCATGGCTGGCGCTGGGTTGCATGCACTTCCCATGTCTGAGTGGCTCAGGTTCAGGTCCTTGGGTACTCCACAAAGGCACAGACTTGGTTGGGCCTGCATTTTGTACCTTCCCCGGTCTGAGCATCTCAGGTGACCAGGCTTTTGGTGAGCACTGTCACCGTGATTTATTGCCTCCCCTGTCCCTGCCTCTCGGTTTTCTGGGTGTACAACCGGAACACCTGCTCAGGTGGATATCGACCGACACCAACCCAAGAAGTCTTGGTTAGCAATGAAGCCTGCCTGCAGCTTGATATGGGAAGCCTATCTGGGGCTGCCGCTGACTCTTCCGGTGCTGGCCGCCCTCCCTGCCAGACCCGGCGGGGGATGGGGGATGTTCCGACAGCAGCCTGCTTGCTCTGCTCAGTCCTTTGTTCTGTGAGTGGGGCTGGTGGAGTCTTAGGTTAGGGCTTTTTGCCTTTTCACAGGCTTTTCATCTTTTACCTGCACAGTCTACTTAGCTATCTCCTGTTAGCGCCCTCAGATTGCCCTCATGGCGTTCAGGCCCTGTCCTCTCTCTAAGCATTGCTGCCATGCCTCCCTGCCCAGCCCCCGCCTGCTAGTGGTTGCGGGCGTCTGCGCCTCCTCTCCATTGAGAATTTCCTCTGGGAACTTAGTCTGTGGGTTTTAATTATTTATTTCTTTTTCTCCTGGTTATGTGGCCTCTGAGGTTCCAGAGCTCACCACAGACTCGTCCGTGAGTTTTTCCAGGTGTTTGGAAAATTCTCTCTCTCTCTCTCTTTTTTTCTCTTTAGGCCTCCCTTCCTAGAACAGAGCTCCTTCCCTCCCTCTTTGTCTCTCTTTTTATCTTTTATACTATTTCCCATCTCCTTTCAAAGACTATGGGCTGTTTTTCTGGGTGCCTGGTGTCCTCTGCCGGTATTCAGAAGTTGTTTTGTGGGATTTACTCAGCATTCAAATATTCTTTTGCTAATTTTTTGGGGAAGAAAGTGTTCGCCCCATCTTCTACTCCTTCTAATTTTATATTTTCATATTGTCTTATATTAATGATATATTGGTATATCACATACACACACACTCATAATTTCACATCATCAAAGAGTTACAGTTACCTAATATTTGAATCCTTTATGCTAACATGAAGTGTAAAACAAGCAAAACATGAGCAAGGATTATAGTCCAAGAATAAACATCCAGCAATAAATATCCAAATCATTCAAGAAAAAGATAAGACCCCTAAGGAAAGGGAAAACCTAAACGACAATACAAACCAGTGGACTCAACACAGATGTGCAGAGCATTCCATTCCAAAAGAACAGAAAAATACACATCTATCTCAACTGCACATGGAATAATCTCCAGAACATTACTGATAATTGGGTTTATATTAAGCCATAGAATTTCCATTAATTATGTAAATCATACCAAATATGGTATCTGGCATCCAACCATGTAAGTTGAAATCAACAATGGGAGGATAATTTGAGAAATGTAATGTGCGAAAAATTAAACAACACATTCTGAAGGGCTCGATGAGGCAAAGAAAAACACACAAGGGAAATAAGAACATATTCTGAGGTGATTCAAAATGAAACACAAGGTAGCAGGTCATCAGAATGGAAACCCACATTTATTTAAGCTTACATAAAATGAAAGCTCTGCCATCCTGGGAAGAAGGTAATGCCTTCTTCAGAAACCGAAAACAAAAATCTTCATTCACAGCAAAGAAAAAGAGGAAATCAGCAAATATTGGTATGGGTATAAGATAATATAGATAGTAAAACAATAGAGAAAATTGAACAAAAATCAAAATTAGTTAAAAGAATATTAGATAAACTAAACAAAGAAAAAGAGAAGATTTAAGTACTGAAATGAGTAAGAATAAGATGTCATTTCTAGTAAACACACTAAATAAGAGGAATTTTAGGTATTTAGGACAGGTATTTCTGTCAACAAAAGTCTCAAGCTATGTAAAGAAGTCAAATTGCTAGAATAACAAAGAGACTAAAACAGTTTTAAAAACTGGAAAGAAATGAACAGATTCATTAAAAAAAGAGGTAGAATTGGTTACCACACTGTTTGTAAATAAGCCCAGAGAACTGGACATTTTTAATGCTGTACTATACTGATTGTTACTGAGCATATCATTCGTTGTAAATGAAAGGAGCAGGTGTACAATACATGTACACACACACACACATATATATTATATTATACTATTATATCACATATAAATATATTAATAATATATAATATATACTATTATACATTATTAGCATAATTGTTTACATATATTATAGTGTATATTGTATTGTAATATGTGTATATATATATATATATTTAAGCAACATTTAAAGTGATATTTCATGTGTTAAGTCACTACACTCCTGTCTGACACTGCATCACACAGACTGTCGCCCATCATGTATTCTCAATCCACTGAATTCTCAAGGTGAGGAAATAGGACTTGGTTTTCACCCTTAGTTTTAGGAGATCGTCCCAACACTTGGATCGAACCTGCATCTCTTATGACTTCTGCGTTAGAAGGCAGGATACTTACTACTAGTGCAACCTAGGCAGCCATATATATATAGCTAAACATATACATGCATATGTATATGTGGAAAGTTTACGTAAGTTATCTTGCTGTATATAGGTAGCAGTATATATTCTAATGGAGACCAATCCTGGGTGTTCATTGGAAGGACTGATGCTAAAGCTGAAACTGCAATACTTTGGCCACCTCATGCGACCAGCTGACTCACTGGAAAAGAGTCTGATGCTAGGAGGGATTGGGGGTGGGAGGAGAGGGGGACGACAGAGAATGAGATGGCTGGATGGCATCACTGACTCGATGGACATGAGTTTGAGGGAACTCTGGCAGTTGATGATGGACAAGGAGACCTGGCGTGCTGTGATTCATGGTGTCGAAAAGAGTCGGACACGACTGAGCGAATGAACAGAACTGAACTGATGCATTTTGCAGGAGGTATACAATTTCAGGTATGTCCTTGTGATTAAGGACTTGTATCAAGAGAGTTGTATTGTGAAGAAAGCTGATCGCTGAAGAATTGATGCTTTTGAACTGTGGTGTTGGAGAAGACTCTTGAGAGTCCCTTGGACTGCTAGGAGATCAAACCAGTCCATTCTAAAGGAGATCAATCCTGGGTGTTCATTGGAAGGACTGATGCTAAAGCTGAAACTCTAATATTTTGGTCACCTCATGAGACGAGTTGACTCACTGGAAAAGACTCTGAGGCTGGGAGAGATTGGGGGCAGGAGAAAACGGGGGCGACAGAGAATGAGATGGCTGGATGGCCTTACCAACTCGATGGACATGAGTTTGAGTGAACTCTGGGAGTTGGTGATGAACACGGAGGCCTGGCATGCTGTGATTCATGGGGTGGCAAAGAGTCGGACACGAGTGAGCAACTGAATTGAACTGAACTGTACTGAACTGATCAAGTCCTTAGTTACTGCAGCTGCCACAAGTGTTGCCTGAAGGACTGATTCCAGACAGAAAGAATAGATACTAGCCCTAGTTAAGGTGCTTATCAAAGGAATTATTTCAAGGAGCCCAGATTTTTGCATATTCCCAGAAGTAAAAAATATCTCAATCCATTCACTTGTGGTGTCCAGTGTTTCTTCATTAACCATAATATTTGGACATTCTCCATACCTGATCATTGTACCAAAACTTTTGTAAAACCTGGCTCCATCTATCCTTGTTCAGAGCAGTCTTTTGGCAATACTTGAGAAGTTACTCCTCATGATAAAATCCTTCTTAGGATGAAAGTCCTGCTGAAGAAAATATAATTCTCCACTTTTAGGCTATGCATTTTTCCCAGTCAGTAGCACGCATTCTCGAAGCACATACAAGCCACTCCAGTATCCGTGCCTAGAAGATCCCATGGATGGAGAAGCCTGGTAGGCTGCAGCCCGTGGGGTCGCTAAGGGTCAGATACGACTGAGCGACTTCCCTTTCACTTTTCACTTTCACACATTGGAGAGGGAAATGACAACCCACTCCAGTGTTCTTGCCTGGAGAATCCCAGGGACAGAGGACCCTGGTGGGCTTCTGTCTATGGGGTCACACAGAGTTGGACATGATTGAAGTGACTTAGCAGCAGCAGAAGCACACATCCTAGTATTGCGATATAAGGGATTATTGTGCAGTACCTCAGTTTTAACCTATGCTTACTAATTCCTACTTACCATAGTTCTGAAAGTCAAAGGCCTGCTATTACTTATTAAAACTTCAGGGGATTCATGGATTCATAAAATGGTGACATCATTTTATGAAAACATATCACGTCTGTTTGCTTTATTTTAGGAACCCCTTCTTTATGTTTATGACAAATTAGAGAAGTGAAGGGGCACTTAAGTGTAGAGTCTGAACTTATTCTGGCTAACTTAGTTCTGCATTTTAAGTGTGTTTGTTTATTTTTGCTAAGTCTATACATACTAAAGCAGTCTACATATTTTACTTGACAGGCCCTGGATACTTTATTTGTCACTTTCACAAGTTGGCCAAGGACTGATTTCCTTTCTTCAATTGAAACAAAATGATTAAAACTTGGAACATAACTTAAAATGTTGTGTTAATTCCTGCGGCTCAGCGAAATAAATCAGTTATTAGTAAATATAGCTGAGCCTCCCTTTTGAGCGGTCCTCCCATCTCCCTCTTGTACCTCCTCTCCTACCCCACAACCCACTCCACTAGAACTCTCCATAGCACTAGTTATCTACTCCGTACTTGGTATTTTACATATGTCTGTGCAATTTGTCAATGCATTCCATTCTCTCCTTCCCACACTGTGTCCACCAGTCTGTTTTCTATGACTGCATCTCTTCCTACCCTTCAAATGGGTTCTTCAGTACCTATTTTCTAAATTCCACTTATATATATTAATATGCAATATTGGTCTTTCCGTTTTTTAATTCCTTTACTGTGTAATAAGCTCTAGATTCATCTGCAACCCTGCAAATAATCCAACTTTCTCCCTTTTTATGGGTGAGTAATTTTCCATCCTATATATGGACTAAAGCTTCTTTATCCATTCTTCGTTTGATGGACACTGAGGTTGCTTCCCTTTATTGGCTACTCTAAATGGTTTTACAACGGTTACTGGCATACACATGTATTTTTTGTTTAAGGTTTCCTTTTAGTGTATGGCAAACAGTGGGATTATTGGGTTATAGGCAGGGGGTTTCTCTTTTCTCCACACCTTCTCCTTCATATATTAGTATGCAATCATATAAATATATATATATATGTATATACACGTATATATTTACTTCTTTATTTGGTTGCAACAAACTTCAATCGCTGCATGTGGAATCTAATTCCAGGACCAGGGATCAAACCTGGGACCTCTGCACTGGGATCATGGTGTCTTAGCCCCTGGACCAGCAGGGCTGTTATAGATTTTTTTTTTTTTTTTAATGATGGCCATTTGGAATGGTCAAGGTGATACCTCATAGTTTTGATTTTTGTGGTTTTGTTAATTGCTATGTTCAATTGTTGGAGAGTTTCTATCACAAATGATTATTGGAATATATGAAAGATTTTTCAGCATCTATTGAGGTGATCATATGGTTTCAATCCTTCAGTAGGGGATTGGAATGCAAAAGTAGGAAGTCAAGATACATTTGGAGTAACAGATACATTTGACCTTGGAGTACAGAATGAAACAGGGCAATGGCCAATAGAGTTTGGCCTAGAGAATGCATTGGTCATAGCAAACAGGCAAACAGCTTCTTCCAGCATCACAAGAGAAGACTCTACACACAGACAGTCAGCACTGAAATCAGATTGATTATATTCTTTGCAGCCAAAGATGGAGAAGGTCTATACAGTCAGCATAAACAAGACCAGGAGCTGACTGTGGCTCAGATCTTAAAATCCTTATTGACAAATTCAGACTTAAATTGAAGAAAGTAGGGAAAACCTCTCAGCCATTCAGGTATGACCTAAATCACCTCCGTTATGTTTATACAGTGGAATTGAGAAATAGACTTAAGGGACTAGATCTGATAGAATGTCGGATGAACCATCCCCATGGAAAAGAAATGCAAAGAAAGCAAAATGGTTGTCTGATGAGGCCTTACAAATAGCTGTGAAAAAAAGAGAAGCGAAAAGCAAAAGAGAAAATGAAAGCTATAAGCATCTGAATACACAGTTCCGAAGAATAAGCAAGGAGATATAAGAAAGCCTTCCTCATCGACCAATGCAAAGAAAGAGAGGAAAGCAATAGAATGGGAAAGACTAGAAATCTCTTCAAGCAAATTAGAGAACCCATGGGAAGATTTCATACAAAGATGGGGTTAATAAAGGACAGAAATGGTATAGTACTAACAGAAGCAGAAGATATTTTGAAGAGGTGGCAAGAATACACAAAACTGTACGAAAAAAGTCTTTATGACCCAGATAATTATGATGGTGTGATTACTCACCTAGAGCCAGACATCCTGGAATGTGAAGTCAAGTGGGTCTTAGAAAGGATCACTATGAACAAAGCTAGCTGAGGTGATGAATTCCAGTTGAGCTCTTGCAAATAATGCAATTTGATGTTTTAAAAGTGCTGTACTCCATATGCCAGGAAACTTGGAAAACTCAGCAGTGTCCACAGGACTGGAAAAAGTCAGTTTTCATTCCAATCCCAAAGAAAGACAATGACAAAGAATGCTCAAACAACCTCACAATTGCACGAAACTCCCACGCTAGTAAAGTAATCCTCAAAATTCTCCAAGCCAGGCTTCAACAAAATGTGAACTGTGAACTTCCAGATGCGCAAGCTGGTTACAAAAAGGCAGAGGAACGAGAGATCAAATTTCCAACATCCGCTGGATCATCAAAGGAGCAAGGGAGTTCCAGAAAAATATCTGTTTCTGCTTTATTGACTATGCCAAAGCCTTTGACTGTGTGGATCAAAATATACTGTGGAACATTCTGAAAGAGACGGGAATACCAGATCTGTCTCTTGAAAAACCTATATGCAAGTCAAGAAGAAACAGTCAGAACTGGACATGGGAGAATAGACTGGTTCCAAATAGGAAAAGGAGTATGTCAAGGCTGTATATTGTCACCCTGCTTATTTAACTTATATGATGAGCACGTATAAGAAATGCAGGGCTGGAAGAAGCACAAGCTAGAATCAAGATTGCCAGGAGAAATATCAATAATCTCAGATATGCAGATGGCAGCACCCTTATGGCAGAATGTGAAGAAGAACTAAAAAGCCTCTTGATGCAAGTGAAAGAGGAGAGTGAAAATGTTGGCTTAAAACTCAACATTCAGAAAGATAATATCACGGTATCTGGTCCCATCACTCCGTGGGAAATAGATGGGGAAACAGTGGAAACTGTGTCAGGCTTTATTTTTTGGGGCTCCATAATCACTGAAGATTGTGATTGCAGCCATGAAATTAAATACGCTTACTTCTTGGAAGGAAAATTTTGACCAACGTAGATATCATATTAAAAAGCAGAGACATTACTTTGCCAACCAAGGTCCTTCTAGTCAAGGCTATGCTTTTTCCCGTGGTCATGTATGGTTGTGAGAGTTGGACTGTGAAGAAAACTGATCGCCGAAGAATTGATGCTTTTGAACTGTGGTGTTGGAGACACCTCTTGAGAGTTCCTTGGACTGCAAGGAGATCCATCCAGTCCATTCTAAAGGAGACCAGTTCTGGGTGTTCATTGAAAAGGACTCATGCTGAAGCTGAAACTCCAATACTTTGGCCACCTGCTGGGAAGAGCTGACTCTTAGAAAAAGAACCTGATACTGTGAGGGGTTGGGGTCCAGGGGATAAGGGGAGACAGAGAATGAGATGGCTGGATGGCATCATCAACTCCATGGACATGAGTTGGGTGAACTCCGAGCATTGTGATGAACAGGAAAGCCTAGCGTGCTCTCATTCACAGCGTCGCAACGAGTCGGATATGACTGAGAGACTGAAGTGAACTGAACTGACCCATTGATATTCAGCTTCTGAAGATGTTTCTGTATCTGTCATATACCCTCCACTTAGTAATGGTGTTCAGTCTTTTTAAGGTATTGGTGGATTTTTTTGCTCGTATTTTGCTAAGGATATTTGCCTCTGTTCATCTATGTGATATAGGTCTAACTTTCCTTTTCTCTGTTATGTTGGTGTTGGCATTGGAGTGATGGTGACCTTGTAGGAGAGTTTGTGGGGTTTTCTTCCACTCTAGAATTTTAGAAGTGTTTCAGAAGTCCATGTGTTAGCAGTTTTCTGACTGGTTTTTAAAATTCCCATGTGAAGCCATCTGCCTTAATTTTATCAATTGGAAAACTTTAATCACAGTTTCAATATTAGTGCTCACCATTGTTGGGTTAATATTCTCTGTTTCTTCTTCGTTGAATTTCAGAGGATTTATCCATGGATTCAAGATCCTGAATTTTATTGACATACAGTTGTTTGCTGTAGTCTCTTATGATTCTTTGTTATTTCTGTGGTATCCGTTATAATGTCATCCTTTGTCATGTCAAATTTGATTGATTTAAGTGTTTGTCCCTTTTTTCTTGATAAGTCTGGACCATGATTTATCTATTTTGTCTATCCTCTCCAAGAGACCCCTTTTAAAGATATTGATTTTGGCTATTTTCTTTCATCATGTATTTTCTTTAATTTCTGCTCTGAGTTTTTTTTTTATCACTTTTTTCCCTTGTATTCACTTTGGGGAATTTTGTCTGCTTTTTCTTCTTTCTCTAAATGCTTTAGATTTAATATTATGTTAATTACTTGAGATGTGTAGTATTTATCAACTTCACTCTCTTACTGCTTTAGCATGTTCCACAACGTTCAAATAATCATGCTTTTAATATTATTTTCTTTTAAATATTTTTTTTAAATTTTCTTTCTGTTTTAATCAAGGATCTCTTGGCCATGTAGAGGTGTATTTGTTAGCCTACATGGATTCGTGATTTTTACAGTCTCTGCCCCCATATCTGGTATGTAAAACATAGCATTGTGGGTTTAAAAAAAAAATGATACAATTACCATTACCTTAAAATTACTGAGGCTTGATTTGAGAGTCAGTTAGTGATATATCCTGGAGATATTTCGTTTTCGCTTTAGAAAAATGCATATTTTTCTCTGTTTGGTTGAAATATCCTATATGTATCATTTAACTTTGTCAGGTATCTTTTGCCATTGAACAGTTGTATTTCTTTTTAAACTTCATTTTTTTTTAATTGGAGGATAATTGCTTCCTAAAATTGTGTTGGCTTTAGCAGTACAACAGTGTGTGTTAGCCTATAGGAGACCAATGTCCATTTTTATTAATGTCCATTGTTAATTATTTTTTTTTTACTTATTTATTTTTCTAGGCCCTTCAAAAATGTTTCTCGTCTTTTCTCCATTCTATCTCAGGAATGCTTTTCTCACCTTTACTATCGTTACTTCCAAGTGTTTTGTAGGGAGCCTGCCCGTTTTTTCTTTCATTGTGTTTTGAATTTTTACCACATTCCTTTGCCCACAACATATTTATCTGTCTTCATATTTCCCTACTTTCTGTGTTAATGGTCATTTCTTCTCAAACTGCTGGGTTATAGTTATTGCTCCTCGTCTCCACTCCAAGTCGATAAAGTTGGTTGAGTGACTACTTTGGACTTTGGAGTGGGAGAGACTGGCAACTATGTTCTTGAGTCTGCAGCTGAGACTTCTCTCACTAATGGTGGGACCATGTCTGTTCATGTCATTTGTATGTGTCTATGGGATTAGTCTGACATTAGCCAGTGTATCTGCTGATGATTTGGTTTGTGTTTCTGTCTTGCTTGTTGTGTGGTGTGAGGCATCAGCCCTGGGTTGCGCAGGTCGTTGGTTGGAGTACATCTTAGATCAAGAAGGAGGCCTTCATGGAGACTGTCACCAGTTAATATTCACTGTAGACAGGAATTCCCTGGTGTCCCATGATACTGTTTTCCGTGCTGACACCTGAGAAGATCAGGCCCAACTATGCTCAGAGAACCACGATACCATAGGAACAGATTGAGGAGATTTAAAAAAGTAACACAGGTAAATGGCAAAAAGAAAAAAAATAAAATAAAAGGAGCACAAGCAATAAACACAACAGAGAAGACAACAGATTCATAAAAGGAACCAATCGAAAAAATCTCAAGCCAAAAAAACAACACCAGAGCAGAGTGTCAACTGAAGAATAAAGAAAGCAAATCTGACAAGATCAGATACAGCCCCCACAGAATCACAGAAAATCACAATTAATGTAGAAATGCATACCTTTTAAAAAGGAAGCGATGCAACAGCAACTAAAGGCATGGAAAATAAGTAGCCAAAGTAAAAGTTGAAGCAGCTATACAAGAAATAAAAAATATGGTTGAAATAATCTTAAAAGGCCAAAGCAATGTGTAATAGCAAAGAAGGCTACAACTGGGCAAAATAGTGCACCAACAACACAACAATGCAATGCATCAAAAGAATAATGCATATTTCCTCGCGTCTCATCTGTCAGTGTCCTAGTCCCCAAGATGAGTCAGAGGACAACTATACCTCTTTAGGAAGCTGTCCAACGATGGAGGAAACTGGACTCTGGATCTCTCCAAGGACAGCTCATACTTAAAACTGCTATAATTACTGTGCGTTCTTACAGCTGCCTGAGCCTGGTCATTTTCTTTTGCTTGAGCTCTTATCATCTTTTGATCTATTCTGTAGATACAGGGTCTATGTGATTAATAGTGTGTATTTAATCTGTGGCATGCTCAACCGGTTGGAAGATATCCAATTCTCTTCCTTAATGTCTCTGTCCCTGGGTCTAAGATGTAATTTTCATCTTTCCTTCACCTGTGGTCACCAAAGGAGTCTTCCCTGAGACACTTGTGGAGCACTGGGGTCTGCCTTGGTGAGCACAGGAGTGGTACAGCTGCTTGGAATGCTGGAACCCTGGTGGTGCCAATTATGAATAGGAGCCAGCAGCCATGGGCATAAGAGATATGGAATGAGTGGTACTTCTGGCTGGTCTTTCTCTATTGCCTTGCAGTCGGTGTTAACAGGTGGGAAGAGCAGGGGCTACAAAATGTCTCTACCCCCTGAGTGTGATCAGCAGTAAAGTCCTGCCTCTTTGGCAGCTTGGGAATACTCAGAACGCATTCCCTGCTACAAATCTACTCGTACCTGCTCCATTAGGCCATCTCCACATAGTCAAGAGCAGTCCTCTCCCAGGATGGCTCTCTAAATCCAGTGTTCCAGCTGCCAGACCCCATGCACACTGGTTGAGCTGCATTGTAGTCTGGGCCGTATAGGGCCATGACACACATTGTCTGTGTGACTCTTGCTCTATACAATTTATATTTCATTAGCTGTCCCGCCTTGTTTCCTTTCAGCCCAAGTAATGTACACTTTAGTGAAGCATCTTGCCTTGTTCTGAAAATCTCTTCCCTGCTTCTCCATCTCCCACCCCAAGGTGCAGGTTTTGTCTTGCTTCCTCTTACCTTCCTTCTTCCATCTTATTTCCTCTCCACCCCAGTATATCTGAAACCCTCAAGGGACATTCTGGTGACCCGGGTCTTCTGCTAGTATTTATTGGATGCTCTAGGAGAACTGTTGTCAGTGTAGAAGTAGTATTTGTTATCCATTCTTTGAGAGAGTTGCATTTCACGTCCACCTAAATTTCTGTCTTCTTGAAACTTCTGTTTTTCCTGGCAAGCTCTATTATTCTTTTATCCTTGAAAGCAAAACATGAAACATTAGTTAACATGAATTACTCTGTTTGGTGGGAGGTTGCATACATACACACATAACTGGTACTACTTTGACTTCCAAATGCAATCAAGTACATTTTGTTGTTGTTACTGCTTTTCTTTCGCCCTTGGAAATTTCTCTTAATGAAGAATTTTCATCAGCATGAAGAAATTCAGAACTTTCCACGTAAACTATAATAGCATAATGGAGCTCAAAAAGTCAGCAATTGAATATATCTAGCTTTTTTTTTTTTAACATTCCTGACATTTTCCCACAGCACAGATGTCTAATTTTGGATCTCAAAGCTTAACTCCATTCATTGGGTGTCAAAGGTCAGAGACTGCCATGACCATAACTTAAATCTTGTAGAATAAGAAGGCAAACACAGGAAATTACCAGTTCCTACTTGAATACTTGCAAAAGAGAGAAAACCACAATAGCAATAATGACCAAAATATAAAATTAAAATACAAAACAAAATGTGTAGTTAGTGATTTAATCATGAGAGGTACACATTAATTGATATTTGGATCATAGAAAAAGAAAGGGGATACCATACAATCATCTATATCTGCTTAATTGTCTCTGTGCATGACTAGGACACTGTGAATCACACACAAACCAAAACAAAGGGAAAATAATTGTGGAAAATTCCTAGCTATAAGAATACCAGAACTTCTTACCTGTCTCTTGGGAAATGTGCGTGCTAGTAAAGGTGCAACAGTTAGAACTGAAGATGGGACAATAAACTGGTTCAAAATCGGGAAAGGACTATGTCAAAGCTATGTATTGTTACCCTACTTATTTAACTTCTCTTTCTGAGAACATCATGAAAAATAAAATCCTAGATGAAGCTCAAGCTGGAAACAAAATTTATGTTGGAGATATGAATAACCTTAGTTATCCCAGTGTCAACACTCAAATGACAGAAGAACAATAGGAACCAAGGAGTCTCTTGATGAAGGTATTTTCTGTTTCAAGCATAGACATCTGAAACGAGATAGTCCTACATAAAAGATGAAATTCTAAGTTTCACATAAGAAAATCTAGATGCAGGTTACAGTAGGTGAAATACAGAATTCTCTATTATTCACATATACTAATCTGGGGACAGTTTTTCCAATTTGAATCATGGAATTCTCTATACATCACACATGAAAGTATGTACACAGAATTTTCTGCATAAAATCTGGAATTTTTCACGTTAGAGCCATGAAAATCTGGATGCAGATTCTTTAAAGGAGATATGAAAATGTCCATTTCACATATCAAAACATGGTCACAGGTTTTCTAACATGAAATATTAGATTATTTTCATATTTCTCATTTGAAAATCTTTGTGTTGTCTTTCCTTCATGAAATACTGAATACTGTCTACTTAATATGTGAAAAAATTGCACTAATTTTCCTACTAGACATATAGAATTTGCCCACAGATTTTCATGCTTGAATTATGAAATTTTCTGTATTTCCATCAAGAAATTTTGAATGAAGGTCTTCTGATAGGAGATTTGGAAATCTGTGTATTTCATATTTGAAAATCTGGGGAGAAAGGTTCTCATATGAAATCTCAATTATTGACGTATGAAAACTTTCCCCAGATTTGTAAACTTAAAATGGAGAATTTTCAATGATTCAGAAATTAAGACCTGTGCTGAACAGTCAATCATTGAACAGATATATTTCATGTATTTCCCTATTACCATATAGAGTTCTCTGTATTTCTTAGATGAAAGCCTGGGTGAATATTTCCCTACATGAAACAGGGAATTAATATATTTTACACATGTAAAATCAAAGCCCTTATGATTATACAGTGGAAGTGGTAAACAGAATCAGGGGATTATAACTGATCGAGTGCCTGAAGACCTATGGGTGGAGATTTCTGACACTGTACAAATGATCAAGACCAGTGATCAAGACCATCCCCATGAAAAAGAAATTCAAAAAGCAAAGTGACGTGGCCTTATAAAGAGCTGAGAAGAGGAGGCAAACTAAACGAAAAGGAGAAAAGGAAAACTATACACATTTGAATGCAGAGTCCCAAAGAATAGCAAAGAGAGATAAAACTTTCCTCGGTTACCAATGCCAATAAATAGAGGAAATAAAGAGAATGGGAAAGACTTCAGATCCCTCCTATAAAATCTGAGACACCAAGGGAAAATTGCATTCAAAAAGGAGCACATTAAAGGACAGAAATGGTACAGATATAACAGAAGCAGAAGCTATTTAGAAGAGGTGGCAAGAATACACAGATGAATGATACACAAAAGTTCTTCATGACCCAGTTAAACACAATGCTGTGATCACTCACCTAGAGTCAGACATCATGGAATGTGAAGTCAAGTGGGATTTAGGAAGCATAACTACAAGCAAAGCTCGTGGAGGTGATGGAATTCAGTTGAGCTATTTCAAATTCTAAAAGATGATACTAGGAATGTGCTGCCATCTATATGCTAGCAAATTTGGAAGACTCAGCTGTGGCCAGAGTACTGGAAAATGTCAGTTTCATTCCAACTGCAAAAAAGGCAATCCAGAGAATGTTCATGCTACGGCTTAGTTGCACACATTTCACAGGCTCGCAAAGTACTGCTCAAAATTCCCCAAACAGGCTTCAACAGAATGTGAACCATGAGCTTCCACATGTTCAAGATGGATTTAGAAAGGACAGACGAGCCCGAGATCAAACTGCCAACACCTGTTGGGGAATGAAAAAAGCAAGAGAACACCAGGAAAGCATCTACTCCTATTTGACAATGTCAAAGACTTTGATTGGGTAGATCATAGCAAAATGAGAAATTCGACAAAAGATGGGACTACTAGACCATGTTATATGCCTCCTGAGTAAACTGTATGGAGGTCTAGAAGCAACAGTTAGAACAGGACATGGAAGAACAGACTGGTTAGGAGTTGGGGAAGGAGCACGTCAAAGCTGTATATTGTCACCCACTTTATTGAACTTACATGTAGAATTAATCATACAAAAGGCCACGTTGGATGAAACAGTGTTTGCAATCAAGGTTGCTGGAGAAATATCAATAACCTCAGATATGCAGATGACACGATTCACATGGCAGAACTTCAAAAGAACTAAAGAGTCTCTTGAGGAAAGTGAAAGAGAATGAAAAAGATGACTTAAAACACAGCATCCAAAATGAGAATCATGGCATCTGGTCTCATTACTTCATGTCATAAAGATGGGGAAACAATGGAAACAGTGAGAAACTTTATTGGTTGAGGGGGCTCCAAAATCACTGCAGATGGTGACTCTGGTTATGAAATCAAAATACACTTTCTCCTTAAAAGAAAAGTTATGACCAGGCTAGACAGCATATTATAAAACAGACAAAGTTCCGTCTAGTCAAAGCTACGTACAGAGTCAAGTAGAAGTGAGAATTGGACTAAAAAGAAAGTTGACCTCCAAAGAATCAATGCTATTGAAATGTGGTGTTGGAGAAAACTCTTAAGAGTCCCTTTGACTGCAAGGAGATCAAAGCAGTCAATTCTAAGGGAAATCAGTCCTGAATATTGATTGGAAGGCCTGATGCTGATACTGAAACTTGAATATGTTGGCCACCTGATGGGAAGGATTGACTCACTGGAAAAGACCCTGATGCAGAGAAAGATTGAAAGCTGGAGGAGAGAGCGAAGACAGAAGATGAAATGCTCAGATGGAATCACTGACTCGATGGGCATGGGTTTGAGCAGCTCTATGAGTTTCTGATGAACGGGGAAGCTTGGCAGGCTACAATCCATGGGGTCTGAAAGAGTAGGACAGGACTGAGTGACTTAACAGAATTCACCGTACTTACTTAGGTTCTCAGGGAAAGGAAAGTGGTAAAGAACACTCTTACCCATCAACTGATAATCCTCAAAGATTCCTAGTGCTCCCTAAGTGTTTTCACTGTTTCCTCAGAGATTCAGCTGGGATGAACATTCTATTAAATGGGTAAGATCTCCTAGGAAACAATGGAAGGGGCATAATTTAGAGAAAGGGATAGAAGAAAGGAAGCAATCAGGAAGCAGCATGACCTGGTCAACAACATACAGAACTCTCCTTTAATCCTTCCCACTGATTTCCTTCTAAATCCTGAAGATAAGACCTGACCAATCCTGAGGACTGGTCGTTGCAAAGGGCAGTGACCAAGGCATTGCTGCCTATTGCTTTAGTGATGACACAAAGCAAGCACATCATGGTAATCACACCTCCGTTAACCTCCCCTAACCAAGACAGTAGGCTGCAGTAGCCTTTAGGGAGATTAGAGGATCACAAGGTCTCCCACGATGTGTTGGAGCCACCTGGGCCTTTCCCACAGACAGTTTTCCAGGTGAGATGAAGTCCCTTTTTAAAAGTTTTCATCTATGGCGCCCAATCTTACTGCCAGTCCTCTGGATTTTTGAGAACCCCAAAAGACCACGATTCTAGTTTGCAAAGTGCACAACTGATAAAAATAAACAAATAAATACCAGTCCAAACTGAAGGGCCTATGGATAATCACATGCTCCTCAGCTCTATGAAGGGCCATTAGAACAGCAAAACCACAGCTCCAGGCAAGTTCATTGTTAACACCTGCAGCCCTTCAAGGGACATGCCCCAGTATTGATACAGAGTCCTCTACCAACTTGAGAAATTGGGCTAACAAGACCTCTGAACCTCCCGTCTTAGCCAAGCCTAAAGGACAGAATGTGTGCACATCAGGGCAAGGTATGTTCAACTGGGAATATTGGGAGGGAACAGTATCAGGTATAGAAGACTATAGAGAAGGCGTGCAACCAAATGAAATCATACAGAAATCCTTTGTACAGTTTCACAGAGAAAATGTTCATCTCCCAGATGACCCAGTTGATAGGATTCAAGTCACTAATAACATTCAACGTAGCCATATGTCAGTGCAGATTCCCACTATGTAACTTCAGAAGCTTCTGTACAGGCCTGTCTGCAGCATCTGATTGCCATTCGTAAATTATGTTCATTCAATCAGCAGAGAGTTTGAAATATAGACAATGGGTAGTCACCCCTGGACGATGAAGAAGACTGTAAGAACAAAGAATCTTTCCAGGGCAAGGGACAAAAGACACCACTGGTTGGTGATAAGATGGGGGAAGTTGGAGAGGAGAACTAAGGGCAGATTTCAGAGTTAGAATCTGGCCTTTTGGGTGGTGGCAGACGCGCCAGACTTGGCTTCAGGTCTTGGGGAGATATTTCCAAAGGTAATAAATTAATGTGGTCTCTGTCCTCAACGAGCTTTTACAATCTTAAATCCTCAGCCTATGATACTATACCAAGTACAGTGCCATAGCTTAGAAATGCAGGAGATAGTAATTTAGGGGAGGTTCTGGGAGACTTGCGGGGGATGTGGTCTATCAGACATGTTCTAACACTTAGCATAATTAATAGGTTTTGAGCCAGGACTCATTTTTATGCATATAGACTGTTTTCTTAGGCATATTTCAATTTTGAGATCATATACCCTCACATCAGGGATTTCACTTTCTTGATTAGTACTTCTCGACTCATAGAAATGGAAGATAGCAATAGCTTGGAAGTCACATCTTTGTATTAGGACTTTTCTATCAATTTTCCAACTCTACCAATTGTGCTGGGTAACTTCCTGCCACTTCTAAACATGGCCAACTTTAAAGTACCTCCTCCTCCCGTACCCGAGACACTGCAATAAGTGTAAAAACAGACAACCTACAAAAGAACATTTACAGCTCATGATTATTTGCTAATTTTCTTTTCAGTTGAAGTGTCCATAGGTGTGAGTGGTATATAAAAGCCCCCATTATAATTGTGTTACTGTTAATTTCCCCTTTTCTACTTGCTTGCATTTACCTTACATATTGAGGGTCTCCTAAATAGCACAATTGTCTAGTTACACCTAATTGCTACATATAGGCATTACACTCATTAGTAATGGACACACCTTTCCTCAAGTGCACATGGAACAGCCTCCTGGAAAGATCAAATCCCAGTCCATAAACCTACCGTTGCTAAATTCAAACAAAAAAAAAAAAAAAGAAGAAGAAAGAAATAAAGAAAGAAAAGTGAAAGAATTTCGAACATCTATTCCAATCACAATGAAGTAAGAATAGGTGTCAAACACATAAGAAAAATTAAATAAATCTTCAAACATATGGAGGCTAAATAACAGACATCTGAATAAGCAACAGATCACAGAAAAAGTCAAAAGGAAATCAAATTTAAATTCAATCAAAGGAAAATTAAAACACATTTACACCTGGGGCAGATTCATGTTAAGGTATGGCAAAACCAATACAATAATGTAAACTAATTAGCCTCCATAAAATAAATAAAATTACAAAAAGGAAATTAAAACACGACAACCCAAAACTTTGGGTTTCAGTAACAAGCAGTGTTAAGAAGGAGTTTC